>NW_027464592.1:4772500-5126875 GCF_043290135.1 Rhipicephalus microplus
AAGAACTAAAGGTTGATGAGAAGTGAGTACTTCATTTTTGGCACGAAAAACAATGGCTTTGGTTTTATTTTGATTATTTTAGGCCGGTTTATTCTGGCCCACAATGAAAGCCTTGATAGTGTGTCATTTTTTTTACTTATTCTATCATATAAATTAACGCCATCAAGGATTATTGTTGAATCGTCCGCATATATCACGTATTTACCTTTGGTATCGAGTTGAGCAGTATCATTATAATAAACATTGAATATCAGGGTACAAAGTATACTGCCTTGCGGTACACCACAAGCGAGGGGCAAGAATGGCGAGCTATTTCCATTTTTGTAAACACTTTGGCACCTATTGCTAAGATATGATTGAATTAAAGATTCGCCAACACCACGAATGTCATATGATTGTAATTTCTCTAACAATATATTATGATGGAGTGAGTCAAATGCATTACTGAAATCCACAAAGAGGCCGAGTGCTGATTTATTTTGTTCAAAGTTGTGTAGTATAGCTTCCTTTAATGTCACCAACGCAGTTTCAGTGGACTTACAGCATCTAAAGCCAAACTGCGTATCTGTTAACACTTCGTGTTTATTAGAGAATTTCGTAATGCGGACATGAACAATTTTTTCTAAACATTTAGAGAAGACGGGAAGGTCTAATATAGGCATGTAGTTACTTTCTGTGCTGCATTCACCACCTTTGAAAATTACTGGTACTCGAGCTTTTTTCGTGACTTCTGGAAAAAATGCCATGTTCCAGAGCTATCTTGTATATTTAGGTTAGTACATCACTAAGTAAATATAAAACGTATTTTATTAGTGTGAACAGCAAATCATCTGCATCAAGATATTTTTAATTAATTAGATTCTTGAATATTTCGCATGCTTCCCTTTTGTTTCTTGCGTGGAGGAAGGCACTTCGGCTTACGTGTTTACAACCGGTGACGAATTCCGCGTTAATTTAAATCTTTACCCCGAAAATGTATAGACTCAGGCAAACAATCTTATTATCACGACCGAGTATTGTAATAATTATCTTCCACGTTGCACTTGACCGATGCCGATTGATGTGTATAAAAATACGCTGATAAAAGGTTTTCTTGGCACGCTGAAGTTAAGCGTTTATTCTATTTCGAAGTTTTGTAAATATTTTCATAATTTCAGCAGAGCGCGTACCTAAACAAATTTGATAACAGATATACTTACACTTTAGTATTGTCAAATGTTTGCGTGTGACCAAGAATTTTCTAGCCTTTTTTTAAGATTTTATTGTTTTGAAAGAAATTTGTTTTGCGTAAATGCGTTGAAAATTGTGGATGAAGGCATCATTATCGCTATCGTTATTTTTTCTTTATATACAGATCACCAGGATTGATTAGATATATGGAGAGTGAAAGCTTCAAGACTTCGAGATGTAATGCCATGTATGGTATGCAGCACTTGCTGCGTCCCTTTATCGAGAGGTTTGCATCAACAGTTCATAAACACGGGACAGTGGTCATTATATGAGATGGTAATGTACCTGCGCTATAAATTACTGTGTCAATATTGGTAATGACAAGATCTAGTGCTGATGCTTTGGAGCACGTATTTTGTGTTGGCGTAATAATTAGATTTTTAATTCCACTAGAGAGTAAAAGGTTATTTAGCTCGCGGGTTACACAGTTTTCCTCCAGTACGTTAATATTAAATCTTCAACAGAAATAAGAAAGAAGTTATTACGACAATCATACCCCAAGAAGTTACCATAAAACTGCATGACACTTGCCATGCTTCAGCCGGAAAATTACCGAGATCAGCTCATCTTAAACTGCACAGTAAATATTTCATAATCATCTCCTATATCACTGAATTCAGGGACGTCGTGGCAATTCTTTTTTGTCATAACGAGCAAAGCCACCCCTCCTGAGGGAACTGCCAGATGGCTTCCCTATTTTATGCAGCGCCTCCTCTAGTTTATCTAAGCCAGCCAGTGGGACCAATTCAATATAGGGGAGGCGATGCCTGAGGCAAGGCGAAACATAAATCATTACTTGCAGGCAGAAGACTATCGCCTTTCGGTGACATTTGCGGAGAAGCACGCAGATGCATGGCCGTTTCTAGGGGCAAAGCTCCTCTTAGCCTAACCTTGTCCTGCGTAAGGTGTAACCGCCAGAATCAGACCAACAGACAGACAGACAGACAGACAGACAGACAGACAGACAGACAGAGAGACAGACAGACAGACAGACAGACAGACAGACAGACAGACAGACAGACAGAATGACAGACAGTCAGACAGACAGACAGACAGACAGACAGATATACCAATGAACAGACAGACGGACGGACAGACGCACAAATGTGCAGATGCACGGAAGTAGGGGCAGAAGCACGGATGGATGCATGGACGGTCGCATGGACGGATGAACTCACGGACACACAGACGGAGGACCGACCGACAGACTGACGGGAACACAGACAGTCAGAAAGACGGAGGACACACATACATACAGACAGACAGACAGACAGACAAACAGACAGACAGATGGACAGACAGACAGACAGACAGATATACCAATGAACAGACAGACGGACGGACAGACGCACAAATGTACAGACGCACGGAAGTAGGGGCAGAAGCACGGATGGATGCATGGACGGTCACATGGACGGATGAATGCACGGACACACAGACGGAGGACAGACCGACAGACTGACGGGAACACAGACAGTCAGAAGGACGGAGGACACACATACATACATACATACATACATACATACATACATACATACATACATACATACATACATACATACATACATACATACATACATACATACATACATACATACATACATACATACATACAGACAGACATGCCAACGAACAGACACACAGACGAACAGATGCACGAATGGACGAACGGATGGAAGTATCGATAGAAGCACGGATGGATGCATGGATGGGCGCATGAACGGATGAATGCACGGACACACAGACAGACAGACAGACAGACAGACAGACAGACAGACAGACAGACAGACAGACAGACAGACAGACAGACAGACAGACAGACAGACAGACAGACACTGTCTGGCAGACAGACAGAGAGACGGACAGACAGACAGACAGACGGACAGACAGACAGACAGACAGACAGACAGACGATATGAAGGATGCACGCTTCTTCACTCATCTTAGTTCACTCCATCGATATGCTGTCATTTTTATGGAGCTAACCGCCAGTAACCTTTTTCTGTTGGTTGCGCGAATGGACAATATAGATGCAGTTCAAGTCTAACGGAAGAAACCAATGAGAAATAAATATGAAAATGTAAACAGAAGTTTTATAAATTTGCCTCTGCATTTATAGCATCTAATTGATGTCCTATTATGTAAGAATAAAGTATGTGATACTTAATAACTAGTGTGCTGTGTCTGAGGGATTCTGAGAGACAACACTGTAGCAAAAGTTGCAGCATCACAGATAAACGCACTAGTGATCAAGTATCACACGCTTTCTGCTTACGGAACGGGATAACAATAAGATGAACTAAAAGTAGAGGCAAATTTATAATACACGCGTTTACAATTTCTTATTGGTTTCGTTTGTTAGACTTGAACTCTATTTATACTGTACATGTCTGTAACCAGCAGCAAAAGGTTACTGGAAGTTGGCTCGATAAAAAAAAATATGGCTGCGTATCTGCTTGCCTCGCTGTGAATTTGGTCAAAGTGCCATAGCTTTCTGCCGGCGAAGCGAAAATTTACGTTTTGCCTTGTCTCAAACAGCGCCCCATCCAGGTTAAATCGGCTGCATTTGGATGACATTGATAAAATAAACGAGGCGCTGTGTAAATTAAAAACGCCATCGGGCTGTGCCGTTGGGAAATATGAGCTTGTGCAGACCCCAGGGCTACTGCAAGGTGGCTACAGCATATCGTCGGCAGAGCGATTTGTCGTGCATAGCGTTTCATTATCGGCTCATTGTTAAAAACAACCGCTTTAGGTTGCATCTGCCTAGAATATAGTGCTGTCCTGCCGCTTACTCCCTCATCGTACAACGAGAAGCATGTTCTGTTCCAGTGGAAATTGCGTCTAGACTGTGAATTCAGTCTCCTGTGATCATCACTTACACCGAAACGTTTCAGCAGTTCATACGGAGAACGAAAATCAGCGGTCCATGGTTGCATTACTGGTAATCTTGTAGTTGAGCATTCAAAGTGAGTGATTGAAGGGGCGTATGTTCTATCTGGCTCGCTTTATTGAGCGTACTAATGTGGTAGGTTAGGTATAGGGAATGTTATACAGAATGATATCCTTTGTTGTCCAGACTGCAGTGAAACGTGTGTTAAATAATGGAGAGAAGGGTAATACAATCCGAAGCACCTTTGATAACTATAGAAGCGCTCATTAAGTGCTGAACATAAAAAAGAAGGAAATATTGCTAGCCTCTTCACAATTAAATGAAGATATATGCTAGAAAAAAAATCAGCTTGGAAAATTTCAGTTTCACAGCTTTCAAAAGGGGAAACACACCTCAAGACCTTCCAACTTCAATAGCTAAAACTGCGTTTAAAAAAGCGGGTACTACAGTCGGAAGTATTTCCAAATCAAACAGATAGATGTGAACGCTGGATTTCAGTGCTTCAGATATTTTTCAGTTGACTGCCTAACGTGTTCGAAGATAAAGTTGACGTGAAATGTAGATCCATTCGTCACATTATTCGACTCGGACTTCACAAAGGCAAGTGCCCAGTGATAATATACCTCCAAGATTTCAACAAAACAGAGACAATCTTCGCTAATGTAAAAAAGCTAAAATGCAGCTCAATATTCGTACAGATTGACTACTCCGCATCAACACTAAGAAAACCGAAACTACTCTGGGAAAGCCATAAAAGTGAAAAAAAAAAAACCCGGAAAGAAGCTCTCTAGCTCTTATTCATGACAGACTAAGAATAGATGGGGAATACTTTTATTTGGATGAAACGCTGAACAAACGGGTTAAAGCAACAAAAACCACACAGTACACGCACGTGAAAGGTCAGTACGATAATACGTCGACATTATCTTGCGACTGACACGATGCCTGCATTGTAATAGTCGTAAGCAACTCCGAATATTGATTGTAAACGCCCACAGTGCGAAGAAACAGAACTGAATTCTTAGAAGCTTTGTAGCAACAGTATGATCCTCATGTGACTGTTTTAACAGAAACCTGGCTGAATGAAGAGATACGTGACAATTACATATTGCCCCCTCCTTACACAGTATTGCCCAGCCGCGGTGGTCTAGTGGCTAAGGTACTCAGCTGCTGGCCCGCAGGTCGCGAGATCAAACCCCGGCTGTGGCGGCTACATTTTTGATGGAGGCGAAAGTGCTGTAGGCCCGTGGGCTGAGATTTGGGTGCACGTTAAAGAACTCCAGGTGGTCTAAATTTCCGGAGCCCTTCACTACGGCATCTTTCATAACCATATGGTGGTTATGGGACGTTAAACCTCACAAATCAGTCAATTCCACAGTATTTCGTAAAGATCGGCCGCCTAGGGGCGGTGTTGTGGCTGTCTTACAATAAAGATAGTGTTCAGGTGGTTTTATTAGATGACGTAGTAGGTATCGAAAGTCTGCATGTCAAAATTTCCAACTGGGGCCAGAATTTCAAAATGTACGCACAATATAGACCCCCGGATGCCACAACGGATATATTAAATATGCTGCGTAGTGAAATTTCAATACCCGAAAATAAAAAGAGGTGTTCTAGGTGATTTTAACTTGCCGGGAGTAGATTGATAAGGCATTGCTGCTAGTAGCTCACATAATACATACGCTAGCATTATCTTCAATAATGTTTTAGGGTATAATTCATTGCAGGGAGTCCAAGAAACAATTCGTGTGCAGAATACATCTAGCTCTGTGTAACACGTGACTTTGATCAGTCGTGATTTTTCTGATACACTGTAGAAGTCGAGCCAGGGCTCTCTCATCAAAACTCGTCAGCATATGGTTACCGCTTCAGCCACTACAAAAGTGTAAAGCACGTCTCTGTACGTTCCTTTGAAGACTTTGCACATGCTAATGACCCAAGCAATATTGATTACATGCAAAACTGTTTGATTGATTTTGAGGGCAACGATGCTTAATTGCTTTAGAACTAGTTCATATACGAGTGTCACTATTGCGTCGATAATTTCGTCCCCATTAAACCAAAGAAAGTCGAAAAGCAAACTACTTGTTGAATCAAAAAATCATTTACCTGAAACTTAGGATAAAGAGATATAAAAAGAAAGATGCGCAGAATGACAAAATAAAACAGATTCAAGATTACCTTGCATGTGCACTTCGCGCAGCAAACGATTATTACTTCAACATATCGCTTTCTAACCTCATTAAAATGAGCCTGATAAGTTTTGGCAGCGCATAAACGATAGCGAAAAACCAGTTACTCAAATATCAGTTGACTGGAAGGCGGTGACAGATTGGTGAGACATTGCTCAAATCTTCAATAACTACTTTAAAAGTGTAATCTCTAGTGAAACTGTATGCGCTTGTGACGGCACATTGCCCGAACTATCATATGCGAGTTTTGTATCGTATGCTGAGTTTTGTATTATGCTACTTAACTTGAAAACTAAGGGTTCTTGTGGTTCCAATGAAATCCCTAACATATTTCTCAAACGACATGCCGAGCTTCTTGCCAACTTTCTTGTAAATTATTTTTGCGTCTCAGTCATTACTGCACAACTGCCCAATGACTGGAAGACAGCGCGGGTTGTTCCTGCGTTCTGGAAAGGTGACAGGACGTTTATACCAAATTTCTATCTAATTTCACTGACATCCTAAAGCTACAAACTAGTGGAACATATTATATGTGATTGTGTCCGTGAATTGCTGGAAAGTAATGCTTCACTAACAGAACATCAGCACGGCTTTGGAAAAGGGTATTCGACAATAACCCAACACATAACGATAGTTCATTCATTTGCTTTGTTTCTTGATTCCAATGGCCAAGTAGGCGTAGTATTTCTTGATTTCAGCAAATATTTTGACAAGGTTCTACATAAAAAACAAATAATACAACTTAGAATTCTTGGCGCCCCTGCACACTTCATCAGATGGCATTCTGCATACGTGACTAACAGGAAGCAATATAGCGACATTGGAGGTCAACTTTCTGAAAGTTTAGCAGTCTCTTCAGGGGAGCCCCAAGGGAGTATCCTAGGCTCTCTACTTTTCTTGGTTTATAATAATGATATTGTTAGCGTAGCATGGCCTGGTGTTCAAAGCCGATTATCTGCATACGACTGCGTATCGTCTAAAGATATTTTTCACCCGGATCATCAAGTTGAGTTAAATAGCAATTTAAATAACGTATTGTAATGGTGCGAAAAACTTGGAATGGTTCTGAACGCTGTTAAAACCATACTCCCCCTATAATGTGTAAAAAACAAGCACCCCTGCGTTTTAGTTACCGGCTTGGTTCTTCGCCACTTAGGCAAGTCGATAGCTCTAAATACTTCCTTATTGTGCAATAAACATATCATTACTATTTTGTTTACTGTATTCAGGAAGCTCTCTTTCTATAAAATAAGCTTTGTGATGCCCCAATCGAAGTTAAATTAACGTCCTAATATTTTTAGAAGCACCTAAATTAGAATAGAGGAGAGCAGTATGGGACCCATACACTCACACTACCATCAACTGCCTGGAGAGAATGCAGACAAAAGCAGTCCGGTTCTTTTTAACAAGTTCACATGAGTCGACTCTCTTTTTGATATGATGAAAGCCATAGTATTTCCCTTCATAGGGCGTGTCAAAAATAAACTGACCTTCTTTCCCTTCTTGGAGGGCGCTGCGATTGCTGAAGCGAGCGGACGCGTGTTCGCGTCAACTCTGATTTCAACGCATGAGTTTGCTGCGAAAATCATCAAAAACCCACAAAAATTTGGTACCACAAGATCCAGCTCGTCCCCAGGACTCGTCTGACACTGAAACAAGGTGATAAGTCAAGTTCTCTCTACTGCACGGTCATTTCAACATCGGAGCCTGCGGATCGAGAGCTGGGACGCGCACATGCACGGCTGCCACCGCTGCCGCTGCCACGAACGCTGCTGAGCAGATAGGTAGTAGCAAGGAAGCACTGGACGACGCGCCTGAAACGCCGCGTTTATCTAACAAGGTGGAAGTCACCGTGGATGGTGAAGAAGTCTCCTGTGATCATCTTGAAGAAAACACAGGGTGGCGGACAGTAGGCTCACGGAAGTCAAATCGCGGGCAAGCGTTGGCTCCTCGCGTGGAGACTGCAGATGGCAACTACAACAAAAAACAAGGTGAGCAGCGTCTACGACAACTCATCAAAGCAAGTCCCATGCCACATTTACCTCGAGGTGACTACAAGATATTTATACATCCAAGAGGGGGCCTTCGCATCACTGCTCATGGAGCTGTCCACATAGCGACCAGCGTATACCAAGCAGCAGCAATCCCGAAAGAAGCTCAAGATGAGGACATGGTCTGCCCTAATCTACAACAAAGTATTATCGTCAGAAGCACATCCATTGAGGCACATGCTGATAAATATTAACGTATAACCCGCATCACGGTCGGCAAAAACATATATGAGACTAGCGCCTACGAGGCAGCGCCGGACTATACATCCAAAGGCGTAATATGCGGCATCCCCATGGAAGATAGCGCCCGCGACATGACCGCCAGCGTTGTCACACCCAGAAATTCCACGGCATTGGCCGCTAAAAGGCTGAGTAACACAACGGCAGTGATTGTGCTGTTCGAGGGATTCATGGTACCGACGTACGTTCGCTACGGTAGAGCTCTACTGCGATGCATCCTATACCGGAAACAAGTCGATACATGTTACCACTGCGGCAGACTGGGACACCACGCGGATGTGTGTCCGAATCCCAATGATCGTATATGTCGAGGATGCGGGGCACCAAGCCCCTCGGAAGACCACAAGTTTACACCCTCATGCCAACTCTGCGGAAGCAACTACCAGATGGCTGACAGGACCTGCAGGGCATGCTACAAGACGTCTTACATCGTGACACATGGCCGCTGGGAGCGCCAACAACAAGTTTTGCCTAAGCCTACAGCCAGCAGCAACGATGCAAATAAGCAAGACACTCTTCCTCCTCCACCACAACGAGGCCGGGGCTGGCCCAAATCCAGCACCTATTAAAGGTCCAAATCCCGGTCATGGAGCCGAGCACCAGGACCACACGAATTGAGGTGGGCAGACGTGGTCGCGGGAACGCAGCATAGGTCTGATGAGGCCGCATCTCAAAACTCGTTGAAAAAGTTATTGTCAGAGATAGTTCAACTCAAACAAATGCTTAGTCAATGCAATAGCAAAATGAACGCTTTAAGCGAGGAAAATCGCATGCTTAAGGAGGAGCTTCGTAAATTTAAGAACTCAGAGCAACACCCAGTAAATACCCCCCCCCCCCCTACTAATCATGCCTGAAACACCTCTGGCACAAATGTAGGAGGAGGCAACCCCCCTCCTCCTAAAGGCAAAGCGGAAACTTCGAATAGTCAGGATGAACCTACACGCATTACTATCAGTAATCCCACTCTTGTTGACCTAATGAAATCAGGTAAAGAATTCAGTGCGTAGATGACCACAATGTCTCGCCTCATCTACACTAACCGATCATGTATATACGCTTAATAAATTATTACAACAGCAAAATGAGCACTTTAACCAAAGAATGATAGCAGTGGAGTCATGGACCTGCTCGCAGCCATCGAGCAAAATGGCGCCCGGAACTCAACCATCGCAACCCATTTCGCCACCCACCGGTTTGATTCAGCCGGCAAAATTTATACCGCCCACTCTTCACCATGGCTAAGCAACCTTCGTACAACATTTGGCAGTGGAATTGTCAAAGCTGCGCGAATAAGAAAGCTGTTTTAACCCAATATATCTGTGATAAAATTAAGCCAGATATTTTTATGCTACAGGAGTCGCATGGTTTGGCCAAGTTAGCAGGGTACCGGACAATTAGTTGTGCCACTGGAGATACTACCACCCTTAGAACCCTAGTCCGCAGAGACCATACTGTTATATAACACAATACCAAAATTAGGCGCATCGATAACATTCTAATTGAACTCATACCACACCGCAAAACACACGCTAGCCTCTTTGTAATTAACATATACAGTAACCCTAAACACACAAAAAAACACAGGTTTGGCACCCTCTTTAAGAGCGCTCTCAACATCGCTGGTTCCAATTTCATCATAATTGGAGGCCATTTTAATGCTCCATATACAGCTTGGGGATATTCTTATGCTCACCTAAAAGGTCGCGATCTCTGGCTCGACACCCAAAACGAAGGCTTAACTCTTATTACGGATCAGAGCGCGTCTACCCATGACGGCACCAGTTCTAGCAATGACACTACACCAGATCTCACATTCGTCAAACATGCACCCACAACAACACGACGTAACACACTAAAGGCTTTAGGTAGCGAACACTACATCATCGATATCCACATCAAAGGGGGCCTCCTAAATCGGCAGGAAAACAACATTGGCTAATCGACTGAGCAAAGTTCCGCAAGTCACGAGAAAATAATGTCTTACCCATCGATGATATTGAACATTGGACCAACACTTTAAGACAGGACATTGATCACGCTACACAAACAGTGCCCCCAAAGGCGCACCTTGAGGAAATTGATAGCCGACTTCTACATATGTGGGAAGCGAGACAATCACTCCAAAAGAAGTGGAAAACCCAGAAAATAAACAGGAACCTTCGGAAACGTACAGCGCTCCTGAACAGAGAGATCGAAACATATGCTAAAGACTTAAGCCAGCAACAGTGGCATGACATTTGCAACTCCATGGACAAGCAAATAGGTTTCGGGAAACATGGCACCTTCTCCGTCATATATTAGACCCTGAGAACAACAAAGCAGTCCACCGTCCACTTATCAATCAGCTCATCCATGATTACACAAGTACAGAGGAAGAACTCTTGCGAGACATAGCACACACACATATCTCCCAAGCACCTCCTCAACTACACCAAGATTATACCGGTCAGACAAATGCAAATCTTGACGAAGAATTTTCGGAAGCAGAGACTCGTGCTGTACTACACTGCCTTAATGCCAAATCCGCTCCTGATTTTGACTCTATTACAAACAAGACATTACGTAACCTATACGATGAATCTATTAGTCACCTTACGGATTACATTAACGCATGCCGGAACACAGGACGCTTACCCCCACAATGAAAGGTTGCCAAGATTATTCTTATCCCCAAAGCGGGGAAGCCCCTGAACATTCATGATCTTAGTCCCGACTCTCTAACCTCCTGCGTAGGGAAACTCATCATGCACGCCTTCTTAGCTCGACTAACAGATTACCTTGAAGACAATGACGTTCTTCCGTGCACTATGTTAGGTTTCCGAAGGCACCTTTCATGTCAGGACGCTATGCTTCAATTAAAGCACCAAATTGTAGCCACCACGACCCGCTCAACCAAAGCTATACTAGGTTTAGATCTTAAGAAAGCATTCGATAACGTTACGCACAGTATAATACTCCAACAGGTTAACGCCTTAAGTCATGGAATTCGAACCTATAGTTATATTCGCGACTTCATAACAAACCGACAAGCAGTAGGCAAAGTGGGTGCACTCACATCATCTTAGATACCAACAGGAAGTGCTGGAACTCCACAGGGCTCCGTGATCTCTCCCATGTTGTTCAACTTAGCTCTCCTCGGTTTGCCCTGAAAACTGTCCATGATTCCCGGGCTTCATCACAGCATATATGCTGACAATATTGCTCTCTGGATATGCGATGGCTCTATAGAAGAACGGCTACAAGAAGCAGTAAACGTAGTGGAAAAATATCTACGCGGAACAGGACTTTCGTGTTCAGCGGAGAAGTCCGAACTCCTCTTATACCGCCCCAAACTCAGAGGCAGACCACCCAAACAGTATAGTCCAAGAAGCTCATACACAGACATTCCCCTGAAGACAGCTGACGGACGCGTTATACCGACAGTCGATAAAATATGGGTTTTAGGACTTTTGGTTAAAAGCAAAGGCACAAATGGTGAGACAATCCACAAATTAGAAGCCAAACTTGCGCGAATGATGCGACTCATTAAAATAATAAGTTATAAACACCAGGGCATGAAAGAATGAAGTATTCTTGGGCTCATTCACTCCTTCATGCTCAGCCACATTAGTTATGTCGCTGCCTACCATTGATGGTTCGCGGCGGAAAGAGCTAAACTCAACGCACTCATCAGACGAGTTTACAAGCAGGCGCTAGGGCTTCGGCACAGTACCAGCTCCTTCTTAAACTAGGCCTTTATTACACGATTGAAGAAATAATTGAAGCGCAACAGATCTCCCAGTATGAGCGCTTGAGCAATACGAAAGCAGGTCGCCAAATTCTCGACAGTCTCGGCATTTCATACCACGCACAGCATGGTATAAAATGCAACATACCACGCGAAATCCGCACTAAACTCGTGATACCACGATTGACAAAGAACATGCACCCTGATCACAACAAAGGCAGAAGAATCAGTAAAGCCAAAGTTATAGTCCGAACTTATGGAAGCAATAAGGAGGTGGTCTTCGTCGATGCAGCGCGCTATCGAAACCATCGCCATTTTGTTTCTGCGGTTGTAGACCATACGCGAAAATGCATAACCATCAGCTTCTATCAGTGCAGCTTCTATCAGTGCAGCTTCTATCAATGCAGCTTCTATCAATACAAATGACGTGGATACAGCAGAGGAGGTCGCTATCACGCTCGCCATAGCTCATACCGATGCCCAGTATATTGTCAGTGATTCACAAACAGCAGTCCAAAATTTCGCAAATGGTAGGATTTCTCCAGTGGCGCTGAAAGTCCTTACAAAAGCCAAAGCTCGCTCTGGCGACCAAATCGCATGCATTCTCTGGTTTCCCGCCCACACACCCGTCGACCACACGGAGGTCAATCTTAACGAGTTCGCACACGACGTGGCTCGAGGTCTCACGTTTCGGGCAACGTCAGTGGTTGACACCACCCGTAAGGACTCTCTTGTGGAGGAATGGGAGTGGGGGGATACTTACCGAATTCGGCAACATTATACAACAATATAAACTTCAACGACGGGAATACTCCCCGCCTCACCCCAAGCTAAACTGGGCACAGTCTGTTCAATGGCGGCAATTACAAACAGGAACCTACACTAATCCCGTAATTATGAATCACATTTACCATGACTTGTATATGACCATTTCGTGCAAGTATTGTAGTAATAGGGCCATATTAGCGCATATTATCTGGGAGTGTCCAGCACTGATTGGCAAAACGAGAGACGTGGCCTCCTATGAGGATCTACGGAAGCGTTGGCGTACCGCGCTGCTCAGCTCAAGAATAGATAATCAACTCTGGGTGATCCAGCAGGGCAAAGAAGCTGCTGATAGACATGGTCTCTCAACCAGCTCCTAGGTAGGAACCCAGCCCAATAACCTGCAGGAAGTGAATAAAGTTGTTCACTCACTCACTCACTCACTCACTCACTCACTCTTTCTCTTCTTTTCAACCACAAACTTGCGATAGACCCATCGCCATACCTGACATCCCTATCAACCGAACCCACCTGGCCTCATGACGCTCCATTCCTAAAACCTTATTTCTGCAGAACAGACGCTTATAAGTACTAACATTTTCTACGCACAATTGCAGATCGGAACGAGATAACTGAGGCATCTTCACAGTATCTTTTTCTCAGTCGCTCCAATATAGCATTGTCTTGCAAAACAGGTAGCCATCCTTTGTTACAGTGTTCTTTTTCATTTTCACTTTTTTTCTTCTTGAATGTACCCTTTTTATTGTATACATATGTATTTACTTCTTTCTTGGCTTGAACAGTGAAAATAACATTAGGTAATGTTTTTAGTTTATTGTGCATTTATTGTTGCGGTAATACACAAAATATGAAGCATGCTTTTGTAATATCCTTCTTTTCCTTTTGTTCACTACATGCGTTATAACGAAATCGTTTTCTAAGTCGCTCTTTGTGTTTACTGTCATTGTATTTAACACCCACCCCAAACAAGTTTTATGTCAATAATTGTAAGAACAATGCCTTTTTGAAGCTGCTCACCTGTTCGGACATAAGGGTCTGCTGTACATAAATAAATAAATAAAATGAATAACTACAAACCAATAGAATAACTTCGGTTGACCCTACTATGTAAGCCAATGAAGGAATAATATTAAAAAAGTAGAAGCACTTAGGTGAATGTGGTGACCTTTTAAGCCAACTGCCAATAAGATTTTGTCTTGCTTGTACATCAGTCGCTAATGTTTACTTTCACTGCTAACTCTTGTAGTATGAAACATTAAGGCTTCGGGAAGTCATTGCGAGTTTTAGTGCCCTGAGGAGTCATGTTCTCAATTATGAATGCCTGTTGCGAAGAGGTTCAACAGGCTTCCCGCAATTGGTGGCAACGAAGGTTTCTAGTACGAACACATTGTTCCCTGTGCTTAGTCTAAGTGCCCATTGTTGCGAAATGCTAATATTTGCGAACCATATAAAGTCATTGTTCAAGCTGTGAAAAACAAATGTTAAAACAGAATAAGCCGCATTAGCTATACTGCCCAAGCCAAAGCAGTATTGCGTCGACGTGGAAAAGCCATGCTGCGCATGCGCGGTGGGTAGTGAGTGCGCACGCCTCTCCAGTAAGCACATTCCAGCGAAGCGGTGTCATAGCCACGCCAGACGGATTCTGATTGTACCCGGTGGCTCGTGGCCGTCGAGAGACGCTACTTTCCTTGGTCGCTTCATTCGCTACACGTTTGCCAGTAGAAGAACTAAATTGCTGCTTAGCGGCGCAGATCGATTTGATTGATTGATTTGTGGGGTTTAACGTCCCAAAACCACCATATGATTATGAGAGACGCCGTAGTGGAGGGATCCGGAAATTTCGACCACCTGGGGTTCTTTAACGTGCGCCCAAATCTGAGCACACGGGCCTACAACATTTCCGCCTCCATCGGAAATGCAGCCACCGCAGCCGGGAATCGAACCCGCGACCTGCGGGTCAGCAGCCGAGTACCTTAGCCACTAGACCACCGCGGCGGGGCAGAGCGGCGCAGATTAGGTGCTCAACTCCTTTGATTCCGTATTAGTTGTTGCGAAACCAAAGCAACTGAGCAAAGGAAAAAAAGGCAGATATTTCAGCAAATAACCCGAGGAACCTCAGGTTATCTTGTGCTAAAATGTGTCTGGCTATTTTCGTAGCGTAAGCTACATTGGCTGACATTGAGCAGTTTTGGGTGGCAAGAAATAAACAAGGAAAAAATGGCAGCATATCCACGGATTGAATGATGGATTGTGGGGCGAAGCATCCGTCCGTCCATTCGTTCTTGCTTTCGTCCATACATGCGTGCGTCTGGGTGGCCGCCCGTGCGTCCATCCACCCGTCTGTACGTGCGTCTGTCCATGCGTCCACACGTTCATGTGTGCGTCCGTCCCTGCTTTCGTCCATGCATCCGCTCATGCGTCCGTTCATGCGTCCGTCCGTCCGTGCAGCCATCCGTGCGTCCGTCTATGCATCTGTCTGTGTGTCCGTTCGTCCACCTACTCAACACTCCAAGTACCACCATCTCGCCTCGTTTCATAATATATTTCTCATATAGAAGCACCGCCACCCAGCGGACATCCCAAGGGCTGAACGAGAGGAGGCACACGCACACTTTCTCAAGGCGTGCGCTTCGTGTCTACTTCCCACCTTTAACCACCTCGAGTTCATGGTATATACTAGTTCACTGTACTCATGGCACTGCGGCCCAACGCTCGCTAAGCCTCTCTGAAACCTAGGAGGTTACGCCCAGCGAGTATAACGTAGCAACCTTTTCTTGTCTTCTGTGCGTTGTTGAACAATAAAAAATTTGCAGCGTGCGCGTGAACTCAAACCCGAATTCTCCTGTCTCTCAGTCCCCCTTAGCAGCCATTGGCATGTACATTGAGCACTATCTTTTATTGTTCAACAACGCAGAGAAGAAATCTCACACCGGCACCACCTTAGAGGTCGAAAAGTGATACTTGTTACACACTACTACTACGACCACGAGGGACAAACAGGCGCCGCTATAAGAAGCTTGGCCCCTAAAATGGCAGATTCCACATACACTGGGAATGGATAATATGCGAAACATGAATGAGAACAGTTGATATGGCACTTTAATATCAGGAAAACGTTGAGAGGTGGAAGTAAATTGTGACATACTTGTCTTCCATGTAATGATTATCATGTTTGGATGTGTTGTTTACCTTCGTCATCTATTCACGTCACGCGATAGCAAATGTAGTATATGTGGAGCAAGCGAAACGGCCGCGAGCAGGATATGAACGTGGTATGTTGTCATCTTGCATGACACGTGTGTCAGGATTATCATATTTGCCTCAATCATATACCTTCGCCATCCGTTGACGTCGCGTAACACCAAATTTGGTATATGTGAAGCTAGAAAACGGCCACAAGCGCATCATGAAGGGCCCAATATACTCATACGCAGCGTTGACGCACGCGCACGCTAGGCACAGTGACACTACGTCAGCAAAACGTGAGGACTCTACGGTCTGACGCCAGGTGCGACTGGCGCGACCAGCATCCGTAAGCGCGCCCCAACGGCAACTAGCGCAAAATGCGACATGCTCTATTTCGCGCCAATACCTTACCCGTACAACACTGCGTCTCCCTCTTTTCGTGATGGAGGGACGCGAGATGCGCTGAAAGGCGAATGCGTCAAAGAAACGCAGCGCGGCGCGCGCATGCGAGTATATAGCAGGACCTATACCACGACTTTGCTCTAAAGGAGCAGCGTTTTTCAGGACCCAATAAAGTTTTTTGTCTGTCTGTCTGTCTATGCCTGGCGTGGCAACGCCGGCGTGACCCGACGAAATAAACGCCGGTGAGCACGCGCACCACGTCACGTCGAAATGTATTGGCACATTGACTGTGGCGTGTAGTCTACTTCTTACAAGACACGCAACTCATGATCATCATGTTTGCACCAGTCACATACCTTCGTCATCCATTGACGTCACGTAATACCAAATTCAGCATATGTAAAGCTAGCGAAATTGCCGCGTGCACATCATGAGTGTGGCATGTATTCATGTTGTTGCTTGACACGCATGTCGCGATTATCATGTTTCTGTGTGTCATTTATGTATGACATTCATGCGCGTCGCGTAGTACCGAGTTTGGTACATGTGAAGCTATCGAAATGGTCGCGAGCGAAACATGAGCGTAGCATGTAGTCATTTTGTTACATGACACGCATCTCATGTTTATCATGTTTGCACCAGTATCATACCTTCGTCATTCACTCATGTCCCGTAACACCAAATTCGGTATAAGGGAAGCTAGTGAAACGGCCACTAGCGCATCATGAGCATGTCATCTAGTCATGTTGTTACATGACGCGCACGTCATGATTTTCAATTAAGGGTCTGTCGCTCTTGTTCGCCATACAATCATGTCATAACATACCAGTTTTGCAACATGCCATGTGAACAAAACCAACCCAAGAGCTCGAAGACCATGAATTGTGAATCTTGACATTCATGACATTTATATCATGATTTTCATGTTATGGCTAGTCAAATATGTTCTTCATACACTCACAATTTGCCATACTAAGTTTGATATCGATTCCATTGTCAACACGGCCAGGAGAGCTAAATGTCGTAGGTTGATAGATAGATAGATAGATAGATAGATAGATAGATAGATAGATAGATAGATAGATAGATAGATAGATAGATAGATAGATAGATAGATAGATAGATAGATAGATAGATATGCGCAAAGTCGTCGAAGCTCGCTAAGAAATGCGTTGCATATAAAAAATCACAGCATATCCACGAGGCGAATGATAGCGAGGGGGGCGAAGCTCTGCACAGGGAGGTTAATCGCCCTAGTCAATCATCCAACTAAAGACGTGAGAAACGCGTTGTGTGGTATGCAAATCAACTTATATTTTGTTGGAGAAGATGGACGGCTTGTGGCGTCCCTTAAATAGGACGGCTTGTGGACCATGAAATGAAGTGAGAACGCTTCCTCTTGTGTGGGTTGCAGTAGCAAATTTACAGGCATCAGGCCAATGCACGTTCGTTCATCCGTCTGCCTGTCTGACCTTTCGTCCATCTGTGCGTTTCTGTGTCTGTCTGTTTGTCTGTCTGTTTGTCTGTCTCGCCGTCCATTCATCCGTGCATCCATCCATCCATCCGTCCGTCCATCTAGTGAACACGTTAAGTACCGGCTTCGCACATCTTTTCATCATATTGTCACGCAGCAAAGGACGACGCAGTTGTCTATGAGGAAAACAAGTTTATTGGAACGAACCTGTGCTCCCCTAACAACTGAAAAAAATACACAGGCGGCGAAGCAGCGGCCAGCAAAACGACGGGCACGCTAGTGAGCGTCGGTGATCGAATGACGCGGCATCGGCTGTGCGAGAATTTATATCCCTCGGCGCGAGGGTTTCTCGAATAGTCGAATTGTTTCGAAAACGCCGTGAAAGCGTTTGTTAAAAACGCTGTTCGTTCGAACAGCGCCTCCAACAAACAACGCTTGAAGCGTTGTTTCTATCGAACAACGCTTGAAGCGTTGTTCGATAGCGTTTGTTCGAAACGCTGTGGTAGCGTTTGTTCGAAACGCTGTGAAAACAGCGATAGCACAGGCCGGCACAGCCAGGCCGAAAAAAACAAAAACACAAATAAACAAACCCAATGCATGGTTCGCGGCAATATATCCATCATATATAAGTACCGCTACCCAGCGGACATTCTAAGGACTAAACGAGAGGTGGCTACTACTACTAACACGGGACAAAAGATCCACGACGTAAGGAGCTACGTCCCTAAAATTAACAAAAGAAGGCTAAACTTGCTGCCGAGGCACCAGATCTAAGGGAGGAATGTCTAGCAAAGTGTTGTCACCATGGACACTGATTGCCGTTTGGCTTAATTATATGGGCTTGGTCCGTAACGGCGCCCCCTTAGCTTGAGCAACGTATATGCTAGCACAGCCTAGCTGAGCCAGTGGCAGATTTTTTTATAGAAGCTGCGTTGAATTTTAGTGTTGGTGCAGTAAAGGCGTTTTCGAGGAAAATATGTAAAGCTGACATAAAGTATTGTATGCATCCAGAAAGGCAAGTTCGCGAAAGTTTATTTCAATACCCGCGTTTTGGTGGTCACAAAGTGTGGCTTTTGTGGGGTCGTCCCAAACGCTGACAAATGAGTGGAAGAGAAAAAGCACCACGCCGTTGGCACCAGAAAACAATGTTAGAGGCAAGGCCACAACTTATGATTCCACGCTTGCACATCACATATAGGACTGCGTGAAGTTTTCAATTTTTATGGCTATATGCTGTTGTTCTGGTTTACTGTGCCTCTTACTTGAATTTGTATTCATAAGAGACATCTAAAGTTCACAATTTTGAGCACTTTTAATCGCCATGTACCTGTTTGGTTAAATGATAGCGTGAAAAACTGATACATTTTATGCAGCGTTTTTTTAATATGCAGATAACCAGAAAACCTGTGTGGATTGGGGCTCAAGTTCTGACGCATAACCCTATTCAGCACCGAGGTTTCCCAGAGTGACTGAGGGGAAGTATGGTATCATGAACTTTGCTCTATGGACAGACCATTCAATCTCAGCCACACAGTCACCGGGTGCCGTTTAAGTTATCGTTAGTGCGTACGGGACGACTATATGCTCTCCCATAGTAGAGTACTAAGTGCTCTCAATCGTTAACCCCTTTTTCTAAACATACAGTCACCTTTGTTAAAGGCTACGCTCAATTAGTACGCAGACAGTTAGGTATGCCTAACTGTATATCCTGTATACCCCAATTCGGCTATCTCATGGCCGCCTGGCCAGAATTTCCTCAGTGGAGCGACTAAAAAGCCACCGAAACACCCCCAATTTGCCAAATCTCCTTTTGGGGCGAAGCTCCCAAGGCGTGGGTCTGTACATCCTCCGATGTTGTACGTAGCCACCAGTGACAAATACCCGCTCTAGAGTGGGGATGTGCCCCTGGGGATGCGAAAAGAGAGATGGCGGTACTTGAAGTGTTCACTAGATGGACGCACGGACAAACGCATGGAGGGACGGACAGACAGGCTAGCAGAAGGACGGGTGGATGGACGGACACACAGAGTTGGTACGTGCCACAGGAGACGCGAGATAGCGAACTTGGAGTGTTCCCTAGGTGGACGTATGGACAGACATACTAGAAGAGCGACGGGCTGATGGACGGATGCATGGACGTACGGATGGATGGAAGCACGAACGAACGGACAGATGGATGGATTCCCTCACGGACGGACGCATGGGCAGAAAGACGGACGCATGGATGGTCGCGCGGATGGGCGGAAGCAATAACGAACGGACGGATGGAAGCACGGACGGGCCGATAAACGCTTCGCCGCACGCATTATCATTAAATCCGTGGATTTGCTGTAATATGTTTTGTACTTTCCATAGGAAATTCCGAGCGAGATGTCCCTAGCCCCTAGTCACGTGGCTCTAGCTCAACCAGCGCCACGCGCGTTTCGCAGTCGCTTTCAAAGTGGTGTGGCCCAACTTAAGTTATACTGCGTTACCCGTAACATTCGTAACGTTGGGTTTGAACCAGTGTGCCACGTAAGGCTCGATTTCTTGGTCTAACAAGTGCGTAAATGTTCACACTTGCCGCTTCCTTTGCAAATGGGTTCAATTTATTTGGACTCTCGCACAGTTATGAAGGTAGCAGCTGTAGTTTAATGTTACGTTCATGCATACCCGTGCTTTTTATTTTCTGTTCATTTTCTGGTCTTATAGTTTTAGCAGAGCAAGGGCACACAGGTCTAGTATATGCCGCAACGTTTACCAAAAAGTAATACTGTTGCTCTATTTAAGCTGACAACTCTGAATGCCGCACTTGTGCAAGCATAGCGGCGAAGCCAAATTGTGAGGCCTCATGTGGAAAAAGATGTGCTTTTACACCTTTTAGGGGCGAAGCTCCTTAAAGAGGCACCCGTTCATCCCTCGTCGTAGTACGTAACATGTTGTACGTTTTGACCTGCAAGGTGGTGCCCGTGGGAGATTTCTCCTGTGCGTTGTTGAACAATAAAAATTTCGCAGCGTGCGCGTTAACTAAAAGCTGAATTATCCTGTCTCTCATTCCCCATTAGCAGCCATTGGCATGTACATTGAGCACTATCTGACAAGAAAGGGTAGCTACGTTATACTCGCTGGGCGTAACCTCCTAAGTTTTAGCAAGGTTTAGCGAGCGTTAGACCGCAGTGTCATGAATACAGTGAACTAGTATATACCATGAACACGAGTTGGTTGAAGGTGGGAAGTAGACACGAAGCGCAAGCCGTAAGAAAGTGTGCGTGTGCCTCTTCTCGTTTAGTCCTTAGAATGTCCGCTGGATGGCGGTGCTTCTATATGAGGAATATATGATGAAAAGATGCGAGATGGTGGTACTTGGGGTACTGACTAGATGGACGAATGGACACACAGACGGATGCATGGGCAGACGCATGGATGGCTGCACGGACGGACGAACGCATGGGCGGACGCAGGGACGGATGCATGGACGAACGCAGGGACGGACGCATGGATGGACGTGCGGACGCACGAACAGACACACGCACGGACGGGCGGATGGACGCATGAACGGTTACACAGATGGACGCATGGACGGACGGAAGCCAGAATTAATGGACGGACGGATGCTTCGCCCCACTCTCTTTCATTCACCCCGTGGATATACTGCCATTTTTTTGGCTGAAAGGACGTTGCATGGATGTCAATGCCAGATACACTGTTTGGACATTTAATTTTGAAGCAAAATGCGCTAAAACATGAAATTTACTCATTGTGGTATACGTTTACCTGGAACATTTTGAACAAAAGTGATGTTAGCATTGAAACTTTGGTTTCACAGAGAAGCTTTATTGTACAAATTACACATGAAATTATAACTTTACTCAAGATTCAAAGAAAACGAAAACCACAATATTGCATGGCAAAAAATGTAAAAAAATAGAAAGCAAGCGCATCAAAATTGGTGATAGTGAAATATAGTTTGTCGATTTTGTAAAGTTAGTTGAACTTCAGTTACAGCCACACGAATTAGCGAGCATACAGTCTATTTAAAACCATTGAATTGCGACTAGGAAGATGGCTGAAGATCCCCAACGAGTGTCTGAATTGACAGTGTGCAATAAATATTATAGTAGCAGTGGAAAACCTGAAAAAAGAGCGGATTTTGGAGACCTTCCTTGGTTCTTTTTTGCCTCTTTTTTTTCTCTGCATTTCTTCTACCTCCTTTTTGTAGGCTTCTAAATCATTCTGCTTTTAGTATCATTCATTCTATCTTTCTCTTTTTCCCCTTCCTTTTTTCGCTTTCTACTTTGCTTGTTTTTTCAGCAAATTATTGGGCCCGTTTTATCTCTTTTTCTTTTTTGCGTATCTTTTCATTTTTATTCCGTTTATTATTCTCTGTTTTTCTCTTTCTTCACAGCACTTATATAAGTTTTTTTTTGTTTTCATCTTTTTCTTTTCTCTCTCTTGTTAATGAGTTCATTTTTGTTTAATGCATGCACCTGCTGTACTCGATTTCTGTAACGTCCCAATTTGTGTGATGCATACTTGCCATACGTTTTTCGTTCGCAATGGACAGATTATAGGTGGTTTAAACAGTTTCCCCGTTTACATATTTAAAATGCACTCAAAAATATACACCACATCTGAGGCACAATGCACAAAATCACAGCATTGGGCTCAATTAGGGAGAGCACTTGGAAGTTGGGAACAAATTTGTACGTGTACTTGGAGCAAAGTTGATGCAGACAAAACCACATCACACAGAGGACACGGCATGAGGCACTTGGTACTGAAAAGATATAGCGCAGTGCTTGGAGTGCGGAAGATTCAGCAGAGCACTCAGTAGCTTATCGTGCAAAGTACTTGGCCAATTCAAGCTTCAGTAAAGCAACTGATGAACTGAAGGCCTCACAGATGGCACTCAGAGATGCACCATGATGGACAAGCCACTAGGCTGATTAGTAGAGCGGTAGCTTACACCTAAATTTTCATTCATGTCTCCTCATTTTCTTCCTGGGCTGAAATTAACATTGACACGAGTCCAATCAAGCAAGTTTTATTGTCACTAACTCCGTACTGAAAATAGATTGATGCACTACTTCTGGGGCGAAGCTCGTTAGAACCTAGTCTTGTCTTCCGTAATGGCCACAGAGTAGAACATTTTTTATAACTGAAACATGTGAGACACAAGTAAATGTTTTACAACAGAATATCTTTTTCACAATTTCATAAATCACAAACCAGGGTGTCCACCACTTTAATGTTTCAAAATTTCCCGACTTTTTCAGGTGTTCCGAGATAGTTTGAAAGAGATTTTGTGGTCAGTAAGCACAAAAAAAACCTTCAAACAGAAAAAAAACGGAGCACTTGCGGAAACTGCAGACCATGCGACTTTAGAATGCCCTGAAGGCTGATAACATTCTTTATAATAATCACACTAAATAAATACAGTAAAATTGCATCTACAAAAAGAAAGGCTGGCTTATTCGCATAGGTAATTGCTTTACTGTTTCAAAGATCGACTCTGTTGCTGCAGCAGTAGAGACCATGAAGCCCAGTGCCTTCCATCAGTTTTTCTTCTTGTGAATCAAGCTCTTTCACAAGAGCACGATTCTATTTCTTCTTACAGAATCTGATAAGCTGTATCGTTCAACTTTTTTCTTCTCTAAGGCTCTTTTTCCATCCAATATTTGCACTTGAAACAACGTTGAACTGCTTGTTTGCTACACCACAATCTGCAACAACACTAATCCTTGTGCTAGAGCTGACTACTCTATTATCTTGCTCATGAAGCATTTCTTGCGAAATATTGTCACTCCATCGAAGAATTTCTATATGGAAAAGAATGTGCCATCATAACAAACAACATTTATGACAGCTTTACCGATACAAAAGGAAAAAAAAACAAGATATTCGAATACATTCTATTCACACCACAAAAAAAATTTGGTTATAGTAAATGAGGTTTTATAGTAGATTGAACATATTCAAGAAATAAGTAGCCTACAACAAAACAACTGACGGGCAAACATGTGAAAGAGCAATGCAATTTTGTTACCAATATTCTTAAAAAGCCTTTTCAAAACTTTGTAAATTGCAACATGCGGCTATGAACTAAGGTAATGATTCCAGTCATTGATACTCCGAACCAAAAAATGCTTGAATAAATCTGTTCCGTAGGTAAGTGTTATAATTTGGCTCTATTGTTTTGTTCTGGATGTGGTAAATTTCTGCAGTAAGATGTGCTCCCTTAGGTTAAACCTGTACTCTCCATACAGTAAGTCGAAAATATATATAACTCGATTAAAGGACCCCTGACACCAACTACGAAAACAAAAGGTTCTTGTGTAAGTGATAGTCCTGCATGCAGGGTCAATTCTACGTTCTGACCAATTATTAGTTACGAGTGTTGCCTATAGGATATTTTAATTTGGTTTTAAGTATTGGTGTGTGCTCATCTGAGTATACAGATTCAATTGTCATTTTCTGTGGTCTGACGTTGACGGTGGCTTCCTCGTATCGTTGCAGAGGCCAAGCAAGTATTGCCGGCAACAGAGAACAATTGTGGGGTGTACGAAATACCACGAGTGGCACCGTGTTACTTGTTACGACTTTTACTTTCTCTAAATGATCAAGTTTGGTCATCTTTCCAACAGACCGGCGCAACCGAAAGGCCGCGCCGGATATCGGTCCGAAGACCTCACTGAATCATTCAATCGGTAGTAGTGACGAATGGTGTGTACAAAGGGCAGGGACGTAATCAACGTGAGCTTGTGATTCGCGCTTTCTGGGAATTCCTCGTACAAGGGGAACAATTGCAAGCCCCTATCCCAAGCATGAAAGAAGTTCCACGGGTTACCCAGTCTTTTCAGACAGAGATAAATGGACGCCGCTTCCTTCAGTGTAGCGCGCGTGCGGCCCCAGGACATCTAAGGGCATCACAGACTTGTTATTGTTCTGTTTCGTGAGGCTAGGAGCCGCTTGTCTCTCGAAGAAGGTTGTAAAGTGCTGGGGCCCCGCACCTATGTAATAGGCTAGAGTCTCGTTCGTTATCAGAATTAACCAGACAAATCACTCCGCCAACTAAGAACGGCCATGCACCACCATCCACCATATCAAGAAAGAGCTCTCAAGCGGTGAATCCAGAATACCATTCAGTAATTTTCTTGTGCACAACATCAAATAAACGTTTTGTTGATTCTCCCCAGACGCAAGACTATCGTCTTTCGACGACATATGCAGTGTAACATGCAGATTCGGGGCCAATATTTCATAGTATGTAGGTGGGCACTTTGAGCCAACGTAAAATCGTTCACAATCAACAATAATAACAATACTTATACAATACATTGCAGTATTTAGGATTCTATTTTGTCATTACCGGATGCAATGCAACAAATTATTGCATAAAAGTTGTAAACAAAACTTTTGCTATAGGGGCCTTTAAGTTGCATTTTTTATTTCGCCGTTATTAGCATGGCTTTGCCACCAAGCTTACTGATAGACTGAGTTCCAGAATAGGCGTTTCAAAAGAATCGTAAGGCTTTGTTTTGTGTACACTCACATTTTAATGCATTTCTTTCAGTGTATGGTTCCCATAGATGACTTGAGTGGGTCAGTACTGAAAGAATAGTGATTTATATACCATCGCTTTAGATTCTAGGGTGGCGTCGTGTAGTTTTCATTGTAACAACCACAGTTCACAGATGGCTTTATTGCAAACATTGTCCACATGCATCGATCGGTTAAAGATATAATAATAATATTAGTGTTTATTTCTTATCAATACACTTGATGAAGGACAGCTGCAGGTAAAATTTGCTCCCCAAAATAGGCCGCTTGACAAGATCCTAGAGCCACCTTTTAACTTGACAGCAAGAACCAATATTCAGCAGCACAAACTTAAATAACAAGCAAAAACACAAACCAAACCGGAACTCAAAAAAAAAGAAAAAACTACACTAATAACATTATAGCAACAGCAGAGAAACATAACAAAACTTAACATGTGTAATTCGTGCAATGAGGCTTTTGAACATAGCAAGAAATCTATGCCAGCTTTGTGCAAGCTGAATGCAAGATCAATATCAAGGTACTTAACATTCTTCAATTCAGTTAGGACTGCACCTATTATGCTCTAAAAACAAGATAATGGTCCTTTTTTATGTGTCATACAATTGAAAAGAGTTTTTGACGCACTTTATTTCACTTGCCATTCGTCGCCCTAATAGCTTATTTTTTTTGTAAATGGCTACTAAGTTCCAGCTGATTGTTTGGGCAGATTGTCACGACGCGGTGGCGCGCACTCTAATCTCCTACGGATACTTTGTACAGCGGGGAGGGGAGGGTGTGGACACTCACGTGTACGCGCGCTTCTCTCACGGTGGGGAGAATCGTACAGCTTGGTCTTTCACAGAAACACTCTGTTGTATTTACCTGGCGCGTAAAGGTCGCTGAACTCGCTGCACAGTCTTCATTTTCGAAAAAGTCGCGCTTTTTGACACAGCGAAAAAAACTCGGTAAGTCAACAAACCCAATTACACAATGGTATTCCAACCCGGTTCCGCTGCGTGCCTTCTTAATATATCAGTGAGCCATGCTAGTGCTATATGAACTCAGTAAAAAAAAAAGCGAGGCCTACGCGGAAGGAGCAGCACAGTCACAGTGAGAGATAGAAGAGCAGCCTCTCAGAGCCTTTTCTGCACCCTGATCGGTAACTGCTGCAAGCACACCTGCTTGATTTTCGGGTAGTAGACCAGCATTTGCTATGCTATTTTTCGTCATTCTTCCGAGAAGCTTGATGTCTGCTGAACACTTGCAAGGAATTTTGTGCCAGTTGTTCATAAAGTGGCTGATGACGATGAAGAATTATGCATGAAGTGGAGATCCATCACAGTTAATAAGGGAACAAGAACAAGCTTATGTAATGATTTCGAGCGATGGACGCCCCACTCGTTACGCTATTCGCATTGTGCGATGACTGGTTGCTGTTTCGCTGTTTGAAAACGCTTTATAAGTCGTATTAACGCGACTGCTTTCCGGACATCAAGCCTGCCTAAGGCAAGTTTGCCAACAAGTCCAAAGCCCTTGCGTGGCTAGGCGGTAGAATACTGGGCTCGCACCCAGCGAACCCGGGTTCGAGTCCAACCGTGTCATTCGTACCGGGTTCCTTTCTATATATTTGTGCGATGTGGTTACGGACACCGGTGCCGGCGCACAACCATGGTGGCGCGTGACCCGAGTTGTGATCTCATAAATGATTTTGCTGTAAAAACACCAATAACACAATCGGATTCGAACCCGGGTCCACTGCGTGCTAGTCTAGTATTCTACTACTGAGCACGCCAGTGTTTTTCTTTATTGCAGCACGTAACATTGAAACAATAGCAAACACATTCGGACTGAGCTTCTAGCTCAATGCCATGGCTTCAAGGCAGATGAGCCATTTTACACACAAACTTAAAATGGCTCCAAATGACATAATTCATCCATAACATTTAGCAGTTCTTCATTGTAGCAAAGTTTTGCAAAAAAATTTCGCAACTTGCACATGTTTAATAAAATAAATGCGTACTGGCCGCGCGTCTAAATCACAATGTCTGACTGCCGTCTGGCTTAGCCATATGCTGTGTAAGCCCAGAAGAAAGAACATATAATATTTTAGTAGGCCGCGTTCTATTGCTAGAAATGGAATCCCATATGAAGTGAGAGGTAAATATTTCTTAAGTGTTCTCTGTAGAACATTCCAAAACAAAAATGCATCCTAGCAATCGATAAAAACATGCTGTATTGACTCAGGCTTTTGGCACAATAAGCAGTCGGATCCCCATGGTAAAAAAATTGCCTCTTTGTTCTAGCCACGTTTCAACCGGCAGCGTATTCGTGTGCATCTTATAAAAGAACGTTTTAACTCCAGCTGATACGATCGTCTCTTTAACTCTCTTCAAAACGTTTTCTCCTTGGCTTCCACTATACATAGAACGAAACAAAGGAACAGGAAATTAAGTTTCAATGAAATCTCTATACAAACGCTTCCAAGTGACATTAAATAAGTACTCCAAGCTAAATCTAGCACGAAGAAATCGAAAAGCCGCAACAACTTCTCGGAGAAAGCTGCTGACACCATAGCGGAATTCATCATTCGAGGTAACAATGAAGTTCGGCAATGCCGATGCTAGCCTGATTTCAATGACAGTATGTAGATACGGATCTTGTTGATCTCGTAGAATGAGAAGCCTTGATACAGCCTACCTCAAAAATAAGTGTGGCGAGGCTAAGCCACCTCTTTTTAGTCTTAAGAGGTTGTTGCGGCTTGTCCGTTCATACAGAGATTGTCACACGAAAACAGCAAGAAGCCTATGAATCCTCTGAATATCGATCGTGGAACACGACAGTACTTGCAGGAAGAAAACCAGCCGCGATACTAAGAGGATGTTGCATATTGTCGCGCGAGCGAAGATGGACAGATCACGGCCTCCCAATTTCTGTGTCAGAACAGATAGCCCTTTGGTTTTCTCGGCCCAAAGATCATCGTTGTTCTTCTGGTCAAGCGGAACACCGAGGTATCTGTTAGGCTTGCTTGACCGCTTCATCCGTTCATACACCGCTGGGAATGCTTCCCAATATCCATGCCACAGCCCAAAACACTAGTCCATGTTTACAATGCTACTAATAGCATCACAAAACCTTCGCACAATGCTCATAAAGGTGGTTATGCTCTCCTGACTGGTACAAAGTATTGCAACATCATCAGCATATGCCAATATCTTCACCTCACATGCTCCTAAATGAAAACTCTGTATGTTTGAATTTTTTGTAATAGCCACACAAAGAGCTTCCAGGTACAAAGCAAATAATAAAGGCGAAAGTGGGCATCCTTGCCTTACAGATGAACATACAATAATTCTTCCAGTAAACTCGCGGTTCACAATCAACTTTGTTGAACAATTGTCGTAAGCCATCTGAACCCCCTTCAGTATCACAGAGCCAATGCCATCATGTTCTAACTATTTAAACAAAATGCTATGACAAACTAGATATAAAGCCTTCGCTAGATCGATTTGCAACATTGCAACTCTTCTGAAGTCCTGTAAGCTTCGTGAAGTCCTATATGACTCATATATGCTTCGTGTTACATGTATGTTCGTAAAAATTGAGTTTCCTCTTATTCCACAAGTTTGATGTTGACCAACCAGTGTACATATGACTGTTTGCAACCGCCTCGCCAGAAATTTCATTAGTATTTTGTAGTCAACATTCGTCAATGTTATCGACCTGTAGCCAGACGCATATTTCTGCCCTTAGGAAGGCTTGCCTTAGGAAGGCTTGATGTCGTTAAAGGAATAGCGTTGTTATAAGAATATAATAAAGTGTTGTAAAGCATCAAAAGAACATTCGGGCGTCACACAATGTGAATTGCGTAACAAATGGGTCGCACAATGCTCCAATTCATTAGAAAACGTTCCTAATTGCCTAATAACTGTGGCTCATATCCACTCCACGCATATTTCTTCATCGTCGTTGGCGACTGCATAAAATATTGCGAAAAATTTCTAACAATTGTGTAGCGGATACCACGCTTTAGCACAGTGAATGCTAAAGCGTGGTATCTGCTTTAGCATTCACTATGGTAAATTTTATGTAGTAGGCCAGCAGTGAATGCTGGCCTACTACACAAGATTTATGATTATTTATCGTGCTGTGGATACACAGCAGTGTGCTTGTAGCATCCCAAAGAGTGTCTGGAAATGGCTCTAAAAGGCCGCTCTTCTAGCTTTCGCTGTGACTGTGCTGTGCGTTCCGCGGAGGCGTGGCGTTTTCTGATTATGCTTAAAATGCTAAGTGTCAAAAAAATTAAAGCAGATGTGCATCAAAATCACTCTGACGTTACCTCGCTTCCCAAGAATAATAAACAGGTGCTTTAGTAGCCATAACGAAACTCATGGCCGCAAGTGCCCAGAGCATTACGGCGCTAAAAAGCAGTCGCTGCCTCCTCCTGCCTTGAGCAATATGGCCTCCGTGGCTTCACTTCGATACGCGGGCGGGTACGCGGGACCACCACTCCAGACGTTTTAGTATAACCTCATTGGGGAAGACGTACTTTGTGAATAGCAAGTGAGGCATCTAAGACACAACATGAAAAAATACGAGAACTACTGACTGAATAGCTAACCAGAAAGGTGTCATTCATTATTTGGTGGTGGCGAGGGTCACCGTTATCGCAGTCTGCCATTTTGTTTTCCAGTTTGCAGAGTTCCAAAGAAGATGACGACGAAAATATCACGACCTATGTTTGTGCAGGTGTACTGAGGATAGTTCGGACACCTTTTGAAATTTCTGGCTTCATTATGTCACATTTGGCAGCTAAATTTCTTCATGCTTTCTTTATAGGACACCAGGGCCGAAAGGGTTAAACGCTCTGGGAGCCAGACAATGGTTTCATAGGTTGCATCGAAAACGAAAGCGTATCTTTGTACGTACAAGAGCGCATTGCGTAGGCTTTCCAGACGTTTTGCGTTTCTGATTCTCTCCTTTTGACAGCAGTCCAAGCTCTTGTTGGTTTGCACGCACATGTGATCTATGATCTCTTCTAGCAGACACAATGACATGGTCGCTGATTATGCGTGAGTAAACCACAGCCGCACTTTCTAAACATACCCCACGAGCCACCATTCTGCCGACCGCCACTGCTGTACACAGTGCATTTTTGTATGGAAATAGAAGTAAAAAAAATAGAAAACTCTAATGCTTCGAATTTAGGAGTTGAACACGATAGCTACATCTTTTTCGTAGCTCGTACTTCAAACACTTAGTGCATGAAAACTTTTCGAATTTACTATTGATTCACTACGTGACCTTAAGGAAATAAGCGCAGTAGCGTGTGTGCCTTTTGTAGTGGGGTACTGGCTTTCAAGCATGGAGACATTACGATAATCGCATATTTTGACGCTCGTTGGCTATGGACGCTTGTACCAAGAATACTATGAATATTACTGCAATACTTCATGTTTCAGTGTCAAGCATGTATACAGGACGCGTGTGTTTTGAAGCATGCAAGCTGCCATCTCTGCATTTCCAAGCAGAGGAAGTTCTTTTCAATGTTTTCACCAGCAGAGGCGTGGCCGGGTGGTAGAACGTCCGCTGGCCGCGCAAACGACCCGGGTTCGATGCCCACTTAGACTTTTCGCAGACAACCAACGACGCCGACTCTGATGCCGAAATTTCTGCGAAACGAGGTCTTTTACGCTATACCTCGTTTAAAATGAACGTAGGTAGGCATCCAAATATCAGCTTGTCATCGTGAAATGTTTGATAATATTCTCAGCTTACGTATTTCCTTCATGGAAGCACGCCGCCAGTATCCACGGGAGAACATTTTTTACAAAAAAACTAAAACTTCTGTTGACCGGAGTAAAATTGACAATCTCTCCGTCTATAAACCCAGTGCGTTAGCATGGAACGCATGAAGAAAGCTTCATGAACCGCCCTTTTATTTCTAACATTCTTATTACGCAGTGCTCTTGCTCGTTGGACGGTGCTGCCACCTGGAAGCAGTAAAGGTAACACGTAGCCTCCACGATTAGTGGCGAGAACACGCTGTTGCTATACGGACATCACAGTCGGCGCGTTTCTAATAGGAGTAATGTAATTTTGTCAATGAGGTACATAACACACAGGTGCGGTAGCCCAAGCTTCGCTCCTAACATCAATCTAAATTAAAAAGTTGGCAGATCCCACGTACAGCGGCAATCGAAGATATGGGAAGCACGAATGAGAAAGGTTGGTATGTCACTTTAAAGTCAGCGCAACGTTACGAGGTGGAGGTAAATGACGCCGCACATGACTTCTGTGTCATGATTATCATGTTTGGATGTGTCGTTTGCCTTCGTCATCTATTCAGTCAAGTGATACCAAATTTAGTATTTGTGGAGCTAGCGAATTGACCGCGAGCACGCTATGAGCGTTGTATGTTGTCATGTTCTTACATGAAACGCATCTCATGATTATCATATTTGCACCAGTCACATACCTTCGTCATCCATTGAAGTCACGTAATACCAAATTTGGAAATATAAAGCTAGCGAAACGGCCGCGAGGGCATAATGTGTTTGGCATGTAGTCATGTTATTACATGACAAGAATGTCGTGATTACCATGTTTGTATGTGTCATTTACCTATGTCGTCTGTCTGCTTAACGTAATACCAAGTATGGTACATGTGTAGCTATAGAAACGGCCGCGAGCGCATCATGAGCGTAGCATGTAGTCATGCTGTTACATGACACGCATCTCATGATTATCATGTTTGCACTAGCCACACACCTTCGTCAATCATTCTTGCACTGTATTGCCAAATTTGGTATATGTGATGCTAGCCGAACGGCCGTGAGCTCATTATGAGCGTGGCATGAAGTCATGTTGTTACATCCCTACTGAAACGTTCCGTAAGATGCGGAGACCTCAAGTACGGAATTATTGGAATATGGAAGACGTATGATGCGGACTCCGCATCTTACGGAAAGACGTATCATGCAGAAATTACTGAAATGTGTGCATGTTACGTCTGAATCTAGTGCAAAGCAATATAATGTGTAAATTGAATAGACGTCCACATCTTCAGTACATGCAATAGTGTGTATAAATCACAATAATTCTTAAATGTGCATGATGAGGGATTGAATCATCGGCATCTTTCTAATTGTCGTGATGCGGAAGCAAAATTCCCTTTTAAATAAAATACAGTACAAAACTACTAAATTAACATGCTAGCGATCATTAATGGTGGTTACATTGCAACACATTAATGCAGTGTTCTATGCAAGACTTAAAGAACTTATAAAGTTATTATTATCAATAGAGAAGCATTATTATACACATCAGCCCTGCTACAATCAATATATTTTTTTTATTTGGCTGTATGCTCCAGCTGTGAATAGTGACATTGCAAAGTTGATCAAACATAAATGAGGTGACAGCACCGTAATTTCACGAGCTCCACCTAAGCCACAGGATGGTGGCACAAAACACAATTTAACAGCAATTTTAGAACGAAATGTTTAAACATAAATAATAATCAAAGCACTGTGAAAGTGTGGCGCTGTGTTTATCTCATGAATGCCTTGTGGAGATCGGTGAAATGCTGCTTGAGGCTCCGGCACCACTGTAAATTTCGAAGGTCACTGCCATAGAACTTATGTGTCCTTCATAGGCACCTGGAAATGAAAATAATTGGCACAAACAATGTCAGAGACACATGTTAGCACAATAGTTCACATGCACAAGAAATATAACACACAGAATGAAACTGAAAATGTAAGGCACACAATCCTTCATGTTATGCATATGTGAATAATAGAAGGAATGAGTGTATAAATTAGTTCTGCCACATCAAAAAAAAAACAGCATGCTTATCACAGTGAAAATACCTAGGTTGTCACGATTTTCAATGGTAGAGATAATCGATTAATATGTCCTTATGAAATTATGATTTAAATGCTTCCTGCACAGTAAAACTTTAGGAACTGCAAGTGAAAGCTCTCAATGTACATTTAATAGTGTGTGCATGTACATCTGCTGCCTTTATACAATACAGTTTGTGCACAAAATTGGCATCTTGAACAATTTTGAGAGTTAAACCTATGCAACTTATGAAGGTTAAAATCACCATGAAAGCAAGCAGGACCAGGCAGGTGCCATTAAAAATCTGTGCAAGCCAGATAACTATAACCGAACTGCACACATATAGGGGAGCAAGAGTAACAGAAATTCTGCTGCTGACCCGCATGTCGCAGTATCAAATCCCGGCTCCATTTCCGATGGAGGCAGAAATGCTGTAGGCACGTGTGCTCAGATTTGGGTGTACGTTAAAGAACCCCAAGTGGTCGAAGTTTCCAGTGCCCTCCACTACGGCGTCTCTCATAATCATATAGCGGTTTTCGGACGTGAAACCCCACATATAAATCAAGAATAACAGAAATAAACTTGCCAACAGAAAAGTTGGGTGCATGTGCTATCTGTAAGTGCTTACACCTTACTACATACAGCATGCTCATTCCATTTTAAATACCGATATTGAAAATAACTGCTCTATTAGGAATGTAAAAGGTAAGGTAGAACTGAACGACTCTACAAAAAGTGGCCCTATTATGACATCACGTTTTCTTATAACAAAATTGACTAAGACTCTCAAATATCATTATGCAAGGAAAAAATCTTCAAAAGAACAATCAAGTTTGAAATCATAATTTTTAATATGGCTACTATGACTATAACCAAGAAATCGACCTCAACATGGCTAATGTTAGTTTTTAAGGCCTATGTTCACTAGACAATGAACTATACCACAAAAAGCACAGCGTTCAGGCAAAGCACCACACAAAAAAGCAGTCCTTTTTGTTATTACCTACAATGCCTTTAAAATGGTATTTTTACCTCTACTTTCCGCTTTTTATCTAAGTAACTGGTGTGAAACAAGTTAGCTGAAAATGCACTGTGCCTCCAATACCTGTTGGTTGAATCTGAATTTTTAAAAAATGAAGCTTGCACTAAATTAGGCTCCACAAGCCTTGGAACAGCGAGACTACATGACTCTTAGGACTACTTTGGTTACTTGTGTTTTGTTTCTGGGCCTAAGCTTAAAAACAAGGGCTTAACTGAATTGCTGCTAACAAACAAATGCTTTCGAAATTGCCCGAGCATCAAAGGATGCTCAGCCATTTGTTGTTTTTCGCACTGGGCTATTCTACACCAAACATACAAACCATACTGCCTGGCGACCATCACAGATGTATAGTTTAAAAAATGACGGTAATTTACTCTTCTGAAAATAGTTATTTGCAGAAATGTTTTGAAGAGAAAAAAGTAGTGGTCACGTGGGCACCTTCAGAATTTCGCAGAATGTCGTGCGGGTGTTATTTGTGAGAAAAATTTCAAAGTACCGCTTTTTCTTGCCATATCAAATTCGATCTACATACTAAGTAAAGGTGCTTCTCAAAGTATTTGAAGCCGAGTAACATTAGTGCAATTTTTCCGCTACATAGGCTTTGAAGAATTCAGCCAAACTGTTTATCGTTTGCATTTCCTGTATGGCATTACTGCAGTTTGTATGAATATTTGAGCCACAAATACTCACTGCACAGAAGTTATATTTCGCGAAAAAAAAAATAATGTTAGGTCCAGATTACAAATATCACTATATAATCGTTTTTGTCCACATTGAGATGCAATTTGAGCTGTGTGTTTTTCTAATTAAAAATTACTTTTATGTGCAAGTTTAAAGCAAATAAACAGTTCTTGTTACATGGCAAGTGTTATCATTACAATTTTTGTTTAAATGAGGAAAATGATTTTTGAAGTCTCCTATTGAGGGCCATGGGGAACTTCAGAACGGAAGCTGTCGTATATCAAATGCAGAAAACAGCCATCATAAGAAAACTTCAAAAATTCATTTCTACTTTAAGACAAAGTGTAATCATATAACTTGCCATATAAAGAGAACTGCTTCCTTGCTTTTGATGTGGCAAAAAATTGCACTAATATTACTGAGCTTCATGCACTACACACATTCACCTTTACTTAATACCTAGACCGAATTCGGTGTAGAAGAGGCAGTATTTTTGAAACACTTTTTACTTTTTACAAACAACACCCAGACGACATCCTGGGAAGTCCAGAAGGCACCAACGTGGCCTTATATTTTGTTCTCTGCGATATACTTTAGCATTTTGCTGTTTTCAGAAAAATACAGTAAATGAGCACAATATTTTTTTTTCAAAACACATTTGGGACGGTTGGCAAAATGGCTGGGATGTTTGATGCGTAATTGCCTCACTGCCAGCATTTATTCTTCCGAAGCTCAAGCTATCACCTTTCTGTTACTGCCTCCCTCACATACAATGCCAGCATAGGAAAGGAAAAGAAAGGCAGGTCCGACAAAGTTCACAAGGCAAGATATTTTCATGTTGGATAAATTCATTACCATAAACAGCAGCAAAATAACATTCATTTTGAGTAGTCCAAGACACAAGCTATGTACCAGCATACTAAGAGCCAAGCACAAACTTTCCATTTGAACATGTGTGGTGATAGACAGGAAGCACTTATTGCAAGCCTGATCAGTCTGTAATTAACTGAATGAAGTACAATGTACTGTTCAATCCAACACCACATAGGCATCTTTGCTATAGCAAAGCCATGTGTCATTGATTCATGCACTAGATGGGACAATGCAAATGTAACAAATAAGGTGAAAAAGAAAACAAGGGAAAAAAAAGAAGAAAAGGGGGGATGCAAAGTAGGAGCAGTGTAGCACTACTTTTACTTTGCATTCCCCATTTCTTTCTTCTTTTTTCTTCTTTTCTATCATTTATCTTTTTTTTGCTTCACTTACCCCCAACCTCCGACCGGAGAACTCTTTGTATCATTGCAACCTAACATGAAAAGAAGCAAGGGCTGCACTCTTCTGCGTTATAGGTTTTTTTTTTTCAGACAAACATTTCCAACAGGCACACACGCCTACACCAAAAGATGATGTCATTACTGACCCCATTTAAACTAACACGCCAAGGATGACAAGGTGACTTCTAAAAAATAGGTCCTCCTATCGCAACATCGGCCAGCCTGTCTGAAGCACTTGTACTGTTCACCCTGATTACCCCACTAGATGTTTCCATCTGTCGACTCACATCTTCATTTTGGATAACACTAAGACGAGCTTACATTGATGAATATGCACGAAAGTTTAGTGATGTATCATGTATCAGATCAAGCAACTCTGTTAAAAAATTATTGATAGCTTGCTTTCAGGCTTTTTATACTGTAGCCTGAAACTTCGTAATGTCTTCTATGCACATGAACCAGATTGACAACGTAATGCACAGCATGCTTAAGAATACTGAGAGGAACAAGATAACGACAAAACGACCAGCCACCCAAATTTTTCGCTGTACATGTTTATAAAATGTTCATGTACCCCAAACGAGGTGCTTATGATACAAGCCGAAAAAACCTACAAGTAGGGCCTTGGAGTCTTCTGGAAGTAGACGTGTTGCATTTTTTCTGTAGAGGGCTTTACACCCATAAGTGAGGAACAAAACTCCTGTATAATGAAGAATGTTGGCAGCTATCAGTTATAGAAAAACCTAATGCAGCTAATCTTCCCCGACACATCTGTACATTTAGAGAGGTGACGTAGCTTCTGTGATTGTGGCAGTAACTCCAACAGGACCAGTGCGAAAATTGGCACTACTTGGCTAGACAAATGTCCAAACATGCCTGCCCGACTCCGTCTAGCCATCCTGGCTGAATCTGACACATGATTTTTTAACTGCTGGCTTGACAAAAAAAAACCACTGAAGCACTCACAATTCACAGCGTGAAGTTCCTCTGGAGTGGTCAACTTCGTCTTCTGCGATGAAAGAGCAGCACAGTGTACTGATAAGGCACTCCTTGCAATGGTTTTCAGTGCCACACAGTGACCTTGCTGCTCCTGTCGAAGAGAGCTTCGGGAGCTTGGAGGGTGCTTGCTCTTTTCTGGGGGCTGCGGCCGCTCCTCGTTTTCTGCCAAGGTCAACCTGCACAAAGTTGTAGACGAGGCTATAAGAGTTGTATATAATGATATACAAATTTTCGCTGAACACACATTTCCTCATGGCACACTGAGGAATTTCTTATAAAACTTAAGGCCTCGCATATGCAAACATTTACAATCGATCCGAAGATGCATTCGACTCTAAAGGAGCAAGTTTGTTATGTAGTGTATATAAAGAAAGGTCATTCAGCACAACCACAACTACAGTTGCACACGAAAACGACATTTTACACGATCCTGTTTATTTACATGGTCCATTTTATTTTATTTAGATCTGGTCTGCATAAACTCTTGAACCGGGCACCATATAGGTTGAAAACACACACAGAGTTTGAGACAAACCTAGTTTCCCGTGGAGCATCCTCTTGCACTATAACAACACATCTCAATCTAGTTAGTTGGTCAGAACGAGGTGAAAACAGCTCGCACTTGAAAAGCACGGGCAGAAGGAATGACGCCTGCACCTTGTGCTCCCTGTACATTCTCGTTGAGGGTGCAGTTTTCACCTTATCCTTATGCAATTTCGCATTTATAACATTGTTCGCTGCATAATCTTTGTGGCGTTAAAGTGTGTGATACCGTCATGTGTATCCCATGTAATATATAAAAATAGAATAAAAGATAGCTTGATTCAAAAATAACAAAGTGCATCCAGCGCCATGTCCTGTAGCCATTCTTTAGGCAAGTGGCAGAATGATTTATTCTTCAAAACATATCTTACTTGTAACCACTACAAGAGCTAACTCGTACACTGGCACATTCTGTTTGCCTCTTCAGATTGTAAGGTACCTTTTTTACACGAGAAAATCTTCAAGAAGAATAGAAGTGTTGTTATTGTGAAGAAAGAAAAGTAGAAGAAAAAAAAGATAACCTGCCCTGTACAGGGACCAAGCCTGCGAACTTCGAATAACATGTCCGATGCTCTATCAACTGAGCTACCATGGTGGCTATCCCTCTTCCATTTTGTACGGTATATATGTGCATTTATACACGGAAGAGTCAGTCAGCGCTGCCTGTTATCATTATGGCGAGTGTGGGGCACCTTTTTTGCCTACTGGCAATTACATTACGATTGCAATTACGTTACGATTACTTCCAATATCCCTACACTTCTTTGGCAGCATTATGCATCTGTCAGTTCTCAGAAAATCTGCTAGTCACAGGAGGAGGCAATAGTTCGCCCTCCCACCTGAATGCATGTACTTGAACAGATGCACAACTGATCAAAAAAAAAACAAGTTATACACTGCTAAGATTACTGAGATTCACTGTTTCAGATTCATGAGTAAAGGAAGGAACTATAAATTTAAGGGTTTGTTGTCTTTGTTGAACACATTATAATGAGAACTAGCAGAAAATGATGCCAAACAAACTATAGGGGAAGTTATCAAAAGTAACTTTAACAAAATTGTGAAAAGAAAAGTGAACAAAAACGTAATTTGGCAACGTTTTTTGACAATTGAATTGACATTACTTTTCATAACATCATTATATTTTACTGGGTAATGTTGTCGGATAGTTCTCATTATTAGAGTGGTCAGTAGGCTGACAAAGAAAGTATATGGCATTGATACTTCTTTTGAACACCTAATAGTTTGAGGACCTTAAAAGAGCGGAAGCTACTTTGAGTAGACAAGAATATTTAGTTGGAGCGAAAAAAAAAACGTACACACATTTTTACCCGGCTTTTTAACCTATTTTGAGACATAAAAGTGTATGCTGCCAGTAATGTTAAGTACCATTATTTTGTCGCACTATGCACGGTAGCAGGTGTAGTTAGAGTGGCGATAGTGAAGGATTAATCAAGCACGCCACCAATTGCGTTCACATCAATGGTCGCGTATTTTAAAAATAAACCTGCTGTATAGTAAAAAAAATTTAGAGCATTTATGATTTTATCCAAATCAAGTTAAACCGACTGGGTAAGCAAACCATTTGCATAAAATCAAAAGGCATAAAGTGATTTATGTATTATAACTATGTGAACAATTTCAGCAATGCAGGGCAAAGTGACAACAGTTCTATTAAAAACCCCTCTCATTATGACATGCATGAAAAGCACCACACCAGAATATTTTATAGTGCATGTAATATCGAGACTACTATACTGTCTATTGACCTTTTAGAAGAAGGGCATCTCCTTCACGTTCAAGGGGAAACCACTTAGCCTTTTCCTGAGCTTTTCTGTGAATATTTCCTGAATTTCAGATATCATTAGGATTGATTTAGAGTGAACAGATTTTGCTTACGCATTGAAACCTAGTTCTGTATGTAACTGCAATTATGGGTGCCAAACCACCTCCAATTAATTTTTAACATTTAACCCATTTTTTAACTGCAGCAGCACAACTAGCTGTGGGTGCCCAAAAAGTAGCTAGAAACAGTACCTTTACCTCTTTGAGCCTTTCGGAAGTGTTCAGCTTCTCAGTGCTCACCTTACAACATTTTTTTTTAAATACGTGTTTGTGTGCCCACTACTCTGGCTCGTTGTACAGTGAGGAGGAGCACATGGCAAGAAGAGACAAGAAAGAAGCATTGCGAAAAAAAGCGAAATAAGCGAGGACCTCTTTTGTATCGTACAATGTGTGTAACATTACTATTGCGACAACATATAGACAAATTATCACGGCTATGCATCCATTGTAGAGTTATACACAGCCACAACACCACGACTAAATTTTACCGTTATGTTGGTTTAGGATCCCTTTATAGTGGCAAGCTAATGATATCTGCATTTGTTTGGCACATACTAAGATGCAGTGAAATGTGATATGGCAATCTCATTTAGAATGCACGTCATGTGGCTTCATTGTATATGTGGCCACAAGTAACTCTGGTTGCAAAGCAATATGGCAGAGTCTAAACACACGTCACCGACCACTCCAATCGGAACTTGCCTTTGCTACTTGCCCATTATCATCCCAGCAAAAAATGAATAATTGAATATGCTACAGATATGTGCTAGCTTATGCTAAGGACCAAGTATGAAGGGTGTTTTGTCATTATTGAGATCAGTTATTTGTTCAAGAACACTTGCTGTCAAACACAAATACATTGCTGTCGAAGCATCAAGACTCAAATATAAAGCAAAAAGAAGTGCCTCTTTAAAAATTACAGGCCACAAGGCAAGATAAATATTTGATATACTTGGGATGTAAGGCACGCACAAGAGGTGCTTTATACTTTTCCTTGTGTTGAAACCTGCTTGCTTTACTCACCCAACACACCTGTAAAGATGCTGTGAAAACACCAAGGAGCTGATGCAGCAAGGTTGAACACATGTCCAGGGATTCCACCATTCCTAGGCAGCCCTACAGCCTCCACAGTCCTGCAACCATTTGTAAGATAAATATAGTTCTACCCAAAGTTCTTGGTTTACAGACACACATGCAAGACGCATAACCACTATATAGGAAGTGTGCATGATAATGCGCTGGGTAGCAAAACGGATACCAATATCAAGTATCCCGGCCTGCTGCTTCTTTCTTTCCGTTCTTCATTAATCCATGGTTAATAAATGTTTCCCCAATGTGAAGTGTACTGGCAGTCCGGTGAAGAATTGCAATGTATTTCAAACACAGTCCGATTCATGGCAAGTAAGCATGCAATAGGGTTTTGTCAGCTGTTCGAGAAAAGACCATGAAGTTTAGCTAAAACCCATGTTTTTATAAACACCATTCAATTTGATATAAAAGTTGTGAGCATTATGTAAAGGAAGACGGATTCATGTTTAATCAATGATTTCTTATAATGTACTTATATGAATGCAACTAACTGAATATGAAACGATAATTTTTGCTCGAGAATTTAGAGTTATGAACACTATCGCACTTGCCAGCTGCATCTTGTCCAAAACAGCGGCAAGATAGGCTAGTTTCTGTAGGTGAGCAGTAATGAGCAGTGCAAAGTAACAACAAGAAACACCAGTAACAACAGTATGGGGCAAGCACAGACTGCCAACTGTAGAATTTATTGCACAAAAGTTCGCTGAATATCAGTCAGACAACTCGTGCAAATGAAGGTCCAGTTGGGAATGAACAAGTTACGAAATCAACAATGCCTGCTTTCACTAACAGGACCCTCATTCACATAAAGTATGCAGCGATAGGCCCCTACTGAGGTACGTCAAAGCATGATGTCACTGGCACATGTAAAAGGTGTGGCTGGAAAACCACTCCCGCTGGTGGCTCAGCCCGGTACAGTCATGCGGTGTTTGGGGCAAGTTTTAATTTTTCAAAGCTTACACTTCACGTTACAATGTCGACATTAGCTGTAGTATGTGTCAGCAAACATTCAGCTGTGTGGTAAACTGTGTGGTAAAACATTTGCCATGCTGTCTGTTTATCTTGAAGTGAACACACGTGGTGGCCTGTGCGAGCAACAGCGGCATAGTCTTCAAAAATGTACACTGTTGATTGCGGCATGAAGTGTGCATTGAGAGGTATTGAGAATATCGGTTCACCTGAGAATACTGTGTGTGGTGTGTGCAGTGTCAATAACAATGTGTCTTGTTTGCGAAGACGTTAGCACTCATGGCAGGGACCGGTCGATGAAAAAACTTGATTTGACATTTTAGTCAAGGTAAATATGCACTTGACGCGACAATCTGCGAGTGGGTACATCTAGTTTGCGCTGTGTGCAGAAAAAAATTGCAAGGTCACCGGGCTGGAAGATACCATTTGCTGAAGCTGCATGTATGAATCGCCCCGACGAGTACACAAGCTCAATAAAGGTATAACTCATTTTATCGAAGGCCTCATATGTCTTCATGTAATAAGCAGAGATTCTTGTTTCACATATACTCAGTACCTTTACCGCTCGATATTCATGAAGTGACAATGCAAACAACAAGTTTGTTAGGTCCTAAGGGAGCAAGGTAATTATGCAAATAAGTTGTAGGTGTCAGACGCAGCGATGTAACTGCACAAAAGATTACGTATATATTAGGCTACAGGTTTAGAATCGCATACAACTCAGTGGTCTATCAGGAACGTCACAAACAACTTCCTTGCCAACCATCCCTTGGACAGAGGGAGGGAAAGGCTGGCACGGTGCTCAAAGTGACGTCACACTATTTGCAAACATAGAGAGGTTTCTTACTTAGGCAACATTTTGCACAATATATTTTTAGATGCAAGACTGTACTCATCCACATTGATCATACTGATGTCTTTTGTTGTTACTTTGTGCTGTGAGTTACTAGGCATTTAGTCTTCATGATCTTTAAAAGCAAATTTCAGTGTTCTCTCTCATATTGCTGAAAACTGTGTTGTTGCATAAATTGGGTAAAAAATCAACACAGAAAGGCTGTCACAATAAATACACCAACATGGGTATTCTCCTGCAAACAAAAGTCGGCACTGGTCCTGTCATTACCCGTCTTCCTTCTCTCTTTGCCTTGTTTTTGCTGAAACAGCCAAACACCTGATGAGTTAGATGAGAAATATTAACGCATCAAAATTATAAGTGCTTGCATCAGCAACTACACAACAGCGTGATAACCGCACCCCTGCCACACAGCAGCGAAACATATTTTGAACATGCTGGCAGTGTATTATTTTATAAAAAGCAACTCTGGCAGATTACAAAATCTCACATTGTGCATGCAAGTTTTCTTCAAAGTCAGGCGTACAATGTAGGTGCTGGCCGGTACATTATTAGTTAAAATCAAAGGCGTCTTGCAGGTACACATGCAGATTGCACGAACACCTCTCTCTCTCTACACTAGGCACACACATTATATCTTTTAACAAGCACACGCCACTGTTTAGGGGCATAATAACGCTCTACCGTGAACGTATGCTAATCAACCCCCTTAGGCGGTTGGCTAGGTGAATCGAGCCAAGTTACAAATTGTATCGCCCGCGAACGTAAACAAAATGCTGCTTTGCATCAAATGGCACTGCAGGCTTCGTTTAATCAACAACGTAGCAAGCGCCATGTGCGTCTTCCTCACTACATTGCACATATGAAAAAATCGATCACCATACACATGCATGTTGCCGTAGTTGTCTCGAATTAGCTCCAGTAAGGCCGCGCCGATGCACCATGGCTCTGCTGGCGTTAGCGTTATCAAAGCGAATCGGCAACCGCACTCGCAAAGGCGCGTAAGGTTGCCGTTTCACGACGCCTCGTTCGAGTGCAGCAACACACACTTGCACTGAGTGGCATACTTGGTCTACATAAAAAAGTGTCCCCCTTACCTTTAGTTTCTTTCACACTGTCCTGAGGGAAGCGACCACAGGCGTCAGCCGTCACCTCGGAGTCCTTGGAGCGCCCGCCCAACCCGCCGATTCCTTGGACGACTCGCACTTGATCCGCACTCGAACAACCGCGGGAATAGGGCGCAATCTTAGCACATCACACGAACGAGGAACGGCGCTTCCTTGCGTAAATTTAACATTTCGTGCTCTCGTGTGTAGCAGCGCGAACACATAGACGCACCGAAACGGCATGCCCATGAAAACAAAGAAGACAAACAACATGTGGCTTTAGCTGTGAATGGATTTGACTTGGATATCTGTGTGAGGAAAATAAAAAAAAACACCTGTCGCTACTATAAACTGAAAAAAAAGTATGTTATCTGGCAAAATAACTTTAAAAGTGATAAACGGTTATTCAAAAAACAAGTTACAACTTATGAATATTTTCCAGGTCTTTGTTTTGTTTTTGTTCTAGCAGACGACAGCTTCCTACTGCTTCTACGACAGACGTAGTGCGGTTTCACGTTCGGTGCGTGTCGCCGACGCAAAGCTCTACAGTAGTGATATCAGAGTTATCAATTCTCAATGAATCATAGGATGGCTACAAAGCAGTAACATTTTGACATAGTGCAGTACGGAATGTTTCAAGGTATGACATTTCTTTGCTCTGAAGCAAATCGAAGCAAGCCGGCCGGCGCAATCAGCTGATGTCGCCACTACGCGAGGCATGGTCGTGCGCAATAGCGTCGCGCCCCGCGCTCGATTTGTCATCAAGCGATAGAGCTACTAAGTGGAATACAGCTAGATGCAGGGATTAATGGCGTATCACTCTAATTCTCTGTGGTGGCCGACTCAATCGCAAGAGAGCCCTGGGAAACAACCTTCAACTGCTCAAGCTTGTGTGTGGGTGTAAAAATACTTGTTTTCATCCGCGGTGGGGCAGCAATCTGTAGTTGAAAGACATGCGAAAAGCATGTGACGTATATACAATCCCAAAACACATGCACACAACAATAGATACGATCGCATATCGTACATAAATATGCCAACACATAGCGTGTAAAAAGCAAAATTATATACATAACTTAAACTTAGTGCGCTCCTCAGCGCGAATAGCTTAGCAGCATTCTTTCGCCGGCACTCGCACGCGTCGGACGCAGGAATCATGGGCTCCCGCGGAGCGGCAAAGGTGGTCCTTGGTGGCCGCGGAAACAGGATTACAGACGAAAGTGACAAGGATTATGAGATCATCTTGCCGAATCTTCCAACAGGACGTATTGTTGTGAACACAGTGTTTTGCACGGTGATATTCGAGTGAGGCCTTTCAAGGTCGAAAATTTCCGAGACGCTCTGGACAAGGAACGACTGCTTCCTGACGTAATTGCATTGGGCGCCTACCAGATCAACCATGTGTGGGCCGTCACCTTTAACAGCCAGGAGGCGACGAAGAGGTTGACTGAACTGAAAGAACTCCAGGTCAAGGGACGTCGCTGCCTCGTTATCGACCCTCAGGAGCAGAAGGTGAGGCTGCGGCTTCACTGGCTGTTACACGGCGTTTCGGACGAAGATGTCCGCACGGCGTTGGCAGCGTTCGGGAAAGTTACAGAAGTGACCCGGGAACGCTGGCGTGTGGAAGGAGTCAATGAGAAGAATTCGACGACCCGCACTGTTTTCATTAAGCTGAAAAGCGGTATGAAAGTCGAGGACCTGCCTCATCAGTTACGAGTCGCCGGTGAATTAGCCTTAGTGGTAGCCCCAGGTCGGCCTATGCAATGCCTGCGTTGCAGCGGAGCAGGACATGTGCGTCGCGAGTGTAAGGTGCCTCGGTGCTCGCGCTGCCGGCGTTTCGGGCATGGGGACGCGGAATGCGTCCGTTCGTACGCCGCAGTGACCGCGTCAGCGGAGGCCGAAGATGCGTCAGAACACATTATGGACGTGACAGAAGCAGAGGACGCGGCTGAAGGTTGCGGAGATCAAGTCGCAGAAAATTTGAACTGCACATCTGCAACATCAGTAGACGAATCTACACCGGCACCTGTTGATACTCAACCAGGTTCTGCAGCTGTATCGACCGATACAGCTGACAATGCGGTGACAGACGCAGGCTGTGAAGTAGACGGAGCGTCTGCCCATGCGTCGGAGCAAAACCAAGTTGTCGATGGTGCCTCCTGTAGCGTTGGTTTCGACACGAAGATAGAAGGAAACACGTGCAACGCCAGCCGCGTCTCTTGGCCCAGCGGTGCCGTTTCAGCCATTAAAAGACCATTGGAAGACCCTGTAAAGACGGCAGACAAGAACAGTGCAAGTAGCGTGGAAGAACCACCGGCAAAAACGCCGACTGGCAGACGCACCAGCATGAGAGCAAGAGCTGGTGGCACCACGGACAAAAAAGCTGTAAACAATTCTCTTCTACTGTGCAGTGAAACCGGGCGGTCGGACGGTCCTGGAGGCGTCTAGCGTAGCGCTAGACGGGCAAGGTAAGCGCCATGCTCCGGGCCTAACTCCTCCACATGGTTGTAATGGCGCCTCAAGTATCATTTAGCTTCGCCACGCTGAATGTTAGAGGCTTGGCTTCAAAGAAGAAGCAAAGCCAAGTCTACCGGTTGTTATTGGAAGAAAATCTGGATGTGCTTGCAGTGCAGGAGACGAAAGTTGAAGGCGAGGAGGAGACTGGGAGCATGGTGCTTAAGTTTACATCACGGTATTTTGCCACTGTGAGCCAGGCCATAGGCATATCAGGGGGATGTGTTCTTTTTGTTAGAAAACTGCCAGGATTAGTCATAGAAAATGTCTTTTCTTGCTCTTCAGGCCGAGTAGTATGGTGTGATATTGTTTATTGTGACACTGAATGGCGCATTATATGTGTTTATGCTCCAACTATTGGCCACGAAAGATCGGGTTTGTTTTCCAATTTACGACAACATATGTGTACTGGTAGGAAACTCTTATTGGTGGGTGATTTCAACTGTGTCTTGAATGAAAGTGATAGATCAAGCAGGCGCAACGTTAAAGATAGAAGCAGTGATGTCCTGGCACAGGTGATTATTGAACACGAATTAGTAGATGTTGCGGAGTGTTTGCATAGCTCCCGAGATGTGAAGTATACCCACTTTCAAGGCACAAGTAATGCACGTTTGGATCGACTTTACCTTACTGCAGATGCGATAACCCAGTGTAGCAGTTATAATGTTGTCCCTGTTTCCTTTTCAGATCACTGTCTGGTAAAATGCATTATCGGGCCAAAAAAAGAAAGGAACGCCTTTTCTTGGGAACAGTGGAAAATGAACTCTAACCTCTTAAAGGACGAGTCGTTTAGCGCATCAGTTATTAAAGAAATAAGTAATATTAACAAAGAGTGTATGGACAAAATAGGAGAAGAATGGGAGCTATTCAAGCAGCGAATCAAAATAAAAGCAATAGAGAGATCTAGCGTTTTATCTTTTGAATCTAAGAAGAATGAGAAAGAGCTTAGACGAACACTTGAGAGACTAACGGCTCTTGAATGTGAAAAACCTGGAGTATATGGTGATGATTTGCGGAGTATTAAACAGAGGATAGAGGTATATGAGGAGGAACGCTATCGCGGAGCGCTAGTGCGAGCCAGAGCAGCATCAATGACTGTGGATGATCGCCCGACGAAGCGAGCGCTTGGATTAGAGAAGAGTCATGCCAGACGAAATCACATAGATGCCATTGAAGTCAACGGTATCGAAGTTTCGGACAATGAGAGCATAGGACGAGCGTTTGGCAAACACTACGAAGGACTCTTCGCTGCCACGCCCATTGATTCAGAGGAATTTAAGCAAGAGTTCCTTAGCAGAATGCCGAAGTTGTCAGATAACACCAAATCAGCTTTAGAGCTATCTATAACGCCGACGGAAGTAGAAAGGGCTATAGATAAAATGAATCCTGGTAAATCTCCAGGGCCGGACGGGCTTAGTGCTTCGTTTTATAAGGAGTTCAAAAATGAATTATCCCAAATACTTGCAGATGTCTTCAATCAAGCTTATAAACTTAATGTCCTCCCTAGGTCCTTTAGTGAAGCACATACAGTTTTGATACCTAAGACAGAACACTCGGAGAAGTTAAAATTAGTTTCTTCGTATAGACCGATATCACTAACTAATTGTGATTACAAAATTTTAATGAAAGTACTAGCACGGCGACTTCAAGGGGTAATCAAAGAATTAGTAGGGCCTCACCAAACATGTGGGATTATGGGACGCTCCATTGTGACTAATATACACAAGATGCGCTGTGTGCTCGAGTGTAGCGATGCCAATCAAGTAGGGGTAGCCATTCTACAGATTGATCTCGAGAAAGCTTTTGTTTGTGTTTCCCACAACCTTTTGCTTGCCATTCTTGACCATGTCAACGTTGGTTTTGTAATCAGAGATGGAGTATCTATGGCATACCAGAACTGCACAACCCGACTGGTAATCAATAAGGCGCTAGGAGATACAATTAACATAAAACGTTCTGTTCGTCAGGGCTGCCCGCTGAGCCCCCTACTTTTCAGTTTATATATAGAATCGTTGTGCTTAGCAATAGCTCAAAACAGTTGCATCCGTGGCTATAGATTACAAGAATCCGAAGTTAAAATTTTGGCATATGCCGACGATGTGGCTGTTTGTTGCATCGATCAAGATAGTGTTACCACTACCATCAGTGTGGTTAAAAGGTTCGGCAAGGCAACTGGCAGTCTAGTAAACTGGGGAAAGCGTCTGGGTTTCTGGCATGGAGAGTGGTCATCAAAACCAGACTATTTTGCCAATGTTAAATGGGTGACCACACCTGTCAAGTACTTAGGGGTGCCACTGGAATTTTATAAAGATAATGAGAACTACTGGCAAGAACAAGCGAAAGAAATCCGGACGAAAGCTAATAGATGCAACGGTAATCATCTTTCAGTGTTTGCTAGGGCGACTGTCTGTAATCTTTTCTTTGCCTCAAAACTTTGGTATGTGATGCAAGTATTGCATTGTTCAAGGGCAAACATACAGAAGTTCCATCGTATCTTCGCAGTGTTCGTGTGGGCTTCGAACTGGGAGAGATGCAGTCGAACTAATCTGTTTCGAAAAGTGAAACACGGAGGGCTTGGTTTAACACATCTTTTCATACGCCAAGTCGTAAATAGGTTCTTTTTTTTTCGCTACACAGGGGACCCTTTCTTACGTACAGTGTGCCAAATGAGACTGACGCGGGCTTTACCTGGATATGTGGTTAGCACGCATGACATGACCGGGGCTGTGCGCGGGTATCCTAAAGAGGTTATTCTAAGTGTACGGTTTTTATCTGTTAGATTTTCCAATGAATATTTGTTTTCAGTGACTCAAAAGAAGTTGTACAAAGATGTATGCGATGTTGTTTTACCTGAACCGCTGTACCGTGCCATGTACGCTGGAGGTGAAGGGAAAGATGTGCTTAAAAGAGTGAAGAGAATGCAAGTGGCTCCTGGCGCGAAGTCTTTCTTTTTCAAGCTGCACACAGGTACACTATCAGTCAGGACATTTCAAGCAGACCGTGGTTTTTACTTAACTTGGGAGACAAATTGCCTTATCTGTAAAAAACCGGAAAATATTGACCATGTTTTCTTACATTGTTGGGAAGGAGTATATTTTTGGGATGTACTTCAAAGGACGTTACAGAAAGAATTACCTTTAAATTCATATGGTATAAGATTTCTGCCAATAGTGGACGAAGAGGGAATGCCTTTTGATTTGATTATGCTATGTGGACTTCACTGTTTATGGCGGGCCCGTATGGCGGGTTTCTATCGCGATCAGGATGCACGGCCTGCACGAATGTATTTCCGTGAATGTATGGCCAAGTATGTTGAACTGCAGAAAACTCAGGAGATTTTACCTGAGTGGTTGTCGAGGATGGAGCCCTTGGCAGCACTTAGGGAATTTTAAGTTTCTGCCGGACTGTTACTGCTTGTTTTTGTTCTGCTTGTGGTTTGATGTATGCGCCTGTAAACAGGCAATAAAGCAAAAAAAAAGCGAATAGCTTAGCAGGTTAACGCATTCAGTTCACGTACGCGAGTACAACTGAGTTGCGCAGGTTCGAGTCCCGCCAAGTCTAATTTTTTTTGTTCTTTTTCAACGTTTTTATTGCACTGCTATCTTTTCTAATGCCTTAGGTTCTAAAACAAAATAAAAGCAATATTGCGTTCAAGTACGTATGTGGGACTGCGTTTTCTGCGCAACAGTTATTAGTATTTTTATTTTCATTATTAATTTTTTTATTTATTTTATAATATAACAAAATTAAGGACTAAGGGGACCATTGGGTCTGCTTGATTGGGAAGGGACTCGAGAAGTGAGAAAACTCAAACCAAAAAATTTATTTGAGAAAAACTGAGCATTTCACAGCCGGACCAGTTTCTTCAAGGGTAGGCCCTAGGTATGCGCGAGACTTGCTATATGACTCATCTCAAGTTGAGGGAAGGCAATATCACCGAGAAGCAGTTCCAAAATATATTTTGGTGGATGTTTTTTTATTCCTCCAAAATAAGGGCTGCACAATTGTGATCGAGCCAAACCAAGAATTGCGGGCACGAAGTCATGAGACAGAAAATGAATAATGTTGGTTGTTTGAAAAGTTGCCCTTAATAAAAGGAAGAGTTATGGAGTGCTACGTAGCTTAACTCGCAGTAGGAATTTTATATATACATATAGATAGTTTAAAATGGACAATGTTGCAAACACAGACATTGGTTAAATTTCTTTGCAGCACAGTTGAAGCATCTATGTAGAACTGAAGCATCAAGAGAAGCTCATGCGTCCGCACTTTATTGCGCTTTACATAGCTTGCATGCATTCATGCAGCCATGATATGATATATTTTAAAGCATTTGTTTAACCTATTATCTTCTTATTCATTAAATCTGGCCCATAAGTAGTGTCTTATGTAGCACTACAATTGAAGCGTAATCTGCATAATGGTTTGAAACAGTGCTTTTGAAAATCTCAAAACGACCCAGCTCTATACACGACCATCCGTGCATCAAACTCATCAGGTGTTTGGCTGTTTCAGCACAAACAAGGCAAAGAGAGAAGGAAGACGGGTAATGACAGGACCAGTGCCGCCTTTTGTTTGCAGGAGAATACCCATGTTGGTGTATTTATTGTGACAGCCTTTCTGTGTTGCTTTTTTGCCCAATTTATGCAACAACACAGTTGTCAGCAATATGAGAGAGAACACTGAAATTAGCTTTTAGAGATCATGGTGACTAAATGCCTAGTGATTCGCAGCACAAAGTAACAACAAAAGACATCAGTATGATCAATGTGGACGAGTACAGTCTTGCATCTAGAAAATATATTGCGCAAAATGTTGCCTAAGTAAGAAACCTCTCTATGTTTGCAAATAGTGTGACGTCACTTTGAGCACCGTGCCAGCCATTCCCTCTCTCTGTCCAAGGGATGGTTGGCAAGGAAGTTGTTTGTGACGTTCCTGATAGACCACTGAGTTGTATGCGATTCTAAACCTGTAGCCTAATATATACGTAATCTTTTGTGCAGTTATATCGCTGCATCTGACACCTACAACTTATTTGCATATTTACCTTGCTCCCTTAGGACCTAACACACAAACTTGTTGTTTGCATTGTCACTTCATGAATATCGAGTGGTAAAGGTACTGAGTATATGTGAAACAAGAATCTCTGCTTATTACATGAAGACATATGAGGCCTTTGATAAAACGCGTTATACCTTTATTGGGCTTGCGTACTCGTCGGGGCGATTCATACATGCAGCGTCAGCAAATGGTATCTTCTTGCCCGGTGACCATGCAATTTTTTTCTGCACACAGCGCAAACACCGAGATGTACCCACTCGCATATGGTCGCGTCAAGTGCATATTTTCCTTGACTAAAATGTCGAATCAAGTTTTTTCATCGACCGGTCCCTGCCATGAGTGCTAACGTTTCGCAAACAAGACACATTGTTATTGACACTGCACACACCACACACAATATTCTCAGTTGAACCGATATTCTCAATACCTTTCAATGCACACTACATGCCGCAATCAACAGTGCACATTTTTGAAGACTATGCCGCTGTTCCTCACACAGGCCACCACGTGTGTTCACTTCAAGATAAACAGACAGCGTGGCAAATATTTTACCACACAGTTTACCACACAGCTGGATGTTTGCTGACACATACTACAGCTAATGTCGACATCGTAACGTGAAGTGTAAGCTTTGGAAAATTAAAACTTGCTCCAAACACCGCACGACTGTACCGGACTGAGCCACCAGCGGGAGTGTTTTTCCAGCCACACCTTTTACATGTGCCAGTGACATCATGCTGTGACGTACCTCGGTAGGGGCCTATCGCTGCATACTTTATGTGAATGAGAGTCCTGTTAGTGAAAGCAGGCATTGTTGATTTCGTAACTTGTTCATTCCCAACTGGACCTTCATTTGCACGAGTTGTCTGACTGATATTCAGCGAACTTTTGTGCAATAAATTCTACAGTTGGCAGTCTGTGCTTGCCCCATACTGTTGTTACTGGTGTTTCTTGTTGTAACTTTGCACTGCTCATTACTACTCACCTACAGAAACTAGCCTATCTTGCCGCTGTTTTGGACAAGATGCAGCTGGCAAGTGCGATAGTGTTCATAACTCTAAATTCTCAGGCAAAAATTATCGTTTTATATTCAGTTAGTTGCATTCATATCAGTACAATATAAGAAATCATTGATTAAACATGAATCCGTGTTCCTTCACATAATGCTCACAACTTTTATATCAAATCGAATGGTGTTTATAAAAAACGTGGGTTTTAGCTAAACTTCATGCTCTTTTCTCGAACAGCTGACAAAACGCTATTGCATGCTTACTTGCCATGAATTGGACTGTGTTTGAAATACATTGCAATTCTTCACCGGACTGCCAGTACACTTCACATTGGGGGAACATTTATTAACCATGGATTGATTAATTAAGAATGGAAAGAAAGAAGCGGCAGGCCGGGATACTTGATATTGGCATCCGTTTTGCTACCCAGCGCATTCTCATGCAAACTTCCTATAGAGTGGTTATGCGTCTTGCATGTGTGTCTGTAAACCAAGAACTTTGGGTAGAACTATATTTGTCTTACAAATGGTTGCAGGACTGTGGAGGCTGTAGGGCTGCTTAGGAATGGTGGAATCCCTGGACATGTGTTCAACCTTGCTGCATCAGCTCCTTGGTGTTTTCACGGCATCTTTACAGGTGTGTTGGGTGAGTAAAGCAAGCAGGTTTCAACACAAGGAAAAATATAAAGCACCTCTTGTGCGTGCCTTACATCCCAAGTATATCAGATATTTATCTTGCACCTTGTGGTCTGTAATTTTCAAAGAGACACTTCTTTTTGCTTTATATTTGAGTCTTGATGCTTCGACAGCAATGTATTTGTGTTTGACAGCAAGTGTTCTTGAACAAATAACTGATCTCAATAATGACAAAACACCCTTCATACTTGGTCCTTAGCATAAGCTAGCACATATCTGTAGCAGATTGAATTATTCATTTTTTGCTGGGATGATAATGGGCAAGTAGCAAAGGCAAGTTCAGATTGGAGTGGTCGGTGACGTCTGTTTAGACTCTGCCATATTGCTTTGCAACCAGAGTTACTTGTGGCCACATATACAATGAAGCCACATGACGTGCATTCTAAATGAGATTACCATATCACATTTCACTGCATCTTAATACTGCATCTTAATATGTGCCAAACAAATGCAGATATCATTAGCTTGCCACTATAAAGTTATCCTAAACAAACACAAGGTTGAAATTTAGTCATGGTGTTGCCGCTGTGTATGACTCTACAATGGATGCATAGCCGTGGTGATTTGTCTATATGTTGTCGCAAAAGTAATGTTACACACATTGTACGATACAAAAGAGGTCCTCGCTTATTTCGCTTTTTTTCGCTATGCTTCTTTCTTGTCTCTTCTTGCCATGTGCTCCTCCTCACTGTACAAGGAGCAAGAGCAGTGGGCACACAAACACGTATTTAAAAAAAATGTTGTAAGGTGAGCACTGAGAAGCTGAACACTTCCAAAAGGCTCAAAGAGGTAAAGGTATTGTTTCTAGCTACTTTTTGGGCACCCATAGCTAGTTGTGCTGCTGCAGTTAAAAAATAAGTTAAATGTTAAAAATTAATTGGAGATGGTTTGGCACCCATAATTGCAGTTACATACAGAACTAGGTTTCAATGCGTAAAGAAAATCTGTTCACTCTAAATCAATCCTAATGATATCTGAAATTCAGGAAATATTCACAGAAAAGCTCAGGAAAAGGCTAAGTGGTTTCCCCTTGAACGTGAAGGAGATACCCTTCTTCTAAAAGGTCAATAGACAGTCTAGTAGTCTCGATATTACATGCACTATAAAATATTCTAGTGTGGTGCTTTTCATGCATGTTATAATGAGCGGGGTTTTTAATAGAACTGTTGTCACTTTGCCCTGCGTTGCTGAAATTGTTCACATAGTTATAATACATGAATCACTTTATGCCTTTTGATTTTATGCAAATGGTTTGCTTACCCAGTTGGTTTAACTTGATTTGGATAAATTCATAAATGCTCTAAAATTTTTTTATTATACAGCAGGTTTATTTTTAAAATACGCGACCATTGATGTGAACGCAGTTGGTGGCGTGCTTGATTAATCCTTCACTATCACCACTCTAACTACACCTGCTACAGTGCATAGTGTGACAAAACTAATGGTACTTAACATTACTGGCAGCATACACTTTTATGTCTCAAAATGTGTTAAAAAGCCTGGTAAAAATGTGTGTAAGTTTTTTTTTCGCTCCAACTAAATATTCTTGTCTACTCAAAGTAGCTTCCGCTCTTTTAAGGTCCTCAAACTATTAGGTGTTCAAAAGAAGTATCAATGCCATATACTTTCTTTGTCAGCCTACTGACCACTCTGATAATGAGAACTATCCGACAACATTACCCAGTAAAATATAATGATGTTATAAAAAGTAATGTCAATTCAATTGTCAAAAAACGTTGCCAAGTTACGTTTTTGTTCACTTTTCTTTTCACAATTTTGTTAAAGTTACTTTTGATAACTTCCCCTATAGTTTGTTTGGCATCATTTTCTGCTAGTTCTCATTTTAATGTGTTCAACAAAGACAACAAACCCTTCAATTTATAGTTCTTTCCTTTACTCATGAATCTGAAACAGTGAATCTCAGTAATCTTAGCGGTGTGTGACTTGTTTTCTTTTTTATCAGTCGTGCATGTGTTCAAGTACACGCATTTAGGTGGGAGGGCGAACCATTGCCACCTCCTGTGACTAGCAGATTTTCTGAGAACTGACAGATGCATAATGCTGCCAAAGAACTATAGGGATATAGAGTGGGCCAGGCAGCAGCACTACCGGCGGGATGCTCAGTAATCCCTTCTGCTTCGTTCTTCAGGTTTTGGCTGTGCTTCAAGAAATTTGGCTATCACAGCGCGGCTGCCTCCCTGGAATCAAGCAAGCCGAACTGCTACGCAGATATGGACCGCCGCTTGCCGACTACGGTATCAGCAGCATCAAAAGTCCTCACGCCGCAAGATGGCCATTGCGACCATCTTCGGTGACGTCACATCACGTGTCCATATTGGAAGCTACAAAAGGGCGTGAACCGGCGAGCCACCCCAGTGGGCCAGGCAGCAGCACTACCAGCGGGATGCTCAGTAATCCCTTCTGCTTCGTTCTTCAGGTTTTGGCTGTGCTTCAAGAAATTCGGCTATCACAGCGCGGCTGCCTCCCTGGAATCAAGCAAGCCGAACTGCTACGCAGATATGGACCGCCGCTTGCCGACTACGGTATCAGCAGCATCAAAAGTCCTCACACCGCAAGATGGCCATTGCGACCATCTGCGGTGACGTCACATCACGTGTCCATCTTGGAAGCTACAAAAGGGCGTGAACCGGCGAGCCACCCCAGTGGGCCAGGCAGCAGCACTACCGGCGGGATGCTCAGTAATCCCCTCTGCTTCGTTCTTCAGGTTGGTGATAACCGGCCATCGCATTATTTTCGTAGTGACAACCCTTATTTGTTGCTGCTGCCTTGCCCACACTTTGTACTAAATGTTGTTACTTATATTTTCACCCTAGCAAAAAGTTTATTACTTTGTGGCGACATTGAAACAAACCCCGGTCCCTCCCAAAGTGATACGTTGCGTGAGTTACTGGCTGGACAACAAAAAATAATGGAAACCATGGCATCTATGCAATCTTCTCATGAGAAGATAGAAAAGAAATTGTCATCAGTAAGCGACAGAATGGAGGCAATGGAGAAACAGCTGTCTAGTCTTGCCACATAGGGCGATAAGATTAAAGACTTAGAAGACCAAATGTTCCACCTTGATAGAAACTTCGTGGCGCTTAGGGACAAAGTATATGATTTAGAAAATAGGAGTCGCCGAAATAACCTAATCATCTATGGTCTTTATGAACCCAAAAATGAGACACATGAAGAATTGGAAAAGAAATTTAATAAGGACATTGTAGAAGAAAAACTGGGACTTAAAGCGGTCAGCATTGAGCGAATTCATAGGTTAGGCCGCAGTATGGAAAATAAAAATCGTCCAAGTGTAATAAAGTGTCTGGATTATAGAGAAAAGCTGTCAATTCTAAAAGTTTCGCATAAACTTAAAGGCACTTTATTGTCTATTGCGGAAGATTTTTCGCATCATGTCCGTGAGCAGCGAAGGATGCTTTGGAAAACTGCTCAAGACGAAAAGGAAAAAGGGGCTAAGGTAAAGCTTATCTATGATAAGCTAAGTGTAAACGGCGTTATGTACGGTTGGGACAGTGACAAGAAATGCCACTTTCAGTTGAAAAGTGATAGGCGGGTTTGACAAAGGCAAAATGATGATCGATTCTTGAAACTTCTTAACATCAATTGTAGGAGCGTAGTCAATAAAAGCACAGAGCTTGAGGGGCTAATTATTGCTAACGATCCTGATATTGTTATACTGACTGAGACATGGCTCAGTGATGAAATATACGATAGTGAATTCGTTCCATCAGGATACCGAGTTTAAAGGAAAGACCGTGGTAGTAGGGGTGGTGGAGTTTGTATAATCTACAAAAGTGCGCTTAACGTATTCTTGATGCCTGAAGTTGCCTACATTGAGTGTTTATTCTGCAAAGCCTATAGTGGCGGCCTTAGGTATATTGTTGGTGCCATGTACAGACCCCCTAACTCTGATGCTTCTACCATGGATGTGTTGAAGGAGTATTTATGTGACCATGTCAAACCTGATGATCGGATAATCCTATCTGGTGATTTCAATTTGCGTGATGTTGACTGGCTAACAATGTCCCCCAAAATTCGTAATGACAAGGTAGGAGAGGCAATGCTTGATATTGCTTTTGCCTTTGACCTTACTCAAGTTGTTGAAGGCTTCACAAGAATTCAGGATAGCAGTAAGACTCTACTAGATCTTTTCTTCGTAAGCGGTAGCATTTTCGAGAACGCCACATCTCAAATCATGCCAGGAATTTCCGATCATCAGGCCGTCCTCCTTAGCCTCAGCAATGTTAAAGTCGACAAAGCTAACGAAGCTTCGTATTTTCGAAACTTTTCCAGAGCCGATGACGAAGCTATAATAGACGTGCTTTCGTTTCATCTAGATAATTTCTCTCGCAGTGATGCAAATGTTCAATCTTTGGGCTTCTTTTACGAAACTTGTACATGAATGTATTGAACAATTTGTGCCATTGATACGCAAGAAAAACAAACGTGTGAATGCATGGATAAGTCGTTCTACTATACATTTGCAGAGAAAATTAAAGAGGCTAAAGAAAAAACGTCGATCTGTAGGCGACTGCGTATACCTGGAATCCAAAATTTCAGATTTGTCTCACAAAGTTAAAACACAAGTTGCAGCTGACAAAGACAAATATTTTTCAGTTTCATTACCTAGTTTCATTACTAGTTCGCCGCAGAAGTTTTGGCAAGCAATTTCCCCATCCTATACTGATGTGGATGCTTTTACCATTAATGGTGTCCAAATTACTGATGCCACAAAAATTGCAAATGCATTCAATAGACAGTTTCAGTCCTGCTTTACTAATGATGATGGCAAACTGCCTAATTTTGTGTCACCATTACCGCCGATGCCCGACATTACCGTAAGTGAAAAGGGAATTTTCAACATGCTCTTGAAACTTGATGTAAAAAAATCTGGTGGTGCTGACGAAATACCCAATGCCTTTCTCAAAAGGTACGCTGAATGGGTCGCCAAATATCTTTGCATTCTTTTTACAAAATCGTTGAAAGAAGGACAGCTGCCAATCGATTGGAGGACAGCCAAAGTGAAACCACTTCATAAAAAGGGTAAGAAAGATGAAATTAGTAATTATAGGCCAGTATCACTATTGTCAACAGTTTGTAAGTTGCTCGAGCATATAGTTCATAATCATATTTCGGAATTTCTAACTGCTCATAATGCCATATCTGAGTCTCAACATGGATTCAGAAGAGGCTACTCTACTTGTACCCAATGAGTTCAGACCGTTTACGATTTTGCTTTGACAATTAATAATGGTGAGCAGACTGACGCAATTTTTATGGATTTTTCAAAGGCGTTTGATAAGGTTTCTCACAAAAAATTAATTTTCAAACTAGACAACATACTCAAAAACAAGCAGTTAACTAAATGAATTTTATCTTACCTTCATAGCCGGCAGCAATATGTTGTATTTAAAGATAAATGTTCTGAGAGGGTTTCTGTGGAATCTGGCGTCCCCCAGGGTTCGGTACTTGGACCGCTTCTTTTTCTTTTATATATCAATGACATTGTGAATGACATACCCGTTAACATAAAACTCTATGCAGACGACTGTGTTATTTACTCCGAGGTAAAAAATTCTAATGACCAAATAAAGTTAAATGCCGCATTTCAAAAAGTTAAATCTTGGTGCGACAGTTGGCAGATGCCCATAAACTTTGAAAAAACCGTATTTATGCGCATTTCACACAAAAAAGAGCCCCTCTTGTTCCAATATTGCTGTAACAATATATACCTTGCTGAGGTGCAGTATTACAAGTATCTAGGGGTTTACATTACAAACAACTTGACGTGGAACAAACATATCGATTATGTTGCAGCTTGTGCTAACACAAGACTTTCATTTCATAGGAGAGTTCTCAAGCACTCCACTCCCACTGTGCGCTTGCTGGCGTACAAATCAACAGTTCTACCCATTCTAGATTATGCAGTCGTTATATGGGATCGTTTTACGTTGACTAATAAAAAGAAGATTGAAAAAATACAAAGAAAGGCAGCCCGTTTTATATACAACAGTTATGGTCGCACATCTGTTAGTGCACTGCTAGCGAGAGCTAATCTTGCACCAATAACTGAAAGAAACCGAATTTCTCGTCTCAAATTTTTATATCAACTAATTAAGAAGCACTATAAGATAGACACTAGCAAATTATTGTCTTTCTCCTCTGGGTATCCGACAAGGCATCGCCATAACCTCTCCATTACGCCCTTTCAAACACGCAATAACTGCTTCACGTATTCATTTTTCCCGAGAACAGTCGGGGAATGGAACAACCTAACTAATGACGTTGTTTTGCAGCCATCACTTGAAAAGTTTGCCTTGTGTTTAACTGCATAATATATATGTGTGCATATGTGTGTATGTATATGTATGTATATATGTGTATATATTTGAAATTGAGTAGAATTATCACCCGTGTTTTTTCCAATCCTTGCGTATGTTACTCTGTTTCTGGAATAATTATTATCGTGTACATTTTGAATTGTATTTTGTCGCCATGGTTGATCATGTATTCGTGAATTTTGTATATCAGTTTTTCCCTTTTTTTTGCAATTCCGAGAACTGTACTTTGCTTCCGTATTTTTTGTTCTTGTTCACCTATGAATATTTATGATTGTACTTCCCACCCTGCTATAATCCCTCATGTGGGATTGCAGTATCTACAAATAAATAAATAAATAAATAAATATTGGAAGTAATTGTAACGTAATTGCAATCGTAATGTAATTGCCAGTAGACAAAAAAAAGGTGTCCCACACTCGCCATAATGGTAACAGGCAGCGCTGACTGACTCTTCTATGTATAAATGCACATATATACCATACAAAATGGAAGGGCGATAGCTGCCATAATAGCTCAGTTGATAGAACATCGGACATGTTGTTCGAAGTTCGCAGGCTCGGTCCCTGTACAGGGCAGGTTATCTTTTTTCCTTCTACTTTTCTTTCTTCACAATTACAACACTTCTATTCTTCTTGAAGATTTTCTGGTGTAAAAAAAGGTACCTTATAATCTGAAGAGGCAAACAGAATGTGCCAGTGTACGAGTTAGCTCTTGTAGTGGTTACAAGTGAGATATGTTTTGAAGAATAAATCATTCTGCCACTTGCCTAAAGAATGGCTATAGGACAAGGCGCTGGATGCACTTTGTTATATTTGAATCAAGCTATCTTGTATTCTATTTTTATAAATTACATGGGATGCGCATGACGATATCACACACTTTAATGCCACAAAGATTATGCAGAGAACAATGTTATAAATGCGAAATTGCATAAGGATAAGGTGAAAACTGCACCTTCAACGAGAATGTACAGGGAGCACAGGGTGCAGGCGTCATTCCTTCTGCCCGTGCTTTTCAAGTGCGAGCTGTTTTCACCTCGTTCTGACCAACTAACTAGATTGAGATGTGTTGTTATAGTGCAAGAGGATGCTCCGCGGGAAACTAGGTTTGTCTCAAACTCTGTGTGTGTCTTTCAACCTATATGGTGCCAGGTTCAAGACTTCATGCACACCAGATCGTGCAAAACAGGACCGTGTAAAATGGACCATGTAAATAAAATAAAATGGACCATGTAAATAAACAGGATCGTGGTAAATGTCGTTTTCGTGTGCAACTGTAGTTGTGGTTGTGCTGAATGACCTTTCTTTATATACTCTACATAACAAACTTGCTCCTTTAGAGTCGAGTGCATCTTCGGATCGATTGTAAATGTTTGCATATGCGAGGTCTTAAGTTTTATAAGAAATTCCTCAGTGTGCCACGAGGAAATGTGTGTTCAGCGAAAATTTGTGTATCATTATATACAACTCTTAAGCCTCGCCTACAACTTTGTGCAGGTTGACCTTGAGCAGAAAACGAGGAGCGGCAGCAGCCCCCAGAAAAGAGCAAGCACCTTCCAAGCTCCCGAAGCCCTCTTCGACAGGAACAACAAGGTCACTGAAAACCATTGCAAGGAGTGCCTTATCAGTACACTGTGCTGCTCTTTCATCGCAGAAGACAAAATTGACCACTCCAGAGGAACTTCACGCTGTGTATTGTGAGTGCTTCAGTGGTTTTGTTTTTGTCCAGCCAGCAGTTCAGAAATCATGTGTCAGATTCAGCCGGGATGGCTCGAGGGAGTCGGGCAGGCATGTTTGGACATTTGTCTAGCAAAGTTGTGCCAATTTTCGCACTGGTCCTGTTGGAGTAACTGCCACAATCACAGAAGCTACGTCACCTCTCTAAATGTACAGATGTGTCGGGGAAGATTAGCTGCATTAGGTTTTTCTATAACTGATAGCTGCCAACATTCTTCATTATACAGGAGTTTTGTTCCTCACTTAAGGGTGTAAAGCCCTCCACAGAAAAATTGCAACACGTCTACTTCCAGAAGGCTCCAAGGCCCTACTTGTCGGTTTTTTCGGCTTGTAGCATAAGCACCTCGTTTGGGTGTACATGAACATTTTATAAACATGTACAGCAAAAAATTTGGGTGGCTGGTTGTTTTGTCGTTATCATGTTCCTCGCAGTATTCTTAAGCATGTTGTGCATTACGTTGTGAATCGGGTTCATGTGCATAGAAGACATTACGAAGTTTCAGGCTAGAGTATAAAAAGCCTTGAAGCAAGCTATCAATAATTTTTTAACAGAGTTGCTTAATCTGATACATTATACATCACTAAACTTTCGTGCGTATTCATCAATGTAAGCTCGTGTTGGTGTTATCCAAAATGAAGATGTGAGTCGACAGATGGAAACATCTAGTGGGGTAATCAGGGTGAGCAGTGGAAAAGCCTCAGACAGGCTGGCCGATGTTGCGATAGGAGGACCTATTTTTTAGAAGTCACCTTGTCATCCTTGGCGTGGTAGTTTAAATAGGGTCAGTAATGACATCATCTTTTGGTGTAGGCGTGTGTGCCTGTTGGAAATGTTTGTCTGAAAAAAAAAAACCTATAACGCAGAAGAGTGCAGCCCTTGCTTTTTATCAAGTTAGGATGCACTGATACAAAGTGTTCTTCTGTCGGAGGTTGGGGGTAAGGGAAGCAAAACAAAGATAAACGATAGAAAAGAAGAAAAAAGATAGAAAAGGGGGATTCAAAGTAAAAGTAGTGCTACACTGCTCCTACTTTGCATCCCCCTTTTTCTTCTTTTTTTCCCTTGTTTTCTTTTTTCACCTTTTTTGTTACATTTGCATTGTCCCATCTAGTGCATGAATCAAGGACACATGGCTTTGCTATAGCAAAGATGCCTATGTGGTGTTGGATTGAACAGTGCATTGTACTTCATTCAGGTAATTAAAGACTGATCAGTCTTGCAATAAGTCCTTCCTGTCTATCACCACACATGTTCAAATGAAAAGTTTGTGCTTGGCTCTTAGCAAGCTGGTATATAGCTTGTGTCTTGGACTACTCAAAATGAATGTTATTTTGCTGCTGTTTATGGTAATGAATTTATGCAACATGAAAATATCTTGCCTTGTGAACTTTGTCGGACCTGCCTTTCTTTTTCTTTCCTATGCAGGCATTGTATGTGAGGGAGGCAGTAACAGGGTGGTGATAGCTTGAGCTTCGGAAGAATAAATGCTGGCAGTGAGGCAATTACACATCAAACATCCCAGCCATTTTGCCAACCGTCCTAAATGTGTTTTGAAAAAAAAATATTGTGCTCGTTTACTGTATTGAAAACAGCAAAATGCTAAAATATATCACAGAGAACAAAATATTAGGCCACGTTGGTGCCTTCTGGACTTCCCAGGATGTCGTCTGGGTGTTGTTTGTAAAAAGTAAAAAGTGTTTCAAAAATACTGCCCCTTCTACATCAAATTCGGTCTAGGTATTAAGTAAAGGTGATTGTGTGTAGTGCATGAAGCTCAGTAATATTAGTGCAATTTTTTTGCCACATCAAAAGCAAGGAAGCAGTTCTCTTTATATGGCAAGTTATATGATTACACTTTGTCTTAAAGTAGAAATGAATTTTTGAAGTTTTCTTATGATGGCTGTTTTCTGCATTTGATATACGATAGCTTCCGTTCCGAAGTTCCCCATGGGCCTCAATAGGAGACTTCTAAAATCATTTTCCTCATTTCAACAAAAATTGTAATGATAACACTTGCCATATAACAAGAACTGTTTATTTGCTTTCAACTTACATATAAAATTAATTTTCAATTAGGCAAACACATAGCTAAAATTGCATCTCAATGTGGACAAAAACGATTATAGAGTGATATTTGTAATCTGGACCTAACATCATTTTTTTTTTCGTGAAATATAACTTCTGTGCAGTGAGTATTTGTGGCTCAAATATTCATACAAAGTGCAGTATTGCCATACAAGAAATGCAAACGATAAACAGTTTGGCTGAATTCTTCAAAGCCTATGTAGCGGAAAAAATTGCACTAATGTTACTCGGCTTCAAATACTTTAAGAAGCACCTTTACTTAATATGTAGATCAAATTTGATATGGCAAGAAAAAGCGGTACTTTCAAATTTTTCTCACAAATAACACCCGCACGACATTCTGCGAAATTCTGAAGGTACCCACCACGTGACCACTACTTTTTTCTCTTCAAAACATTTCTGCAAATAACTATTTTCAGAGGAGTAAATTACCGTCATTTTTTAAACTATACATCTGTGATGGTCGCCAGGCAGTATGGTTTGTATGTTGGGTGTAGAATAGCCCAGTGCGAAAAACAACAAATGTCTGAGCATCCTTTGGCGCTTGGGCAATTTCGAAAGCATTTGTTTGTTAGCAGCAATTCAGTTAAGCCCTTGTCTTTATGCTTAGGCCCAGAAACAAAACTCAAGTAACCAAAGTAGTCCTAAGAGTCATGCAGTCTCGCTGTTCCAAGGCTTGTGGAGCCTAATTTAGTGCAAGCTTCACCATTTTTTAAAAATTTAGATTCAACTAACAGGTTTTGGAGGCACAGGGCATTTTCGGCTAACTTGTTTCACACCAGTTACTTAGATAAAAAGCGGAAAGTAGAGGTAAAAATACCATTTTAAAGGCATTGTAGGTAATAACATAAAGGACTGCTTTCTTTTTTTGTGTGGTGATTTGCCTGAACGCTGTGCTTTTTGTGGTATAGTTCATTGTCTAGTGAACATAGTCCTTAAAAACTAACATTAGCCATGTTGAGGTCGATTTCTTGGTTATAGTCATAGTAGCCATATTAAAAATTATGACTTCAAACTTGATTGTTCTTTTGAAGAATTTTTCTTGCATAATGATATTTGAGAGTCTTAGATAACTTTGTTATAAGAAAACGTGATGTCATAATAGGGTTACTTTTTGTAGAGTCGTTCAGTTCTACCTTACCTTTTACATTCCTAATAGAGCAGGTATTTTCAATATCGGTATTTAAAATGGAATGAGCATGCTGTATGTAGTAAGGTGTAAGCACTTACAGATAGCACGTGCACCCAACTGTTCTGTTGGCAGTTTATTTCTGTTATTCTTGATTTATATGTGGGGTTTCACGTCCGAAAACCACTATATGATTATGAGAGACGCCGTAGTGGAGGGCACTGGAAACTTCGACCACTTGGGGTTCTTTAACGTACACCTAAATCTGAGCACACGTGCCTACAGCATTTCTGCCTCCATCGGAAATGGAGCTGGGATTTGATACCACGACCTGCGGGTCAGCAGCCGAATTTCTGTTACTCTTGCTCCCCTATATGTGTGCAGTTCGGTTATAGTTATCTGACTTGCACAGATTTTTAATGGCACCTGCCTGGTCCTGCTTGCTTTCATGGCGATTTTAACCTTCATAAGTTGCATAGGTTTAACTCTCAAAATTGTTCAAGATGCCAATTTTGTGCACAAACTGTATAGTATAAAGGCAGCAGATGTACATGCACACACTATTAAATGTACATTGAGAGCTTTCACTTGCAGTTCCTAAAGTTTTACTGTGCAGGAAGCATTTAAGTCATAATTTCATAAGGACATATTAATCGATTATCTCTACCATTGAAAATCGTGACAACCTAGTTATTCTCACTGTGATAAGCATGCTGTTTTCTTTGATGTGGCAGAACTAATTTATACACTCATTCTTTCTAATATTCACATATGCATAACATGAAGGATTGTGTGCCTTACATTTTCAGTTTCATTCTGTGTGTTATATTTCTTGTGCATGTGAACAATAATAAATGTGCCAACATGTGTCTCTGACATTACTTGTGGCAATTATTTTCACTTCCAGGTGCCTATGAAGGACACATAAGTTCTATGGCAGTGACCTTCCAAATTTACAGTGGTGCCGGAGCCTCAAGCAGCATTTCGCCGATCTCCACAAGGCGTTCATGAGATAAACACAGCGCCACACTTTCACATTGCTATGATTATTATTTATGTTTAAACATTTCGTTCTAAAATTGCTGTTACATTGTGTTTTGTGTCACCATCCTGTGGCTTAGGTGGAGCTCGTGAAATTACGGTGCAGTCACCTCAGTTGTGTACCATCAACACTGCAATGTCACTATTCACAGCTGGAGCATACAGACAAATAAAAAAAATATATTGATTGTAGCAGGGTTGACGTGTAGATTAAGGCTTCTCTATTGATAATAATAACTTTATAAGTTCTTTAAGTCTTGCATAGAGCACTGTAATAATGTGTTGCAATGTAACCACCATTTATGATCGCTAGCATGGTAATTTAGTAGTTTTGTAATGCATTTTACTTAAAAGGTAATTTTGCTTCCGCATCACAATTAGAAAGATAACGATGATTCAATCCCTCATCATGCACATTTTAGAAATATTGTGATTTGTACACAGTATTGCATTTACTCAAGATGTGGACGTCTATTCAATTTACACATTATATTGCTTTGCACTAGATTCAGACGTAACATGCACACATTTCAATAATTTCTCCATGATACGTCTTTCCATAAGATGCGTAGTCCGCATCATACGTCTTATGCGGAGTCCGCATCATACGCCTTCCTAATTCCAATAATTCCGTACTTGAGGTCTCCGCATCATACGGAACGTTTCAGTAGAGATCATGCTCCACCTCAGTAACCGGCCACTTTTAGGCGACGATACCTATGCGGTACCAACAGCTGCTCATTTTTGCGACGTTGCGCAGGGGAACAACGATACGGCTTGCTAAGGATTGGCTCCTCCGTTAGCTCGATATTGTGCTCGATCACCGTCGTGTTTCCGGGACGGTTCAAAAACACGTCTCCAAATTTGGAAACAATCTTTCTCAGGTTGTCCTTCTGGACTTCACTTAACCTAGGCTCTTGGTTCAATTGCTCTAAGATTACCTCCGATCCACTTTCGATTACATCACTAGTGGTCAAATCTTCAGCTCTCTCTTCCTCTGAAGCATTCAATAGCAGATTTACGACCGCTTGACATTGAACGTATGGTTTCATCAAGTTACTGTGGTAAATTTTGTTCGACCGCATTCCTAATTTCACTTCATAATATGTATCAGAAAGCTTCAAGGGGGCCTTCCACTCGTCCGCGGATTTTCCCGCTCTCTGACAAATGTCGCATGAGCGTACAAAGTCTTCGATATGCTTCCAAAATTTCGGCCAATAAAACTCAAGGGAAACTCTAGCCTTGGTCTTTTTTATGCCGACATGCCCGGCCCACGCGTTTTCGTGCGCCAGTTCCAATAGTTGGCGACGATACTTTTGTGGCACCAAGAGCTGCTCATACCTGCGACCTCGCGCATTTGTGTAACTCCGATACAGGAGCCCTGCTTTCTCAAAGAAAAGAAACCTTCTTTTTCTTTTTTCCCAAGTTGACGCTTTTCATTAGCGCTTTTATCGAGAGGTCCTCACGCTGCTCTCGAATGAGCGTTTTTCGATGAACCCTCGACAGCTCACACCAACTTTCCGCTACTGGCGAGAGCGTTGCACCTCTCTCGCTCTGACTCAATGGCGCCATGTCATCTCCCCCTGCTACGGGAACCACGCCAGTCGCTTCGGCAACGGGCCGCTCGAGTGACTGCTCACATGACTCACACGGAGAATTTCCTTTCTGAGGTTCCGTTGACTCGCCGCCAAGGTCACACAGATCTGCTGCTTTTGAAGTGGTTTCTCCACATTGAACAAAATCAAGCTCCCGCGAAAGCTTCCGCGCTTGCGATCGCGTGAGGGCCATGTACGCTAGGTTGGAGAAGAACGACTTACCCTGCTCTTTGAGAAACTGCTCTGAATTATTAGAGAAAAGATAAGGAAAACGATCGGGAAGCGTGGCAGACACAGCCGCTTCGGTGCGAAGCTTACCGGACGGGCCTTCAATGACAACCGTTGCGACTTGTAAGCAAGCACTCTGCTCCTCGGCGACTTGCCTAATCCACGCGCATTCTCCTGTAAAGTCATCCGGAGACAACAATGAAGGATGGACAACGTGCATGCTTGCCGCTGAGTCTCTATGTGCTCGACACGTTTCCCATTCACTCTAATTTCTTAGAGATTCGGCTCTAACAACCGCGTGTTCTTTTCCGATTCTCGGATTGTTGCAAAAGCCAACTTTTGCTTGCAGTCTATTGCGATGTGCCCTACTTATTTTCAGTTGTAGCAGATTAGCGGCTTCCGTGATTGAACCGCCCGCGTGGTATCAGTGCGTTGTTTAGGAAACTCACTCGATTTCTCCGCTTCTGTTTGCCCTCCCCCTACAGTGTCCTTCGTAAGAGACGGGTTCTTCTTGAAATTACGGTGTTGAGTGGGTTTCCGTTGATCAGTGAGGGTGGCGATTTGGGCTTGTTGGTATGGTTGCATGATGATGGATGGTAGCGCAGACAACGAACACGGACAAGAGAAGGCACATAGACACAACACAGCGCTAACTTTCAACAACAGTTTATTACACGCAGATCTCCGTGGTGTATGCGATCCACCACGCCAACGTCGCACGTGCGTAGCTCTAAAAACCATCAAATATAACCAACGCGCGTGTTCCAATACTTTACAATTTTATATTTTTCAATCTTTTTTTACTTTTTCTTTCTTCCTTTTATCCCATGTTACCACAAACCCTATCGCGAATACATGTAATCAAGTTCCTTATCTGTCAACACCACTGATGGGCTGCTCACACACGTGTCACCTAGCTCTGCAATTCTGCCGGCCTCCAATACCAACCGCGTCATCTCGTGCCTACTTCTATTGATTATAACCGTTTCCTTGAATTTCGGTGTGCACTTACATCTCTGGCAATGAAGGGAAAGAAAACCATCAGGAACAACACTATTTACTTTGTTATTGTGCTCGCGCAAGCGATCGTTTATGCATCTACTGGTCTGACCGATATAACACTTTCCACAAGTAAGTGGAATGAGGTATACAACACACATGATGCACTCCACAAATAGGTTTCTATGTTTCTTTTGGCATACATTTGATTTTCCCTTGTCTGGTCTTGTGCTTCTGCAAAGACTCACCAACTTATTGGGTGCCGAGAAAACTACGTTAGTGCCACATTTTTCCGCAATCTTTTTTATCCTGTGAGAAACCTTATGCATGTATGGAATCACGGCAAAACTTTCCTTTCTTGAGCTCACCCTATCCATCCCTTCACATCTTTTCTCCAGCACTTTTCTGTGCAATCCTTCAGCAACGGACACGACGAGGCTCTTGGGGTACCCGGCATTGCTTAGCCTCGAGACCTGTTGTCTGAAGCTTTCATTCATGAGGCACCGGCAGGACTTCTTTAGTGCCTCACTCAAGCACATCTTCGCAATGCCTCGTTTTACCAGTTTAGTATGCGCTGAGTGAAACTGTAGTAAAGGCTTACTTGCTCTGGGCTCGTAACACCAGCATGTCTTTTCATCTGAGAATTGAAAGTTAATGTCAAGAAATCTGAGCCTTCCGTCACATGGCATTTCAAAAGTCACTTCAAGTGGGTTAAGCCCCTCACGAAAAACGCTACACACGCTATTACATTGAGTAGCAAAATCTGCAGTTCTGTCATTGATAAACACTAAAAAGTCATCGACGTACCTAAATACGTGCACAACATTGTATTCATTTAGGCGTCCCGATAGCCTCCTGTCCATTTCAGCCAAAAACAAATTACTTAAAACTGGTGCTAAGCACGAGCCAATGCATACTCCTTGTTTTTGCAGATACGGGGTACCATTGTTTTCAATAAACGTTGACGACAAGTAAAACCTAAGTAATTCTAAGAAATTGCCGACGGACGTACCTGCTTGTGAGCTAAATCTAACGGCACCGTACTCATCGATGCATTCGCCAACACTTGTTAATACTGCTGATTGTGGCAGAGAATAGTACAGATCTTTTATGTCAGCCGAAAACGCTTTTAACCCTATGTTTTTTCGTTCCCTGACGAAACTTATCACTTGTTCCGAATTTTTTGTCAGGAAGGGGTCATTTATGTCAAGCAAGTTTAATGTTCTTTGCAGATACACAGCTACAGCTTTTTGCCACGTGTCCTTCTCCGACACTATCACTCTGAACGGTACTCCTTCCTTATGCGTTTTAGCACTAAAGAACACATCCAGACTGTCATTTTTACTTTTTCTGATACCGCTAAGCACACCTTCTAGATTCATCCTCTTACAAAGTTCTATTGCTTTTCCCCTCACTTTTTCAGTCGAAATGCTTTTCTTTTCGCTGAACACTGCCGTAATAGCACTTTTAGCCTTTTCTTTAAATTCATCATGCGAGAAAACCGCAAACCCTCCTTCTTTATCGACTGGAAGTACACTCAGAGCATGCTGTGTCAAGTAAGTTTCCACGCGTTTGAGAGGCAAACTGCGGCATGGAGGCCTACACAATTTTAAAGCGTCCACACCTTCGTTGATGATCCTGGTGGCTTGATCCTCGGGAACCCGCTTCGACACTTGACGTACAATTGATACGAGTTCCGGCTTGTTCTTTTGAGGTTGCACGGCAAACTTTGGCCCAAGTCCCAATACTTCTAGTACAAAGTCCGGTAGGCAGATGCCTTCTGCCACATGAACGTTGGAGGTTGCACTCACGCGCACTTTGTCCACCAAATCACGTAACAGTCGTAATTGAAGCTTCCAGTGGAATTCTATCATTTGGTCTGCCAGACGTAGATGCTTTCGAAAGTGAATCTCCGCTGCATATGACTCGTAAGTTCGATGCATCTGCGCCCGTAGGTAGGCTCTGAAAAGGCGTACCTGTCGAAGCCATTCTGAGCGCTGAATTTTCATGATCCTCGTTCTGTGCCCATCTGAAGGGGTACACCCTCCGAAGAGCGCTCGAACATCCTCTGGTAGAATCTTGTTCCTTATGGAAAAACTGAGCGTTCTTGCCTTGCACACGGCGTTGACGATGAGGGCTACAACACCCGAAGGATCTCGCAGTACATGAACGAAAGAGCCCGTTGAACGAGAAATGAAGTCAATGAGGGTGGCGATTTGGGCTTGTTGGTATGGTTGCATGATGATGGATGGTAGCGCAGACAACGAACACGGACAAGAGAAGGCACATAGACACAACACAGCGCTAACTTTCAACAACAGTTTATTACACGCAGATCTCCGTGGTGTATGCGATCCACCACGCCAACGTCGCACGTGCGTAGCTCTAAAAACCATCAAATATAACCAACGCGCGTGTTCCAATACTTTACAATTTTATATTTTTCAATCTTTTTTTACTTTTTCTTTCTTCCTTTTATCCCATGTTACCACAAACCCTATCGCGAATACATGTAATCAAGTTCCTTATCTGTCAACACCACTGATGGGCTGCTCACACACGTGTCACCTAGCTCTGCAATTCTGCCGGCCTCCAATACCAACCGCGTCATCTCGTGCCTACTTCTATTGATTATAACCGTTTCCTTGAATTTCGGTGTGCACTTACATCTCTGGCAATGAAGGGAAAGAAAACCATCAGGAACAACACTATTTACTTTGTTATTGTGCTCGCGCAAGCGATCGTTTATGCATCTACTGGTCTGACCGATATAACACTTTCCACAAGTAAGTGGAATGAGGTATACAACACACATGATGCACTCCACAAATAGGTTTCTATGTTTCTTTTGGCATACATTTGATTTTCCCTTGTCTGGTCTTGTGCTTCTGCAAAGACTCACCAACTTATTGGGTGCCGAGAAAACTACGTTAGTGCCACATTTTTCCGCAATCTTTTTTATCCTGTGAGAAACCTTATGCATGTATGGAATCACGGCAAAACTTTCCTTTCTTGAGCTCACCCTATCCATCCCTTCACATCTTTTCTCCAGCACTTTTCTGTGCAATCCTTCAGCAACGGACACGACGAGGCTCTTGGGGTACCCGGCATTGCTTAGCCTCGAGACCTGTTGTCTGAAGCTTTCATTCATGAGGCACCGGCAGGACTTCTTTAGTGCCTCACTCAAGCACATCTTCGCAATGCCTCGTTTTACCAGTTTAGTATGCGCTGAGTGAAACTGTAGTAAAGGTGTAGTGTTTATCAATGACAGAACTGCAGATTTTGCTACTCAATGTAATAGCGTGTGTAGCGTTTTTCGTGAGGGGCTTAACCCACTTGAAGTGACTTTTGAAATGCCATGTGACGGAAGGCTCAGATTTCTTGACATTAACTTTCAATTCTCAGATGAAAAGACATGCTGGTGTTACGAGCCCAGAGCAAGTAAGCCTTTACTACAGTTTCACTCAGCGCATACTAAACTGGTAAAACGAGGCATTGCGAAGATGTGCTTGAGTGAGGCACTAAAGAAGTCCTGCCGGTGCCTCATGAATGAAAGCTTCAGACAACAGGTCTCGAGGCTAAGCAATGCCGGGTACCCCAAGAGCCTCGTCGTGTCCGTTGCTGAAGGATTGCACAGAAAAGTGCTGGAGAAAAGATGTGAAGGGATGGATAGGGTGAGCTCAAGAAAGGAAAGTTTTGCCGTGATTCCATACATGCATAAGGTTTCTCACAGGATAAAAAAGATTGCGGAAAAATGTGGCACTAACGTAGTTTTCTCGGCACCCAATAAGTTGGTGAGTCTTTGCAGAAGCACAAGACCAGACAAGGGAAAATCAAATGTATGCCAAAAGAAACATAGAAACCTATTTGTGGAGTGCATCATGTGTGTTGTATACCTCATTCCACTTACTTGTGGAAAGTGTTATATCGGTCAGACCAGTAGATGCATAAACGATCGCTTGCGCGAGCACAATAACAAAGTAAATAGTGTTGTTCCTGATGGTTTTCTTTCCCTTCATTGCCAGAGATGTAAGTGCACACCGAAATTCAAGGAAACGGTTATAATCAATAGAAGTAGGCACGAGATGACGCGGTTGGTATTGGAGGCCGGCAGAATTGCAGAGCTAGGTGACACGTGTGTGAGCAGCCCATCAGTGGTGTTGACAGATAAGGAACTTGATTACATGTATTCGCGATAGGGTTTGTGGTAACATGGGATAAAAGGAAGAAAGAAAAAGTAAAAAAAGATTGAAAAATATAAAATTGTAAAGTATTGGAACACGCGCGTTGGTTATATTTGATGGTTTTTAGAGCTACGCACGTGCGACGTTGGCGTGGTGGATCGCATACACCACGGAGATCTGCGTGTAATAAACTGTTGTTGAAAGTTAGCGCTGTGTTGTGTCTATGTGCCTTCTCTTGTCCGTGTTCGTTGTCTGCGCTACCATCCATCATCATCCGTTGATCAGGTTTCTTTAAAAAACTCTCTTTTCTTTCATTCTTTTCAACGCGCACTGCCCTGCTATGCAACTTTCGGCGAGTATAATACTCCTCAGCTAACTCCGCTGCCTTGTTTAGCTGTACTTCACCAAGTTTGTCCTGCAGCCAAAGCTTTACATCCTCCTCGATGCAGCGGTAGAATTGCTCCAATGCAATGCATTCTACCACTTTATCGCGATCGTCATAAACACCTTCGCCCTTGAGCCTTTCAATTAAATTGGCTTTAAGACGAAATGCGAAGTCAACGTGTGACTCATTCCCCTTTTTAGCATACCTGAACCTTTGCCTGAAAGCCTCGGGTGACAACTTATAACGTCTCAAGAGCACTTCCTTAACCTCGTCATAGCTCTCAAACGCTTCCCTCGACAAGCAAGTTATCGCGTCGGACACTTCGCCGGGAAGAAGGGCTAACAGGTTATGCGCCCAAAGAGACCGCTCCAAAGCATTTCGCTCACAGACGTGTTCAAATTTAACGAGATACTTTGCCATGTCCTCGCCTACTACGAACGGTGGCAGTTAGTGCGAAATTCTATAACCGCTGACCTGAACTGACGGAGAAGCTACATTAGGCGCCTGCGAACACTGTAGGATTGCCAATTGTATTCCTTTCAACTCACGGCGCTCCTGTCTCTCGGCCTCCTCACGGCGTTCTCGCCTTTCAGCTTCTTCACGTTCGCGAACTTCTCACCTTTCAGCCTCCTCGCGGCGTTCTTTGATATTCACCCAGGCCTTATCGACTTCCTCAGCCGACAATCTTTCACGCTTCATAATCTCAAGAATCGCTGCTTTCGTTTCGCACGGCCCGAAGTATTGCCGAGTTCCTCACAAATTTCGATGGGTTATTTCACTTTAAGGTTCTCCATTGTTCCCACTAGCCTCTTGATGTTTGCCCTGTTAAGAATCTACTTGCCGGACGCACTATAAGTCTACTAGCAAGACGCGCAAGCAATTTTTAGCACTGCCGTGTTTACACCCTCCGCATTAACTTTGGTTTCAAAGCGCTTCGACATTGCTTGAAACGATCAAACTTACTCTAATGCTTCACACAGCCCTTCACTAAACTACTATTAGCTGTGCTAGAGTCCTAGCGAACTAAGGGGAAAACATCAGGCACTCACCGCATTGATGCCGCTGACGCTGGCCGATCCCGCAGCTGTCAACCACTGTTATGAAGGCGAGACGCCTACATGGTCTCGAAGGCGCCACTGCTCCGAACTCTGCCGACACGGTCACCAACCGTTTCGTGGCGTGTGTTACTCAGCTCGGGACTGTTTCTGCGCAGAGCTGATAGACGAGTGGGCGAGGCGACTGTGAGTTAAACAAGGTTTATGTACAGCATATATACAGAGGCGTTACAAATTCGGCGCTGGGGCCGACAGCTTAGAGACCCGAAGAGCCGAGCTCTCCTCTCTAATACATAGGTCTACTGCTAGCGATGCGCCACTGGGATTCTTTTATATGCACCGGGTGAATTCTTTGAGTAACCAAATGTCCAACCAGAAGCGCCGCTGGTTGTGAGGTCAGAATCCTCCAATGGGGTCGCCGCTGGGCCGAGTCATTCTCATCGAATCTGAAGCCGCTGCGCTGCACGTGGCTGCACCCAAGGACGAGTGACGTCACCGCACATTGGGTCAGACTCGCCAGACAGGAAGGCGCTGGTTGCTTCGACGCGCTCTTGGGTTGAGGAGCTCACTGTCCGTTTCCCGACAGTAAGGCACTGCCACGTGAGGACGCCGTTGAGTTGTTCGCGTCAGGCCGGCTGACGTGCTGGCCTTGGCACAGATTGCCTTTTTCAGAGGCATGGACGTTCGCTGTGGACTCGCAGGCATAACAGTGGGCGACTTATATCAAATTTTAGAAATAGCACAGTCAGGCGACAAAAATACGCTTTGCAAACGGTTATTTGGCAGGCGATATATATCAATAGTGTTATCTGTAAATTTATTCAAAAGATGGGGCAGTGTAAAAGTTATCGATTGAGAAGCATAGTTATTCCGTGGCGTTGGAACAGACCACGTTTCTGGGAAACGTGTATCGTGCAAGTGAGATTTCTTTTGTAGCATCGATAGGTCATTATAAATTGAGTTATTCTTCTTATTAGCCACGCAGTAAGACATCGTCAAACGGTAGTTGTAAAGATGTTTTACGGTCATTACTCGGTACCGATCAAACAATTCCTTGGTGTGAGAATAAAAAGAAGCATTTGCTGCCACTCTCATTGCCCTTTTTTGTAAAAGTAACAACTTGTTAATATTCTTTTTTGTTGTTATTCCGCAAATTAGGTGCGCGTAACCAAGCTGAGGGGAGATGAAAGAATGATATACCAAGAGCTTTATGCACTCATGCAGAAGGTATCTATTTCTATTGATGAGGCCAATTGTTTTGCGAAGTTTTTTGTGTATTTCATTAACATGGTAATCCCACGTGGGATTACTCAAAAAGTACTTTTCTAACACCTTCATACATTCAACTATTTCTATTTTGCATTGACGAAGGCCGACATGAAGCAGAACAGCTGTGGTATTTTTCGGTCGGAACAGTACTGCTTTAGTCTTTTAAATAAATAAATAAATAAATAAATAAATAAAATATGGATTACCAGAGAATTTTTCTCAGCCCAGGAAAGTACAAGTGGTAAATCTTCTGCGCAAATTTTTTCTATATCTTTGGTTTTCTTACAAGTCCCTAACAGGGTTGTGTCATCTGGGTAGCAAATAAGAGATATTCGGGAGTGTGAGACAGCGCACTGCAAGTCATTCACATATATGGAGAACAGCAGAGGCCCTAGTATGCTTCCCTGGCGGACTCCAGTCCTAATGCACTTAAGTTCAGAGTGGAAGTCACCAAGGAAAACATACTGTTTTCGGTGGCTTAGATAAGACGACATGAGGTTATGAGCAATGCCATTTATACCATAGGAATGCAACTTACTGAGCGAAACTCTATAACCTAATGAATCAAATGCCTTTTCATTTATTTCATTTCATTTATTTACTCTCAATGCCGTACGGCGTTACAGAGAGGAGGGGTACAATATTAAACAATCAAGAGAAAAGACAACAGCGGGGCGGTTACAAAAAGTGATTGCTGACAGTGGACCTGAAGTGCGCAGCGTCGCTGATGGAGACAATGGAGGCTGGAAGGTGATTCCACTGCACACTGGTCGTTGGGACAAACGAGTTGAGGTAGAGGTTTGTTCGGGAGCTTGGCACACCAACTTTTAACGGATGATCAATGCGGGATGACACGTATGATGGAACTGAAAAAAGGGATTGTTTGTAGGTCTGATTGGTGTAAAATATTTTATGGAAAACACATAGGCGGGATATCATGCGACGGGTTGCAAGGTCAGGTAGTTGTACTACTTGTTTCATGTTAGTGACACTGGATGACCGGGAATAATCAGAGAGAATGAAACGAGCGGGCCAATTTTGGATAGCTTCAAGCGTGGAGACAAGATTGGCAGAATGTGGATCCCATACAGAAGAGGCATATTCAATCTTCGGCCGTACAAGAGTTTTGTAAAGCTGAAGTTTTAATGAAGTGGGAGCTTGAGAAAATTTTCGTCGAAGGAAGCCGAGCATGCGGTTCGCATTATTGCTAATATATTCAATGTGCGAGTGCCACGAAAGGTTATCTGAAATCTGAACGCCCAGGTATTTGTAGGTGGTAACCGAAAATAGAGGGGAGCCATTCAGGAAAATTGTGTTTACAGGGGTGTGCTTGATTGTTCGAGCTAACCTCTTATATTTGCACTTGTCGACGTTTAGTTTCATTAGCCAGGTGTTTCACCAGGCTGAAATTGTGTTAAGGTCGGTTTGAAGTTGTGAGGGATCAGAAAGTTCATATATTTTTATATATAACACAATCGTAAGCGAAAAGACGTATTGATGAGGTTATGGTATCAGGAAGATCATTATTATAAATTAGGAAGAGAAGAGGCCCCAATACTGATCCCTGAGGGACACCAGATGTAACAGGACCGTGAGGAGATTCGTTATCATTAACGGCTACACATTGAAAGCGATTCTGCAGAAAACAATCAATCCACCTTAAAATGTTAGGGTAAATGCTCAGTTTGCTAAGTTTATAAAGTAGTAGTGGGTGGGAGACGCAGTCAAATGCCTTCGCGAAATCAAGGAAAATGCAATCGACTACTGACGCACGATCCAACAAAGAACAGAGATCATTAGTAAAGGTGATTAATTGAGTTTCACAGATATGATTTTTGCAAAAACCGTGTTGGTAGACTGTGAAAAATGAATTAGATTCTAGAAACCTCATCAAGTTAGTGTAAGTGACATGTTCGAGTAGTTTGCATGGGATTGATGTAAGAGAAATGGGTTGATAGTTAAAAAGAAAGAAAACTTCACCAGACTTGTACACTGGAATCACCTTTCCACCCTTCCAGTCGTCGGGCAGTAAGGAACACTGTAAAGACTGTGAAAAAATATAGGAAAGGATCAATGAGGAGTTCACATTGGTACTTTTCAGAAAATTATAGTTAATTTCATCTATTCCAGAAGATGAAGAAATTTTAGCCCCCTGTATCAGCTTGAAAATTCCAGCACAGTCAATAAAAATAGGTTCTATTGGTTCAAGACATAGGCTTTCTTTAACAGGAAAAGAAGTAGGAATTGTTTCAGTAAAAGATAAAGAAAACGTATTGTTGAGCGACACGCAGCACTGCTCTCGTGGAACAAGTGTTCCATCCGGTGTTTTTAATTTTACGTCTTTAGATCTGCTCATATTAACAGCGCTTCAGAACTTGCGGGTACCAGTCGATAAGAGGCATGGGAGCGTTCGCTGATAAAACTCGGTTTTTGCACGAGAAAGGGCTTTTTTATATTCTGATGCGACGCGCGCATAAGCCGCCCACCTTGCCCCGCCGCGGTGGTATAGTGGCTAAGGTACTCGGCTGCTGACCCGCAGGGCGCGGGTTCGAATCCCGGCTGCGGCGGCTGCATTTCCGATGGAGGCGGAAATGTTGTAGGCCCGTGTGCTGAGATTTGGGTGCACGTTAAAGAACCCCAGGTGGTCTAAATTTCCGGAGCCCTCCACTACGGCGTCTCTCATAATCATATAGTGGTTTTGGGACGTTAAACCCCACATATCAATCAATCAATCATAAGCCGCCCACCTTTCAGCAGAACTTGATAGTCTACAGCGCGCTTTTTTCATTAAGCAGTCGTTTCAGTGAGACGTTGTACCACGGTTGGCGTTTAGGACAGGGTATTCGTCTGAGCGGTATGTACTTATCAGTCAGCCATTGAACACACGGGTGGCGGCGGCGGCGGTGAAAGGACGTTCGCCTAATCAGCTCTTTTTGCTTACCCAGGTTGGTGTCCTGCATTTCGGCGGCCGGTGCTTTAGGGTTCCTGCCTTGTTGGAATCGTTGCGCTGGAGCCATTTATCAAAGCGGCGCTCCTTTACAACGTTCAAATTTCCCCCATTTATTAGACTACCTGAAAACGGTTGCCGTGGCTACGGAATCACATCTTGACGTCACTGAGCCTGCGGAAGTGTTTACGTGTTTCCGGCGTCGACATCGTACCTGGACACACGGGTGGCGGCGGCGGCGGTGAAAGGACGTTCGCCTAATCAGCTCTTTTTGCTTACCCAGACTACCTGAAAACGGTTGCCGTGGCTACGGAATCACATCTTGACGTCACTGAGCCTGCGGAAGTGTTTACGTGTTTCCGGCGTCGACATCGTACCTGGACACACGGGTGGCGGCGGCGGCGGTGAAAGGACGTTCGCCTAATCAGCTCTTTTTGCTTACCCAGGTTGGTGTCCTGCATTTCGGCGGCCGGTGCTTTAGGGTTCCTGCCTTGTTGGAATCGTTGCGCTGGAGCCATTTATCAAAGCGGCGCTCCTTTACAACGTTCAAATTTCCCCCATTTATTAGACTACCTGAAAACGGTTGCCGTGGCTACGGAATCACATCTTGACGTCACTGAGCCTGCGGAAGTGTTTACGTGTTTCCGGCGTCGACATCGTACCTGGACACACGGGTGGCGGCGGCGGCGGTGAAAGGACGTTCGCCTAATCAGCTCTTTTTGCTTACCCAGGTTGGTGTCCTGCATTTCGGCGGCCGGTGCTTTAGGGTTCCTGCCTTGTTGGAATCGTTGCGCTGGAGCCATTTATCAAAGCGGCGCTCCTTTACAACGTTCAAATTTCCCCCATTTATTAGACTACCTGAAAACGGTTGCCGTGGCTACGGAATCACATCTTGACGTCACTGAGCCTGCGGAAGTGTTTACGTGTTTCCGGCGTCGACATCGTACCTGGACACACGGGTGGCGGCGGCGGCGGTGAAAGGACGTTCGCCTAATCAGCTCTTTTTGCTTACCCAGGTTGGTAAATTCGCTTATTTCTCAATACCGCCTTACCGCCACCGCCGTTGCCACCGTGTTTCAGTGCTTTGCTGAGTTCTCTGTGCATAATGTGCCTTTTTCCTAATTGAATGCTCCCGAATTGAGTGCGAACTGAGTGCTACTGTGAATGCCTGGACAACGTACCATGACAAGCACGTGCCAGTCTTGTGATGAGCCCCTCCCCTGTGATGGGCGTGTCCTGAAGTGCAACGAATGTGAGTCCTCTTACCATGTTGGCAGTTGTTCTGGCTGGTCGGAGACGACATTTAAGACTAAAGGAGAGAGCGGTCGCAGGGCATGGCGATGTGCTGCTTGCCGTTCATCTAAAGCGAAAAGTGGGGAGAAAACTAGCATGGACTCTGAGTTAACCATTTGCCTGGCAGATATAACTAGGAGGCTTGATGCTTTAGCAGGGCTGCCGGCTCAGGTTGGTGAGATTAAGGTCTCAATCCAGCTGTTGTCACAAAAGTACGATGACATCTTGAACTGTCAAGCTAAGCAGGAAAAGGACATTAGTAGCTTAAACAGACGCGTTGGGAAATTAGAGGCGGACTGCACCTCAAGTGATATTCAACAACTGAAAGCTACGGTGAATGATCTCGAGTTTCGTAGTCGGAGACTAAACATAGAAGTTCACGGCATCCGGGTTACGCCAGACGAGAATTTGCTGTGTAAGTTGAATGATGTGGCCAAGATTGCTAACCTGCCAGAGCTGACTGGGAATGACATCGCCGCTATCCACAGACTTCCGGCAAAGCCAAACAAAACACCCGGAATTATAGTTCGATTTGCCCAGCAATCAATTCGTGATAAGTGGCTAGGAAGGCGGAAAGCCCTAAGAGATGCTTCGAATGTTTCGATCACTGAAAACATGACCCAGCAAAACAGGGAGCTGCTGCGCAACGCAAAAGACTGGGCACAGAACAATGGCTATCGTTTTTCATGGCACTGCAACGGCAAGATTCTCGTTAGGAAAAGAGAGGGTGATAGCGCGGTTGTCATTCGTCGTTTGGGTGACCTTGATAAGCTGTGATACTGTTACCCCGCATTGCATTGTTTACTTCCTGATATTCTTTTGATACTCGTCTTAACATGTTTCCCTTAACCGTACCTATAGACCTTATTAATCTTAAAAACTTGTATGACACTTGTTGTGAAAAAAGCCTCAGTTGCATTCATTTCAACCTTAGATCGGGAAGGAATAAACAGGATGAGCTCGAATATTTTTTTAGTGAAGCACAAGTAAATTTTGACGTTGTGATGTTTTCGGAAACGTGGTTTGCTTCGGAAGATGATGTATTTACGTTTCCAACTTATAAATCATACTACATGAACCGCACAGGCAAAAGGGGTGGTGGTGTAGCTATGCTAATCTCAAGTAAAATAGACTGTGAATTGATGTCTGAATTCTCCTGCATTTCTCCTCTATATGAAATACTCACTGTTAGATGTGGTACATCAGTGTTTTGTGTATGTTACCGCCCTCCATCAAATAATGTCCGTTTGTTTTTTTCTTTTTTAGACTCACTGTTAGAATTTGTGAGTGAAAAAAAATATGCCTTGATTTTAGGTGGTGACCTCAACATCAACATGTTAGCTGAGAGCAGTGTTAAATTAGAACTTGAATCAATGTTAAGCTCGCATTATTGTCAAAATGTTATAACGGCTCCTACGCGAATCACTTCACAGTCATCAACACTCTTAGATCTTTTTATAACAAACTTTGATACTTCCCTTGTTACGGCTGGCACTTTGATTCACAATATTAGTGACCACATGCCTATATTTATGTTTGTTAACCAACTCAATAACGTACCCAAACAAGTGCGTGCAGAATTTTCCTATAGACTTATAAATCCTGAAACACTAACCCTCTTTAGAGAGCGCTTAGGCAGAACCGACTGGAGCAATGTGTTCGCAGCGAGTGCCGCCAATTTGGCATACGATTTATTTATGAACAAGTTCACCGAAATATACCTTCAATGTTTTCCCCTAAAGTCATTTAAAACATTTAAAAAAAGTCGGAAACCTTGGGTAAATAAAGAATGCCTTAAGCTTATAAGAAAGCGGGACCAATTGTTCAAGGCATTTATTGTGAGTAAGTCCCCTGAAGCCCTCAAAGCATTTAAAAAGCACCGAAACTTTGTCACCAAACGCCTTCGTGATGAAAAGAAACTATATTATTCGAACCTGTTTAACTCAACGCAAGGGCGTACAGAAAACGTTTGGAAGGCAATTAACAGTACGCTTAATAATCCACCGGAGGAATTAACCAAAATTGTGAAAGATGGTACAGAAATTCAAGGGCCTGATTTAGCTGATGCATTTAACGACTTCTTTTTGTCAGTTGGCGGCCCTACAACCAGTAGTACTTCTTTAAAATATATGAATATTCGAAATAACCAAACAATATTTCTAGAGCCAATTTCAGAGAGTGAATTAGTAGCGACATTTTTGACACTCAGTAATAGCAAAGCCACTGACGCGGACAATATTCAGATGAAACCTGTTAAGTATGTTATTGACATACTAGCACCCTGTCTTGCCTACATTTTTAACATATGTTTGTCCACAGGACATTTCCCGCGAAACATGCAGATAGCAAAAGTGACAGTTATCTATAAAAAGGGTCCCAGAAATGATATGTCCAACTACCGCCCTATATCGATTCTACCTGTATTCTCTAAGGGTCTGGAAAAAATAATTTTGAAACGTTTGAACTCTTTTACTGACAAGTTCAACTTGATTACTTCAGCGCAGTATGGCTTCCGGAAAAATAAATCTACTGAGCTCGCGCTACTGGCACAAAAAGAATACATTCTAGAGAATTTTGAATCCCGAAATATGGTACTCGGTCTTTTTCTTGATTTCTCAAAAGCCTTTGACCTCATTAATCATAAAATTCTCCTACAAAAGTTGGACCATTACGGTATAAGAGGCGTTGCACACAAATTAATCACTTCATACTTGCAACACCGAACTCAATTCGTCGTAATTCAAGGCAAACATTCCGCAACAAAATCCATTAAAACAGGCGTCCCGCAGGGAAGCATTTTGGGACCGTTTCTCTTTATACTTTACGTTAATGAGATAGTTCGTATTGATGAATCTGCCCATTACATTATATATGCTGACGACACAAGTTTGTTTTTTTCAAGCAGATGTAGCAGCGATCTAGGTAGCCGAGCGAATAACGCACTGTCTAAAATTAACACATGGGCCCAAGAAAACTCTCTAAAACTAAACATAAAAAAACAAAAGCTGTTTTATTTCACCCCCGCCACACACAAGTTCAGTTTCCCATCATTTCGTTAAATAATTTAGAAATTGAAGTCGTCAAAAGTTTTAAATCATTAGGCGTGTATTTTTCACAAAACATGACATGGGATGATCACGTGAACCATATTATTACTAAACTATCTCGTATAATCGGCGTCATGCGCCGTCATTGCTACTATTTTCCTGTTTCTGTAAACATGCTCATATATAACTCGTTGTTTTCTTCATTATTGAATTATGCCTTTCTTGTATGGTCCACAACGACAACTGTAAACGTTTGCAAACTTACCATCTTGCAAAAGAAAGCTTTGCGTCTTGCCTCTAAATTACCACATCGCAGCCACACAGCAGAATTGTTTAAAAAACACTACATCATTCAGGTTGCATCAATATATGATTATAAACTAAGCCGTTTATATAAGTTCGGTTTATTGGAAAATAATGATACGATTGCTAGAATAGCCAGGTTAGAGAAAAATTTTCCTGCTTATAATGTACGTCAACCTGAAGTGTGGCACATATCAAAATGTAGAACGAAATACGGAAATCAAATGTTAAAGTTTCAACTGCCTACACTTCTAAACCGCATAATTAGGGAACATAACATTGATATATCTAGCATATCACCAAAAAAATTGCGATTAGTGTTTATATAATAATGTGATCTAGCGACTACCTCGGTGATCTTTCACTGTAATCTTTCATTGTTTCTTTTTTTAGTGCACATTGTGAAACACTTTTATTTGGTTGTCCTTAGCCGCACGTCTTTCTGTGCTACCCTGTGTACTAGGGGGTCAGGGCTTCTCAAGCTGTTCTCACAGCTTTTACCTGCCCTCCTCGTAACATGTATTTTGTTGTTGCGGAATAAATTTCAATTTCAATTTCAACCTTGTTTCGAAAGAAAGCCCAATTAACATTTAGCGGACGCTCCCAAAATTCAGGAAAGAAATAATCTCTAAAAGCTTCCAGTTCCCTATTTATGGCTTGGAAATCAGCTTTAACGTAGTCTCTAATTTGTTTAAACTGTTTAGCGGGGCACGAAGAGGATGACGGTATAGTGAAATGGGCAACTAAGTGGTCACTCAAAGCAGGCAAAAGCGTTAAAGATGAAACAGACTCGGGAACAGTGGTCAGTAAAAGGTCAAGGGTGCTGAAAGACGACTGGGTGATGCGAGTAGGTCCTTTAACATGTTGACTTAAGTTAAATATAGAGCAAACGTCAATAAAACTTGAGCATTCTTTAGAAGGACTGGTTGTTACAGGAAACGGCTCGTTCCACAAAATTGCCGGAAAGTTAAAATCACCCAAAACAAACAAGAGGGCTTTAGAACATTTAACGACGACTTGATTGAGGCAATCGTGGAATTCATCGCAAAAAGTAGACGAACTGTTCGGCGGACGGTAGCAAGCACAGAACGAGAAATCTGCGTAGTTTCTCTGGATACAAACACAAAAAATTCTAAATGTGATGCAATGCTGACGTCATAAGCCGCAATCTCATCGGATACCACAATAAGAATTCCACCTCCTTTCCGCTCAATTCTGTCGTGCCTGTATATGGTGTAATCTTTTTTGCAATTCAGCAGTTCTTTATTATCCCCATGTTCATGCAGCCAAGTTTCGGCGAGCACAACAACATCAGCTGAGCACGCGTCAATCGCAGACGATAACTCATCATGTTTAGGAATCAAACTTCAGATGTTGGTGAACAGAAAAGAATAGTCGCGTTTGGATTTCGGCCGCACGGCTGAGGGTTGCTAGATAGTGGTTTGGTGCGGTAACAAAGAGTTGGCTGTATCACCAGTGGAAAGAGGGGCACTGTACGTCCCAATTCCGCAGACACTATCGGTTACACTGCAATAAGCATAACATTGTTTGCCGACGTACAGCTTGTTATAGCGCAAGCTGTACTGTTTCCCTGTAGCCTTGCCAAAATCGTGAAGCTTTTTGCGCGAGTAGCGAGTGGCCTTGCAAAGGTCTTCCTGGATTGTGATACCGGTGCCCTTAAGTTTAGCCCTTTGAGATAAAATTCGGTCTTTTGTTTTGGAAGACGCAAACTTGACAATTATAGGTCGGCACTTGTTCTTGACAAAGGAGCCTAATCTGTGTGCCCGAGCAAGGCCATCAGTGGGCACTGGTTCAGAAAAGGTTGTGGACAAGAGCTTCCGTACTTTCTCTTCAGCTGACGCCCATGTATCTGAATGACTATCGTCAAAGCCGTAAAAAAGCAAGTTGTCCCGCCGAGCCCTATCTTCTAAATCATCGAGGCGAGACAGCACAGCCGAATTTTCGCAGTTGATAATTTCAGCTACTGTGCGGCGAGTGTCAGCGTCGTCAGTAAGGCGTTCCAGGGTGGAAACCTTGTTCTCAACCGCTGCTAATCTCACGGTTACATCTGTTACTCGATCTTCGAGCAATTTCTGGCTGGCTCTTACTTCGTTTAGCGACGACATTACTTCGGCGTGGCGTGATGCCATTGTACCTGCGAGGAATTTTATAGCTTCCAGTACTTCACTATTGGTAATCTCGGCTACCGGTTTAGGAGGCCCAAGGTTAAGTTCTATATCCCTAGACATAATAAGCAATTGCATAGCATGAACACAGTCAGTGCAAACCATGAAAAGCACATGGGGGCATGAAACAAGCAGCAGACAACGGTTGCTCGTTTTTGTGCAATGCAAGGAAGGTGAACAACTAACCTGTATGAAAAACAGGAAGGGCTTAAGCAACGCCATCTTTACTGCTGCTGCCACATGCCCACTGATGGAAGCTTGTTCACGCTGGCTCTTTATACTGTCCGAATCCCCTGGCGGCTGTGATGCGGTGGTTCCTCCGGTGTAGGTGCACAGTGGAGCCGCGTCCACGCATGGCCGCGCATAGTCGACTCGTTGAAGATACCAGCTGGTCACCGGGGTTGACCAAGAACACACAAAGCAGCCAGGCTGCGGCGTTGATTCCGGAGACGAGACAGCCAGTATCTGTATGCAAAATAGGAAGGGCTTAAGCAATGCCATCTTTACTGCTGCTGCCACATGCCCACTGATGGCAGCTTGTTCACGCTGGCTCTTTATACTGTCCGAATCCCCTGGCGGCTGTGATGCGGTGGTTCCTCCGGTGTAGGTGCGCAGTGGAGCCGCGTCCACGCATGGCCGCGCATAGTCGACTCGTTGAAGTAAGCAGCTGGTCACCGGGGTTGACCAAGAACGCACAAAGCAGCCAGGCTGCGGCGTTGATTCCGGAGACGAGACAGCCAGTATCTGTATGGGAAACCGGAAGGGCTTAAGCAACGCCATCCTTACTGCTGCTGCCACATGCCCACTCATTATTGATAAGTCAATAAAAATTCCCAAATTTAAGCAGTGATTCGAGAAATTATGTAATATTATTTCTTTTTGTTTTAGCAAGGCAGTTTCAGTAGAGCAGTGTTTTCTGAAACCATGTTGAAAGTTGCGAAGAAACGAGTGTTTAGAAAGATAACTGGATAGCCTAATGTGTAAAAGTTTCTCGATGACTTTAGAAAGAACTGGCAGAATTGAAATAGGTTGATATTTCCTAAAAACATTTTTGTCCCCACCTTTAAATATCAAGACAACTTTTGAAATTTGCATTCTCTGGGAAAATGTTCCACTGGACAAGAATAAGTTAAATATGTGTGTCAGCGGAAACATGATTAAGTCTACAACATATGTTTGACAGGTCTAGTTTGCACTGTTTATCAGGTCTAATTTGCAAGCTATCGACATCGCAAGTGCTACTATTGTTTAAATTTAGGTAGGTACTGCGCACCTCCTGCACATCGGTAGGAGACAAAAAAAAACGGATGTAGCGTTGAAGTTTAAATCAATGTTGCCCGAATCGTAACAGTCTGAACGCGTTTCAGGAAATTCTTGTATAAAAAAATTGTTGAAAAGATTGGCCAACGGTAAGCCAGATAGAGCTTGACCTTCATAATTAATGGTTGTAGTTTGTTGACAGTTTCGGGAGTGGCCAAGTACGGAATTTACTTTCTTCCACGTTAGGTCAGATTGTTTGACATCTAGAGAAAATGAATTATTATAGTAGCTATTTTTAGCCTTTTAACAACGTTGACTATTTGGTTTCCAACGGACTTGATTCTTTGAATACGTTGGGATCTCGACTAGTGACGAACTTTTTGTACAAATGGTTTTTGTGCTTCATATTTTGCAGAATGTTTTTCGTAACCCATGGTTTGCGAGTCTGGCGCAATTGTGTTACGGTTTTAGTTTGAAAGCAAACTTCATAACTAGCGCAAAAAGTTTTTAGGAAGTTTCGTAGGCTTGGTCAGGGTCACGCTCAATGTAGACTTGTTGCCATGTAAATGCACACAGCCTCTCTAAACCGTACTAAAATATTATCCGAGATATCCTGGAAAGTGTGTTTCTCCCTTTTTTTCTTGGGTTGATCTGTACTAGCCAGACGCATGAAAACTGCTAAATGGTCACTCAAATCTGTAGCAATAACATCTGATTTTACCGGTAAGTGCAGTGCATTCGTAATAAAAAAATTTAGTAACGTCGACGATGTTGCCGTAACTCTGGTTGGTCCAGTAGATATTATGTCAATGCCATTCAATGCCACAAATGCAGCCAGGGACGTTTGCTTCAAACCATTGTCGAGTATGTTGGTATTAAAGTTGCCTCCAAGTACAAGTTCAAATTTGTTTCGAGAGGCAAAATTAAGAATCTTCTCAAGAAACGTAAAAAAACTGCCGAACGAACCGGTTGAGGGTCTTTAGAGCCCTACGAACATACTTGCTGCATTACACAAGGTTACTGCTTAATAGTCCTCTGTTACAACGGTGAAAAAGGGTTGAAGGCTACATTCAAAAGACTTGTGAACCCTCCACCACGTTTGCTCTGTCGTGTTACGAAAAAGTGCGAATATGCTGAGGGTGTCTACATTTCTGACCCTTCATCATACCACGTTTCTGTTAGCTTATTTGCTGAAAATGTAAAACTTGGTGTCTGAAAAAGCATGTCTAATTCACCGGTTTTGATTTCGCGGAGCGGTAGTTCAGGTTTGTAAAAGAGAGGGGATGTTTACATGCCTTTGCAATGTCTAAGAATTGGTGTGGGGTGATTACCATGTTGTACAATGGTGAGCACTGTTAGGGTGAACACGCGAGCGCGTGACCAACGGCACTATCAGAGCCACGTAACAGTCAGCGTTGGAAACATTGCACATGCACAACATGTGCTTTGCGAAACACTCTTTTCACCACGCGCATCACGTCATCGATACGCTTGATCGTCGTCTGCTAGCCGCATTTGTGTTCGCTGAGCTAATACCTTCTGCATTTCAAGGTCCATCTGGATTGAAGAATGGCAAGTGAAGGAAAAAGGTTAGTGTAAGAGGGATAATTATTAAACTTTTTATCCAAGAAAATTGCACTTCTGCAATTCAATTTGAACACTACCATGAGAACAAATATAAAAACATGAGCAAATCTAATAGCGAGTCATGTGACCACTTACAGCAACGACTGCAGCTATTCTGGATGGTAACGAGTCGTAAAGTGATCGAACATATTCGCGATCGGCTTTCAGCCTTTCCCACTCATTGCTGACTTGCGCCCACAACTGGTTCAAAGTCGCGGAATAAAGAGCTTCCTTGCCAAAGAAGCTTTCAGGCGGCCCCACACGTTTTCTATCACATTCGGGTCCGCTCCTTTCGGCAGCCATTCCAGTAGCTGCATGTGCTGCTACACCTGAACTCCTTGACAGCCCGCGCCGTATGTAACGGTGACTGGTCCTGTTGGAACAGGTAATCACCATCTGGGAATGAACTACTCGCATATGGCAACAGCGCATTGTTCAAAATGTTGCAGTATTGTTCCAACGATAAGTGTCCACGTATACGTTGCAGGGGCCCTAAAACATATCTTGAAACAGCACCCCACACGCTCACACTCGATCTCCTACTGGCAGAAACACCTTGCACGTTGTCTGGGTCGTTCCTGCGTGACATTTTGACGTTAACTAAAACAATTGCTTTTCAAAGCAGGAAGTTTGCCTCACCGTGTGCCTCGTAGTCTCCAAACACGCAATCTTTGGTATTGTCGCGTCTAAAACGTCGACTCATCCGAAAAGATGGCGCGACCCCACTCTTCTGAAGTCCATGCTTCGTGCAACTCAGCGAACTGCCGTCTTGCGTACTTGTGTGCCGCCGTTAGTAGTGGCTTCTGCGCTGCGACGCGACTGCGTAGGCCCGCAGTACGCAGGCGACGTCGAACAGTGGTGTCGGAAACGTCCAAATCTATGTCATCGTGTGTTGCTGGGGCTGGCAAGAAAGGGTTACGAACAGCAGCTGCAACTATGAGGGCGTCTTCATCGTCTGTGGTAGCTTTAGGGCGGGGCGCGCGCGGTACATCCTGAATGCGACCTTCATACTTATAGGCTTGATGATGATGTTTGATGTTTTGTGGCGGAAGGGCCATTTCATGGCCAAAGAGCGCCAGTTCTTGTTACAAGAGATATGGGCAATGGTTGTGATAAGCGGCTGTATATTGACCATAAATGATGATGTGTAGAGCTTAATGGCGCAAGGACCCATTGGTGGCCCAAAAGCGCCATTTCAATGACTAGATATGTGGGCAATGATATGGTGCGTGCTTGTATAGGGGCCTTAAAACTCCTCACGCTAATGCGGGTAAAAACATTACTAATAAAATCATGGCAGTGTCGTGATATGAATAGTAAAAATGGGTGACAAAAGGTTTCGATAATAATAGCATGTGTAAAAATATTTGGCACTAGCACAGATGCCACATCAGCGTTCTTGTGTCCAAGGGCCGAGAGGCATGTGCTTCTCAATGTAGCCACTGCAGCAGCAACCTCTCTTGAGAGGTCACGCTACGCAATGCCTGGGTATATTACATGGTCAAAACCGACATTTCTTTAAAAAAGCTAGCAATGATTTATGGGTGAAAAGTGGTTCCCTACCGACAAACAATACGGGGTGTAACGATATATGTTGTCGGTAGGGTAATGAAAAGAAATTTCTTCTTAGAGTGTCTAATTGTTTACACTGGATTAAAACGTGAAGAACTGTTAATGCCTCACCACATCTGTCACACAAAGGTGGATCGCCACCGGACAAAAGATATGAGTGTGTCGTGTATGTTTGTCCTATCCTGAGCCTTGTTAGTGTTACCTCTGTTAGACGTGATTTTGATACTGGTGGCTAATGGGCAAGATGTGGCTTGATAACGTGTAGCTTGTTTTGTGTGTGTCTATCCCACTTGCTCTGCAGGTAGTCCCTGAGCTTTCGTTTGAGAGATGGCTTAAGATCAAGGGGCGGGATCGAAATGGGTGTAGTGGCACTGATTTCGTGGACGGATGCAGCAAGCTGATCCCCCATCACGTTGCCTTGGATCTCCCGGTGCCCTGGCACACAGCACACTACAACATGTTGTTTGAGTGTGTAGAGTGTGCATGGAATAAAGTAAAGTGAGACGAGGGCAGGTTTTTTTGTTTTTTTAGATTGTGCAGAGCCGTAACCACACTGAGGGAGTCCGTATAAATTACTGCTTTTTGTATTTGCGATTGCTTGATGTGTTTAGCCGCCACAAGTATCGCGTAAGCTTCCGCTGTGAAGATACTTGTGCCTGGATGTAGAGGGCCAGCATCCGAAAAGGATGGGCCGACAGCAGCGTAGTACACAGAGGAGTTAGACTTGGAGGCATCTGTAAAGAACTCAGGACTTGTGTATTTGTGTTGAAGTTACAGGAATTAGTTTCGGGTATGGGCAATAGGTGCATGTTTTGTAACTTCTAGGAAAGAGACATCGCAGTCTATAATCTGCCACTGCCACGGTGGTGGGTATACTACAGGAGCCATTAAACTGTGTTCAAGTGACACTCCAGTTTCCTCAGCTAGACCCTTCAGGCGAACTGAGAAGGGCTGCCTCATCGAAGGCCTGTTTCTAAACAGAATAGAGCTCGACAAATCATTATTAGAGGAGTATGAGGGGTGCGTCTTGCCTGCTTTCACCTTAAGAAAATATACAAAGGATATGTAAGTTTTTTGTAGATGAAGCGATCATTCATTTGACTCAACGTAAAGGCTTTCTACAGGGCTGGTGCGAAAAGCACCCGTAGAAAGGCGGATGCCCAAATGGTGCACGGGATCCAGCATCTTGAAAGCACTTTGAGTCGCAGACTGATAAACAACGGCCCCATAATCTAAGCGGGTGCGAATGAGGGTTCTATACAGGTTCATGAGACTTTGCCTGTCACTACCCCACGTAGTACCTGACAACACTTTCCTAACAATCATGGCTTTTAAACATTTTGTTTTTAAATACTTGATGTGTGGTATGAAGGTCAACTTGTCCAAGATTAAGCCCAAGAATTTATGCTCCGCATTGACAGACAGACGTTGACCGTTCAGTTCAATGTCAGGTTTTGAGTGCACGCCTCTCTTTCGGGAGAACAAGACACACGTGCTTTTTTCTGGGTTCAGCCGGAATCCGTTTTCCTCTGCCCATTTGGAGACCTTGTTTAAACCTATCTGAACTTGCCGCTCACACATTGCTAGGTTGCATGACTCAAAGCCAAGCTGGACGTCATCGACATATGTGGAATGGAACATGTTGCGGGGGACGGGCAGGTGCAAGGAATTCGTTTTGATAACAAAAAGTGTACAACTAAGTACTCCACCTTGCGGTACTCCCGTTTCTTGCACAAATGTTTGGGAGAGAATACTGCCCACACGGACACGGAATTCCCGATTGGACAAGTAACTCTAGATTATAGCAAGCATTCTACCGTGCACACCCAGGTAAGACACGTCTCTTAATATGCCAAAACGCCATGTTGTGTCGTAAGCCTTCTCGATAACGAGAAACACTGAGAGGAAGTATTGTTTGTGGCTAAAGCGTCTCGGATCTGTGCCTCGATACGCACCAGATGGCCGGTGGTGGATCTACCCTCTCGAAACCCAATCTGGAGCTGGTTAAGTAGATTGTGTGTTTCAAGGAAATGTAAAAATCGGCGGTTTACCATTTTTTCAAAAAGTTTACGAAGGCAGCTTGTAAGTGCAATGAGCGTATAACTCGCAACTAAGGAAGGGTCCTTGCCCTGCTTCAAAATAGGGATAACAGTAGCCTCTTTCCAAGAAGAAGGGATGGTGCCAGAAAGCCAGATAGCATTGTATAGGGATAGTAAAGTTTTTCGCGTTTTTCGCGGCAGGTTTTTAAACATTTTATATATGACACGGTCGTAGCCTGGGGCAGAATTATTGCAGGAGTTCAGTGATATTTGTAGCTCAGCTAAGTTGAAAGGTTCGTTGTATGCCTCGTAATTTATGCACTTGTATTCTAGTTTCTGCTTTTATATCCTTGCTTTGTATCTTTGGAAGGCTTCAGTATAGTGTGACGAGCTAGACACCTGCTCGTAGTATGCACCGAGGAAGTTCGCCTGATCTTCCAGGCTATCACCTTGTGTGTTAACGAGTGGGAGTGAATGTGCTTGTCTTCCTGCTACCCTACCATCATGTTCCAGACTTTAGCCTCCTGTGTGTATGAAGTGATCCCTGACAAGAACTTCTGCCAGCTTTCTCTTCTGGCCTGCCGACGCGTTCTCCTGCCTTGAGACTTTATTTTCTTGAAAGTGTCAATATTTTCGGCTGTTGGTGAGTTCCGAAGCAACCTCCATACCCTGTTCTGTTCCTTTTGCGCACTACGACACTCTGTGTTCCACCATGGAACGTGTCGTTTGCCGGGCATTCCAGATGTTTGCGGTATGCACTTGGCTGCTGCGTCAGTTAAAAAAGCTATGAAGTACTGCACAGCTTCATCTATGTTCAATCTACATATGTCTGTCCAACTTAAACGTGTAGTGTAATGAAACTGTTCCCACTCTGCTTTGTTTATCAGCAATTTGGGAACATGTAGAGTACATTCATATGTTGTTTTTGAACTCAACACTACAGGAAAGTGGTCACTTCCATACGGAATATTTATGATTTTCCATTTCCGTAAAGGTAGGAGTGAAGGTTATACGATGCTGAGGTCTATGGACGAATAGGTTTTGTTGGCAACGTTATAGTATGTTGGGTCTTTCCTATTGAACAAACAGGCACCGGAAGAGAAGAGAAATTGTTCAATTTGACGACCTCGTGCATCACAGCAAGAATCGCCCCACAGTCCACTATGTGCATTTAGGTCCCCAAGAAGGAAATAAGGTCCAGGCACTTCGTCTATTAAAGACTGGAATTCACGTCTTTCAAGACGGTGGTGGGGAGGTACGTACAAAGAGCAAATGGTGACGAGTTTGCTTAAAAGTACCGCTCGAACAGCCACCGCCTCAAGGGATGTCTGGAGTGGTAAATGTGTACACGCTACTTCTTGAATAATGATAATGGCTACGCCACCGGATGACGCCACAGCATCATCTCGGTCCTTTCGGTATATGACGTAAGCACGTAAAAAATTTGTATTGGAGGATTTTAGGTGTGTTTCCTGTACACACAGCACTTGAGGTGAGTGTTTGTATAAAAGCTCTTGGACGCCGTCGAGGTTTTTAAGCAGTCCTCTGATGTTCCAATGTATAATTTGTGTTTCCATATTGGAAGTAAAGTAGTGCTGTGTGTACAATAAGGGCGTGACTTGTTTAAGCTGAAAGGTCTAGCTCAAGTAACAGGGCTATAATCAGGCCCTGTTATTTAGTTCTCTTGGGGCGCTCCAGAGAGCCGCGCCGCTCTTTTGGCACCAGGGGTGCCGCCGTATCCATTGCCTCCTCGGAGGCAATGGATGCCCGCTCATGCGAGCTGGTTTTTCGAAGCTTGGGCCTCGCCTGGCGAGGTGAGGCCTTGAGATCCGAGAACCCTGGAGTCTCTGGTCTCTGTTCAATAGTAGGCGGAGTAGACTCAACCACTGCCACCTTGGGGACAGGCACCACAGCCAATGGCTCCCTCTGCGCAGGCCGAAGGAGTGGCGAGGGCTGGTGCGACGCTTCCCCCTGGCGCGCCGCATCAGCATATGTGGGGCCATAAAATGGTGAGACTCTCCTTCTTGCTTCTTTAAATGTAATGTTACTTTTACCTTTAAAGTGATGATCTCTTCTTCTGTTTTCCAGAAAGAACAGGAACGTGAGTACGCGGCATGATTACCGCCACAGTTCACACAGTGTGCAGGTGCTTTGCAGTTGTCGGACGCATGGCCCACGACTCCACACAGAGCACAAGTTTTCCGGCTACGACAGATTTGCGAGCCATGGCCATATCTCTGACATTGAAAGCAACGGCGGGGGTAGGGAATATATGGCCTCACGGATGTCTTTATATACCCAGTTTGAGTGGTTTCCAGCAAATCGCTCGAAGCAAAGGTCAGTACTTAGTGTTTGGTTGGTATTTCCTTTTGATCTCTTCTTATCCTAATACGCTGTACGTTTGTCACGTTCTGGCTCTTCCATCCTTCCAGAAGTTCAGCTTCGGTCAGGTGAAGCAAATCTGCGTCTAATACTACCCCGCGAGCAGAGCTCATGGACCTGTGCGGCGTAATACTGATGGGTGTGTCTCCAAACGTTGCGAGGGTGTTCCGTTTTTCGAATTGGTCTTTGTCACGTATCTCAACACTCTTAAAAAAAATGGAGTGACGTACTCTCCATTTAGGGAGGAACGGCGATGTCCCCAATGTTCGTCTTCAAATAGAGAAACGTTGCTCCTTCATCCACGGAGAAACACGTTCCTCCTTAGGAAAATCAACATGGCTGCCCGCCGGCGAAGCGAGTAGGCTTAGCAAATGCAACGATTCTTGACTGGTAAGGAGTACACGGCACTGAAAGTTACAAAAAACGGTCCCGCTGAGCTTGATATTGAATGAAATATTTATAAAAACAAGCAGACGAACCTGTGGCGGTGAACACATCGCGAAAGAAAACGATCGAGCAAGTACGTTTCGTTCGGTCAGCGAAGCCACGTTCACTCCGAAAGACACGGTTTCTGCAGAGCCCTCACCTGAAGAGTGCATGCTAGGCTTGCTGTATTTATTTCTCGCAGATTCACATAGTGTAGCGACGTCATCCATGCGCTTACGGGTCCACAGGTCACGAGTAGTGCCTCCAAACCGTACACACGATCGCAGCGAAACCATTCCGAATCCGTAGTGCAGCTTTGATAGATAGATGTTCAACGATATATAAATGGCTGGAGGTGTGAGAGCGTCATAGCAATGAAGTAGGTGGTGGTAGGTGGCGCCATCTGGAGGGATTGAACAAAAATAAAAAAAGTTGACTGCTGCGACGTTTGTTGTTATTACCCACTATCACGGCTCCCTTGCGGATTTTACGCATCAACCCATTCAAGACCACTTACGGACACCGAAAGCCTATTATGTGCTGATGCAATCCATATAGCTACACATGCACACATGGTCACATAGTACACAAATAGTACGCAGCAAGTACACTAGCGTATACGCTAACAAGTACGCAACAAGAGCACAATCAACCATTCAAACCAATGGCTCACACCTCGACGTGTTTACTCTTTTTTTTCTTTATTACCGGTTTCGCACAAGGTACACACATCAATATAAGTCACTGTAAACAGTAACATACAAATAGAAGTGATGACAAAAAAGCCGTGGAACTATTAGTGATTACAGTGCTAAAATTCCTTCAGGTTCACCAGGGGTTCGACCCTGGAGAGCCATTCCGGAACAAAATCTTGTTGCATGAGTATATCAATGTACTGAGCAATGCTTTCGCGGAACAGCATACGGGCCGGACGCCTGTCAGGGTCACAGTAGTAACCGGCCATTCTCGCCCGCCATAGACAATGGAGGCCAAGCAGCATTATAAGATCGAAAGGCAGTCCCTCATCTTTTTCTACTGTTAAAAAACCTGATACCCAGTGAATGTAAGGGAAGTTCCTCTTTTAGAGTTCTCTGTAAAACATCCCAGAAGTATACCCCTTCCCAACAATGCAGAAAAACGTGATCTATTGTCTCCGGCTTTCGGCAGATCAAACAGTGCGAACGCCATGGCATATAAAATCCCCTATCTTCTAGAAAAGTTTTAACCCACAGTGTTCCGGAGTGTAACTTAAAGAAAAAGCTTTTTGCACTAGGCTGAATTTGCATTTTCTTAACACGCTTAAGAACATCATTGCCTTCTTCCCCGCTATTTATTAACCTATACATAGGAACTGGAAAAATCATGTCGCATATGTCTTTATGTAATTTCTTTCGCCCGACCGAAGAAAGGTATTCATTGGAAAACCGAACTGACAAGAACCGGACACTGTCTGCAACTTCCTTAAAAAAACCCCGCGTAGCTCCCGGCATGCTTGCGGTGCTAACCACAAAGTTAGGCAGAACACGACAAAGGCGTAACTGACATACTGTTCTTAAGAAGGGGTGTTAAACATCTCGAAAGAAAATAAAACGATTAACTAGTCGCACGAACAGATGCGACAGGCTTAGTCCCCCCTGTTTTACTCTTCGGAACAGATTTGTCCTACTACATTTTTCCCAAGTTGACCCCCATATAAACACAGCAAATATCCTATGCAGCTTTTGCGCATGCACCCGTGAGCAACACAAAACCTGCATCACATACCATAATTTGCTCATTAAAATATGTTGCATACTGTGGCTCTGGCGAACATTGAGAGACAGTTGCCATTCCACTGCGCTGTCCTTTCGCGCGTTTCTTTTTTTTTTGTTCAGTCCAGTAATAATTGGTGTCTTTGTAGTGCTGGAAAGGCACGCCAAGATATTTTACTGGAGTATTAAACCAGTGAACGTTAGCATAGGTATCTGGGGTTGATGTCCAGTCACCGTGCCACAACCCCAGACACTTCCCCCAATTAACCCGACTTCCTGTAATTTCTCCAAAAATTTTAACAACGGGAACTGTCTCTTGTACAATCTCTTTGGTGGTGCAACACACTGCTACATCATCAGCGTATGCCAAAACCTTTACCTCGGCGTCAAGCAGTCTGAAACCACGGATGGTCTCGTTTTCTATTATGGCCAAGCATAAGCTCTCTATGTACAATGCAAACAAGAGTAGACTTGCCGGACATCCCTGGCGTACAGAACGTTCCAGCCTAATGGGAGACCCCGGGATCTTGTTAATAATTAGTCGTGTAGTAGAGTTTTTATACGCCAAAACTATGCCCTCTGTAATCACTGATCCGACATTGACATGTTCAAGTATGGAGAATAACACATCTTGCGGAACACAGTCAAAAGCCTTTTCTAAATCAAGCTGGAGAATCGCAACATGAGAATTAAAAGCATCGCAACTCTCAAGGACACATCGCATTGTGTGTGTGTTCATCAATATTGAGCGCCCCTTGATGCCACACGTTTGGTGCTCCCCAACTATTCCAGTGATTACGGACTGTAATATACCTGCCAATACTTTCATGAGTATTTTGTAGTCAGTGTTGGTTAGCGAAATGGGCCTATATGAGGAAACTAGTTTTAATTTTGCTTTGTCATCCGTCTAAGGTATTAGAATAGTGTGCGTCCCGGCAAATGAAGGTGGTAACTTTTTGATTGCGTAGGCTTCCTTGAACACAGCTTGTAACACTGGTGAAACTTCTGTTTTAAAAGCTTCATACCAGATCGCACCGAGACCGTCAGGCCTCGGCGACTTCCCAGAGGCGAGACTATCTATTGCATATTCAATTTCAGAAACGATTATAGGCCTCTCTAACGCTTCTTTCGTTTCGAGTAATAATTGCGGCATCCGGCTCAAGAAAATGTCCTTGAACTTCGTAACATCTACTAATGCGGCTGCGAAGAGACCCTTGTAATACCGAAAGAAAGCTTCAGCGATAGTGGTGTTAGTATTTAGCAGAATTCCATTTTCCTCTATTTCGTCGATGTGATTACGACGCGCTCGTGATTTCTCGATTTCAAGTGCGCGCTTGGTAGGAGTCTCCCCCATAGCCCACGCCTCTGCTCTCGCTCGAATGAGGGCTCCTCTGTAGCGTTCCTGCTCTACTAGCTCAATTTGTCGTTTCACCGTTCGAATATCTTCTTTATATGCACCGGGCTCCTTGCTTTCTAATGCTATCAATTTCTTAAGCGTTGTTCTGAGTTCATTTTCTTTCATTCTTTCTTGATATTTTAGAGTACTAGATCTCGATATGGCTTTCATTTTAACGCTTTGCTTCAAAAGCTCCCATTCCTCGCCAACATTACAGGCTCCGATCACTTCAATGTTCTGAATTCCTTCAATCACAAAATTATTAAAAATGGCATCCCGAAGTAGTTTAGCGTTAAACTTCCATAAATCACAACTAAGTTTGTTTTCTTTTTGTTTAAGTCCCACGTTGCATTGTACAAGACAATGGTCAGAGAAAGAGACAGGTAAGACTGTGTAACTATTGCTTTTAGCTAGCGTCTCCCCTGCCATGTATATCCTATCAAGACGTGCGTGACTGGTTCCCTGAAAATGCGTAAATCAAACTTCGCGACCTGCTTCGAGGCACTCCGCAACATCATCCAGGTCGGATTCATTCAGCAAGTCATAGAGCACTTCAACACTTCTGTCTCGCACATGGCGGTTATTAATTCTACCTTTCGCTCTCAATACACAATTGAAATCTCCCAATAAAACAAGCTGTTTTGGTGTCCGTAAATGTTGCTTAATTAACGAAAAGAAAGTTTCTCGGTCTGCATCCACGTTCGGCGCATAGACACAAATGACGCGCCATTCAATTTCGCTAGTACTAAAATCACAAGTCACTGTTCTACCAGAGTCACAAGAAAAGTGACTTTCAACAATCAATCCCGGAATCTTTTTAAGAAAAAGAACACAACCGGTCGAAGTTTCATTTGCGTGACTAACTATGGCATAATATTTAGACGTAAACGACAGCATCATGCTCCGGGTCTCCTCCTCACCTTCCACTTTTGTCTCCTGCACGGCTAACACGTCAATATCTTGGTCAATTAACAGGCGATACACTTGAGCCTGCTTTTTCCTGGAGGCCAAACCTCGGACATTTAGGGTTGCAAAGCTCAATGCCCAGTGACTAGCCATCGTTACTCGCAAAAAAAGGAGGGGGTAGGCCCGGAGCATGGTGCTTACCGTGTACGTATAGCTCCCTGCTAGACGTCTCCGGGGCCATCCGGTGGTCCGGCATCAGTTAGCTGGTGGTCTCTTGGAGTGCCAACCGGTCGGTCCACAGGTAGATTGGACCTCGCTCTGAGGCCCGAGCGCCGCCCCGGTGTCACCTTCGCAGGTGGTCCCTCAACTTTGCCCCCGTGAGCAGTGCCCGCAGATAGCTCCAGCGAACGCTTGACCGCCGAACTCGTGTTGATCCCGCGGGTCATTCCATGCGCTGGCATGTCGCGTCCTCTCGCCGCTTGCGTCGACATGTCCACCAATTAGCTTTGTGCGTCTTCAGTGGAATTCTCTTGGCTGGTGTCCACCTCAGCTGTTTCTTTCTCCTCGGGTTCCGACGCTGTATCGTAAGCTTCAGGCGAAACCGGCCCGCGTTCAACCAGAGAACTAGCCGCGTCTCCTGCCCCCTTAGCCGCGTCTTCCGCCTCAGTGGCGTCCATTGTCTGCTCTTCGATCTCATTGCACGTTGCAGCGCTCGTAACTGCTGCATACGACCGGACGCACTGAGCGTCTCGATGTCCAAATCGCCGACAAATTGAACACCGTGGCACCCTGCAGTCTCGCCGTACATGACCAGTCCCTTTGCACCGCAAGCATTGCATAGGCCTGCGCGGCGCCACAACTAGGGCCAATTTCCCTGCAACACTCTACATGAAAGCGCGCCAGCTTATATAGCGATGAATTTCAACTGACCTGAGTGGCACAAGTTACAAGTAGATTTTCTTACACTTTTTTTACGTTTTTTATCAATACCACAACATGCGCACGCGTAAATATATTGTATCTGATGCTTAGGCAAACCTTAGTTAATCAATGGTTGCACAATAATGAACAGAATAATTACTAGAGCTTATCAGGTTTTCACGAAGGCGGATGCCCCAAACCGTGCTTAGAATGCCCACGGCATTTCGAACGCTGCGCTATCTGTCGACCACTGCCACAGTTACTTTTTTTTTCTTGAATCCTCTGAGAGCGCAAACACTTGCCGCGCGTTAGCCATTTCGGAGGTCACGTTTTTTTTCTTCTTGTTTCTTGGAGAGGGCGCAGCATGCAGACCAAACTTTGTCTCCGTCGTGGTAGGTGTTCTGTGGTCACGTCGACCTCGTTTAGTTGTTTCGTCTTAACGTTTGCTTATATTCTTTTTACGTGCGTACCACAAGTGTGACCGTTAGCCATGGATATAGTACACCACTAGCCCTTCAATGACAATGTTTTTGATGCGGTAACGACCGTCCTAGCAGTGTATACGTACGTTACAACGCGGGTCTTGCGAGATAAATAAGCGATGACCTCGCATCCGACGGTATTTTTTCGTGAGTCATGACAGTGGCTGTTGGCGTCGCGGCAGCTCTCATACTTGAGTGGAGGAACTATCGCTGCAGTGCGCAAGTTTACTTTAACTTTATAGAATGTTGTGCCTGCATACTTTTCTGCTTCAGATGCCTCTCGCGATTCGCCTCGCGTGCCAACTTGCAATCATAGTGCATGCCACAATTTTGTTGTTAGCGCTGTGGCTGTGGTGGTTATTACTCTGGATTCGGAATACTCTTTTCACAAAGGTGAGTGAGCGTTAGTACTTACTTGCTGTGCACAGCTGCTACTAGAAGTGCATTTTGTGTTGGGTTTCTCACGACAAAGGAGAATCATGGACGAGAAAGACATACTGCTCGCGTGCATAATTCCTTCCTACTTCTCAGTGCTGGCATGGGTAATTCAAAACGAATGCGATTGAGAATTTGGTTTAACCTACTGAAGTCATTGGTTCACTTTTCACAAAAGTTTAGTTATGATGATGTTTAAAAAGTTTCTGATGGTTGTAATCTAGTCTGGCGAATAAACGCTCGGTGAAACTTCGCAGCCTGTTTCCCTTTGTGCTTTCACCTGCCGTGGTAGCATAGCATTATTGGGTGTCGTGTGACTATGCTGATGGACGCAGGTTCGACTTCCGGCCACGGCGGCCGTATTTGAATGGGGGTAAACTGCAAAGAACATCCATATGGTTGTAGTGGCACGTATAACTCTATCAATTGTATATGATCGTACTTTCACGCATGGACTGTAGAGTGGTATCAGGTTTCCTACACTATTGAAAAAATAAGTGTGATGCTTTTTTACGCGCCTCGTTGAATTCAGGAGTGCTGTTGGTGCCGTGCGAAACTGAAAATGCGTGGGCTTACCAAGTATGTCGACACCGAAAAAAATCATGATTTTTTTACACTCTAAGGTAATCGATGAAGCAAAACTGCTTGGGAAGCAAAGCTCCTTGTATTCGTGACAAATTGGTAGTATGAAACAACACGAGACACACATGGAAGTGTGCGGAGCATTGTGCGAGTGCCTGACAATAAAAAAAAGAGAGGCTTTTACTCTATACTAATAAAACAAAAGAAAACGTCATTCCTGCATTGCTTACAACAATCTTAGGTAAAAGCAATCGCTCGCGACTGGCCGCGGCCGGCTATAGGCTTGGCGTGCGCATGCGCGCGAGCAAGACCCCCGTGATTGAGGAGAAACTTGAACGCTGAAGGAGGAACGTTGCTCCTTTGGTCCTTGCCGCGAGAGGGCGCGACGGGTAAAGCGCCCGAAAAGGAGGAAGTCACTGCGCCGAAGGAGGAACGGAGCCCGTTTCTCCATTCTCGCTCCCTTTTTTTTAGAGTGAAGGAGTAGATCTCCGCTGGCCATTTTGGTAACGTTGTACCCGGCACCCAGAGTTTCGGTTAAGCACATAGCCACTACGAAGGGGGATACAGTTCTGGCTTGCTTTTTAGTTTTCTCGCAGTTTATAACGTGGATATGAGGAAAGATTTGTCTTGGCCGGATGAAAAAATTGATATCTTCGGTGCGTACCCGCCTTCAGGAGACACGATCACTAAGTAAAGGGAATGCTTTATGCATGCTAATTGTATGTTGTTCAGCAGAGTTGGCGGCCCCCCACCACAGAGCCCAACGAGGGGAAGCTCCAAGTTTGCGGATGCTGAAAGCTTGCAGACGTCAGCCGTAGAACTCTGCTATAACCCAATGCGCCTAGGCCAAGGTAGGCTATTTGCACAGGGTTAACCCTTGCCGCCGAGAAAATTGGAAGTAAGCAGAAGAGAGAAGCAGACAGGAGAGCTAAAAAAGTAAGAAAGACGAAGATGTAGGGAGAGAGAGATAGGAAAAGGCAACCGCCGATTTCCCCTGGGTGGGTCAGCCCAGGGGTGCCGTCTACGTGAAGCATAATCGCCCTCCTTTTTCCTTAACAATATCTTGCTGTTTGAGTGCCAAGCAAAGCGGAGTCCGTTTTCTGTGGCCCAGTCTTTCGTTTTCCGAAGAAGGTTGCGGTTGTGCGTGGTCATGTTTTCGAGAATTGAAGCCTGCTGTTTAGCGGCCCTCAGCTTCTGGCGTGCAGCAAGCCACAGATCTCGATCTGACTGACGGCTGTAGCGGATGATTATTACCGGTATCTTATCTGGTTTTGATGGAAGCCGGTGGATCGCTATGACGTCATTTGTTGAGAGGCGTGGGACAGCAAGAATCGGCGTGAGCGCATTCAGCTTATCCAGCAAATCTTCAGCAGGTGTCCAGGGATTCCGTGTACTTCCAAATTTAGACGCCGGCTGCGCCATTCAAGGTTATGCACGGCATCTTGCAGTTTCTTTTGTGTTTCCACAACTTCAGCTTGTTCCACTGCATCTAGACGCTTTTTGATTGACTGAATTTCTTTGTCGTGTACGTCTAGGCGCTTTATCGTGGCGTCAAACTTGTCAGACATAAGTCGTACCGAATGCTTCATTTCCGTCACCGTTGCTGACAAAAGCATAAGTTGTTCAAGTATTGCATTAGCCATGTCAGGCCTCAATGTAATATCGTCCGATGTGGGGCTATATATTGTAGGGCAATATTCTGGTGTGGGGCTATTTTTTCCTGTCTGAGTATCTCCGCGGCAGGCTTTACACTTCCATGTTTTGCAAAACGAATCACCCTTAGACCTTAGGGGCCGCTCGACCACATCTGAGCATGTGCCAAATGGTAAAGATCACAACACATAGTACACTCAAGAGCATCGGCTTTTGCGCACACTTTTGTACACGCTACACATACTTATTCAGACATGGCAGAGATGACAGTAAATGGCAGTAAATGGCAGCAGCGGCAGGCGGTAAAACTAAAAGATAGCGATTTACAATTTTTCACAATACTAACCTGCGAAAAACATAGGCAGCGATTATTTGGTGCGTCCTGGGTGGCGCCCCCACTGCCAATGAGACAATTCTTGTTTCTAAGGGTTTATATAGGCTGTTGGTGAGTGTAGATGCCGCAGCTGTCGCGGTCACGAGGTCCGATGAAGCACCTGGCAAGCACGTGGTCCAATGATGAGGTCCGATGAAGCACGTGGCAAGCACGGCCTTCTGGTTTGCGGCACAAAGACGTTGATATCAGCCCGCGAAAAACAAAGGCAGCGATTACTTGGTGCGTCCTGGGTGGCGCTGCCGCTGCATAGATAGATAGACAGACAGATAGATAGATAGATAGATAGATAGATAGATAGATAGATAGATAGATACCTAGATAGATAGATATGCTCAAAGTCACCGAAGTTCGCTAAGAAATGCTTCGCATTTAATACACATCCTACTCCTTGGCTTCCAGACCTTTCAAAAACACCTCCCTGGGTGCCACCATAGTCTTCTTTGGGCTGCGCAAATCGGTGCGAACCCTCAAAAATGAACTGACAAGGCTGCGTATTTAGCCTTCATACTGCCGCGTGTAGCCCATCATGGCGGCGTTTCTTTCCCTCGTGTGAAACGATGGGCAGCCTAAAATTATGTGATTCACATGCCAGTACAGCCAAAGAACGGCTTCCGGAGACGCGGAAAGGCGTTCTGCACCCGCTCGGACGAAGTTGGACGTAGACTGCCGCTGCTCGTCGCATGGTTTTCTGCTGTCTTGGGTGACGAAGCGTGCGGACTTAAGGTGAATTTGGACGTTTTCAGCCCATTCAAAGCCAAATGTGAATGCATCTCTACATATTTGTGCATGCTCAACGAGAGTCACCTCTTGAGAGTTCATCACGGCTGCGTGATATTCAGCCCCAAAAAAGCGAAGTATTCGATTTTTAGTAGCCAAAATATAGCCACATAGCCAACTTGCGTAAGGCAACGCCAAAAAATTTTTTCTGTAGCCCGATTTGGATATATAGCCAAATCTAGCAATACTGCCTCAAGGGGATCCCCCTACTTCCCTCACGTCACCACGCTGCAGTCAACAACAACAACAACAACAACAAAACTTAAGATGGCGTCATAGCCGCCATTTTTTACACTTTGTTACCACTGTCTATATTTCTCGGCGGCTAGTTGCGAGTGCATGGCCGTGGCGCAGGCTTAGAAATTTCTGGGTTTGGTAACATTGCAGACCCGTTTCGTATTCGAAAGTAATTATGATGAGGACCGTGTGGAAGTGTGCCACAATTCTGTGTGCGGACATTGTCAAAAGCTTCACACTAGGTGACGACAGCTGCACACAGTTTTGGGAGCTCTCTCGAACAAAACTGAAGCTGATCCACAATGAGGGGCCTTTAATTAGTCATCTGTCGCGTGCTGCAGCAAACGATGTGTCATGTCATGAGTAACAGGCCCCCCAACAACACATTGCAGAAGAAAAATGCGAGCCCAAAGTTTTTGGGTCAGTACCCCTTCAAATTATGTTTTGCACAAATCGCGCATCCACGTTTTCCCTTTTTCAGTGCTGAGAAGGTTTGCGACCATTGTCCTAGGATAGTTTCATCATACAAAAGCCGGTTGTCACGTCTATCTAATGCGACTGAACGATGATTTCTGGGTGCACTGATACTGGCAAACTCACAAAAAAGATGGGCGATCATTCCCCAGCTCCACAATTTTTGCATGTGGGATTCTCTGCTAATAAAGGCTAACGAACCATATCTCAACAAATGAAGGGAAAGATACCTTACGACATGGTGGCGTACACATGGGTTCGTCTGCTCTCGGCACGGTATAGACTTTTACCGAGAATAGAAGCCAGGCAAGCAGTTAACACGTCAGCACACACGGGGCCTGATCGCGCTTTCGCGTTCTAATCTTGAAGTCATAGCTCAAATGTCCTCAAAGTTTCTTATAAACGAGGGTACCTTCGACGCAAAAATTTTGGTCTGCCTGCCTGCCTGCGTGTTGGTCTGTCTGTCTGTCTGTCTGTCTGTCTGTCTGTCTGTCTGTCTGTCTGTCTGTCTGTCTGTCTGTCTGTACATTTCCCTGCTTGTCCGCCCTCAACGGTACCCTAAAAAGCACCAGACGATACCCCAAACGGCCGACCCCATCTGCAGCGCCCACCGATATTGCTCAAGACTCAGCGTTCATACTTGTGCTATTGTCAACTAAAAGCAAGTATTGCGCATATCTGAGGCACCATAACAACACGTCAATATTCTTTATGTGTATCTTTTACTACAAAATGCATACATAAGTAATTCTAAGGACCGCAGCGTTTATCAGGATGCGCTGACCATGCAACACTAGCACAAAAAGGCAAGTGTGTCCCACGCTTTGCTAAGACGATACGGTGGTGGCACCTACCCGTCGCCTTGCGTTCTTGACCTTATCACCTCCGAGACGGGCGCACACGCTGCGTGCTTCGTTTTCCAAGATAACTGCCAGATAGCATTCATGCCTCACGTTTAATGTGACTTGATGCGCTCGCTTGCCGCCGCTGCATGCTCGAGGCACTCCAACATAGCGCCCCCAGAATACCGTTCACCGATTTTCTTGCGCAGAACATCAAATAAACGTTTTGTTCACTCTCTCCAGGCACAAGACTATCGTCTTTCGACCACATTTGCAGTGTAACATGCAGATACGGGGCCAATTTTTTTGTAAGCTTTAGATACTATTCATGTTTTGATATCTCAGTGGAGATTGTTTACAATAGTGTAAGGAGTAAGCTGCAAGGAGTCTTCCGGTCCCAAATTTCTAGCATGGCTACTGTGCTTCAATCAAAAGGAGGCGGGGTGCACACAGAAAAAAAAAGAAAATAAATGGACGCGTCATGATAAACTGGCCAAGCTATTTTGCTCAATTCTCGCGCTGCACTTTGTTCAACAAAGTGTTCGTGATAGCTGCCAAAATAAAAAGCGATACACCTAACACTACAACGATTCACGCTTTTCTATTTCTTCTAAAAAATATACAACCTTTACAACCTTTCCGAAAAAAAAAAACTTAGCGCTGTGACAAGGTTACAGCAAACGTAACATGCCTCCTATCAAAATTTTTTTTCGTGCTGTGGTTCGAGAGAAATGAGAAAGTGGACGCATTTGCTCACTCCGAGCCCGAGGTAAATTGCTTCCGTTTCAGGCCCCTAGGCACGGAGCAGGAATGTAGATATGGGTCTGATTACCATTTTGCTTTCTGTTAATTTGCAGTTCCCATAATTCGTTCTCGTTTCTAGATTTCAATCAAGTCACGCCCGGCGCCCCTGTTTCTATTTTAAAATAAATGAAACTTCGAGGAGAGAGCATGCACAGGCGAATTGCAAGATAGGTTACAAGCACATGTGCTGTAATAACACACGCTTTGGTCGGGTTTCTTTTCTTAGCATATTCGTTACAAAAAAATTCATTAGAATGCACAGACGTCCAAGTATATCTTGGCAAAACAAAAGCGGATTGCTACATCTCTTGCGACGTGATTTAAACAAACAAAACGGAACACGACTTCATTTGTGTCAGGCGTTCTTCCAATTAGTGGGCGCCTATTTTCGCGCGAACACAATGAAACAGGCGTAATATTCAACTTCAAATATACGTGTGCGTTGAAACTTTGGTGCACTCCAAAGAAGAAATAAATAAAATAACCAATATTCAAACAGCATCAGCAACTATTCATCACCTTCTCGTTGTAGCATTTATAAACTTAAGACAAATAGTAAAAGCATTTCCACGGCACCAATAGAACAGCACAAATTAAATTTAGCACTGTTTGTGACATAGTCGCTCTAAATACCTTGGTCTGCGTAACAAAATCCTCTTTGTTGAGTTCTCGCTGTCTGAGTCACTGCCTATATTATTCCACGACTTTATTTATCCCAAGCTACATTCCATAAACATGTTCAACATGCTTTTGTGTTCCTGCAATGCAATGTGTAAATGGGAAACTTCTGTTCGATTATTTCCCTAACAATGCTCCTTCTCTGTGGTTTTTTACCGTTCAGCTAAAAATAATCAATGTATTTAACCAGAGGCAATTTTGGACGCATTTTCTGTGCAGCTGTCTAGGCATGTGAAAATGTAGATAAAGAAACATTCGCAGCTGTCAGAATTAACTGCTCGGCAAAAACTTGAAACAGCTAACTTCAATAATTTTCGGTAGTTAATTAAAATCTTAATTTTACCCGATTGTGCATTCAAGATATTGCTGTACGAGCAATGTTTAACTCTTCCACTTAGATTGCGTTTATAAATAGAAGGCGCCAGAATAGGAATATTGCAGGAATATTTGGCCCAGACTTAGTTTTATTTTACTTCCGGATTGTTAAAAAACAGATACTAAGATTCGATTCGAAGTTTTCTATATTTTGCGAACAATTTCACAGTTCTTTTCCTCTTCAAAAAATTACACTTTTACCAATATTGTTGACAGTGTGTTGTACATTTTGTAATTTGTTACATAACATAGTCTGTTCTCCGAGTTATGGTGGCTGTGTATAATTTACATGTAGGGCACAATATTTTATGGAAATTCATATTGTTAGTTCAGTTATTTCTCCACTTATCACTGGTCCCGCCGTGGTGGTCAACTGCCTCAGGTACTCGGCTGCTGACCCGCAGATCACGGGATCGAATGCCGGCTGCTGTGGCTGCATTTCCGATGGAGGCGAAAATGCTGTAGGCCCGTGTGCTCAGATTTCGGTGCTAGCTGAAGAACCCCAGGTGATCGAAATTTCTGGAGTTCTCCATTACGTCGTCTCTCTTATTCGTAAGGTGGTTTTGAGACACTAAACTTCACATATCAATCTATCCACCTATAACACTTACGATCTTGGTTTCTAATCATCCTCATCGAAGAATTTCTAGCAATAATTTGTAAAGCTCATTAAGTTTCTGAGGTTGTGTGAATCTTTTATTAACCCACGGTCCTTCCTTTCTTCACCTCCGCGTTATATGTGCTAGCCTAAATGACTGAGTTGAAAAAAAATGACGTTAACCAAAGCGCTCTAATTGAACAATTTATCTCTGCTTCACTGAAAAAGGGAAATGAAACCACGTAAATGAATGACAGCTTCCCATATACGCGTACCTCACATACACGTACTGAAGGAGTTGCTTGGTGGATTCTGTGCTTAACGGTTGTGTCGTCCGCGATCTGACTCCACCGTAGCTCTCATCAATCAGCCCGCCGTCCCCGATCTCCTGGCGCCGTGTAGCTCTCGCTGATCAAAGCCCCTTCCTTGGACTCCTTCGATTAAGCCTCGCCATTTTTTCTATCTTTTCCTTGTGTTTCAACACTCGTGTGCGGTGAGTGGTCTGCCTTCTATATCTTTCTCTTTCTGCTAATATTTTAACGCCATCGCGTTAAAGAGCTAGCGTCGCCGGAATTCCGGTGTCGGCGCGGGCGCCGTTGTTGTGAGCGAAAATTCATCATCTTATGCTTAACCCAAACGTCGAGAACGATGAAAATTAAATAAATAAATAATGAGAAATAACTAATAAGGTTGTTGGGGTCCGAGTGGGAGATCAAACCCAAGTCGTTTGCGGGACAAGCGGATGTTTAAAGGTTAGGGAACCCTAAAGCTTCGCCTTTAGGAGTTGAACGCAATAGCGACCTACTGTTCGTAGTGCATACTATAAACATTTAGTGCACGAAACCTTTCCGACTTCACTATGCACCCATTACGTGGCCTTAAGAGAATAGGGGCAGTAGTTTGCGTGCCTTTTGTAGTGGGGTACCAGCTTTCATTGACGGAGCCATTATAATAATCGCATATTCGGGCGTTCGTTGGAAATCAAACCTTGTAACACGCATTATTACTGGAATATTTCATTTTGCATCACGAAACATGTTCAAAGAACGTGTGCGCTTGTATAGCATGAAGGTACTTTAACTGCATTTCCTAGCAGAGAAAATTCTTTTCACACTTCTCACAAGTAGAGACATGGCCGTGTTGTAGAACATCCGCTTGTCTCGCAAGCAACCCTGGTTCGGTCCCCAGTCTGCTCCAGTATTTTTTATCACTTATTTATTTTATCTGCATCGTTATTTATTTCTCGGTCACGCATAAGATGTTTTTTTGCTCACAACTAACGACGCTAACGCCGGAATTTCTGCGTAAAAAGCTTTTTAACGCTATAGCATTGAAAAAACAGTGAACAGAACTTCCTCTGCTTGTAAATGCAGTAAAAGTAGCTGTCATGCTTCACAACCACACACGTTCTTTGTATATGCATTACAATGCAACATTAAATATTGCATCAATGATGCGTGGTCAAGTGTCCAATGCCAACGGTAGTCAGAATATCTGATTATCATCATGGCTCAGGGGTTGAAAGCCGGTGTTCCTCTACAAAAGACGCACACGCTACTGAGCCTATACTCATTTAGGCCACGTAGTGGGTGCATAGCGAATTCGAAAAGTTTCATGCACTAAATGTCTGAAGTACGCACTACGAACAGGAAGTCGCTATCACGTTCACCTCCTAAAGGCGAAGCTTTAGGTTCCCCAATTTTTTTTTATTTCTTACGCCATACACCACAACAACATTTGCCATGTCGCCTACAAGCAGACACAAATTAGCCTCTTTATACTGTTCTTCAAGAACTAGTTACTACTGCTCACTGTTCTTTTTTTTCGTTTTGATTTTCTTGTTCAGCTGACTTTGCACGTAGCAGGCGTATTAAAATTCGTTACTATAACTTTTTGCTTTGCTCTTGTTATTCAAGTTATCATATTTCCTGCTTGACTTTTGTTTAAATATTTATTACTGTTTGTTGGCTTTCTGCAACCGTATTTACGTTCCTTAGTGAGCACGGACTCCTTTAATTTGTACGTTTCCCACATTTTTCTCCCGAAACAGCTCATACAGTTTTGAGCCTCTCACTCAACTTATCTCGTGCTGTTACACTGTAAACCAGTTGGCACCCCCAAGGGCGCTTGGCGAACATATAGCACCCTACGACATGAGTGTTTTGAATCACCAAAACACCCTTGACAGCGGTGTTTTAGTTTTTCAAAGCACCCTCATTGTTAGGTGTTTGTTTTAGATTTGGTAAAGCCCCCTTAGGGTTGCAAATCGTTTACAGTGTACGGTGGTCTGCAGAATGTGCACGGGAGAAATACTTCCACGTGCAGTTTGTTCAACGAATGTCCCTCTTCTTTGACAGTTTGTCCTAGAATTTCGGCCATTACAACATTATTTGCATTTAGATTTCTCACGTTGCTTTTATTATTGATTCTCGGAAATTTGCACCATTGAAATATATAAAGCTCGTTTGATGTGTCAATACAAGCTACTATGTAGAGTAAATCTAAAAAAAATTCCTGTCACACTAATATTTTGGGGAACCATCTCCCAGATGTTACTCACAGAAAATGAGTTCATAATCAATAACAGCAATGTGGCAGGATCAGTTGTGTTCAAACAGAAGAAGGGGAATTGTTTAGTGTAAACGGAAGTTATATGATGGCAACATTTTTTGAAAGAAAATTATAAACCCAGGCAGCCATTCGCTAAATGAATACACCTGTAGAAATACTGATTATTATGAGATAGTAATGATCTTCATGTATGTCAATCAGAAAAACAGCGTGTGTACCATAATGTCTACTTCCTTTGCTCTTGTTTCTATTTGCTTCATTTTGCTTTCACCTTGTCTTCATGTAGACTTGTTCACATTCAAGAAGGAAGGTCACATATGATATGAACACCAAGCGCCTCAGAGTCTGCAGACAGCGAGCGATATACCGCACCACCACCGCTACCCTTGCCACAGGAGGCTGGTATTTGCTGGAGCATTCGTTGGTTTTTCTCGATTGCAAACACGGCTACATAGCCTGCCCACCGAGCGCCTCAACTTGATGCATATATTGTACCAGGTTTAGCGCAGTACTTTTTGCTTTCTCAAGTTTTCCGCGTTTTCCTAATGTATAGTAAAGAGATTAGAAAATTACTCCTGCACGGTGGTGAAATTATGTTGAAGTTGTCTTTGGACCAAAGAAATGGTGTTACATAGCTATTACCTCTCAAAGGCTATGACAATACTTGTAGGTTACTGTGAGGAAAGTTTATCATTTGTGGGCCATTTATGTAGTCTTTACTAACAGCGCCTACACATGAAAATCTTAAAAGATTTTCGTTTAACTTCCCGAACTTGTTATGTCCTGAAAATAACTTGTTTTTGTTATTTTGTTTTCATTTAGGACAATTGGTTCATGCCTCAAGAAGAGTGCTTTCAAGTCAGAAGTAAGAAAGTAATGAGTAATTTTCTTTAAATTTCTCACTTGAAGAAATACGTCACAATAGTTGGTTAATGTAATTAGTGCAATCTTGTTTGTAATTATTACCTACTCAGGAACAGCACAACTGAATTTTAAAAATTTGTTCCATCATTAAGACATCAATAAGCAAGTTTTTGTCAAGCAAATTATTTACAGGACCCTTCCGTCAATGTGGGCAGCCATTCGGAGCAGCTCAGACCTCAGCATTCATATGCTTGCACTCCGGGAAGCTCGTGAGGTGGTGTTGAGGCAAAGCATTCACGTTTCCCCGAAGGAGACCTAAGCCTGGGTCAATTCAAACCTTGCTTGGCAGTGGATACAGTTGTATTCATCCGTCAATTTAGGAATTGTATGACCTAACTGCTACCACATGTGCATGTCACCGTTCCTATATCCACTCACTGTAACATACTACTGCTCAATGGGCTACATCTCATACTTTAACCTTATATGCTTGCTTTGTCGAATAAGACAAGTAAAGATATTGTTACGTTGTTTATCGTGGCTGCTTTATCATAAAATAATTAAAATTAAAGGTAAATTTCTTTAGTTGCAGGTATTTTTATTCAATTTCACAATGACTGTACCCTTTGTTCGGTGGTTTTGTTCCGTGTAATTTAGAGAATTTTGTGCAACATGCTAGGTGTCGCACGAAATGCTATTCTTGGCTACGCCACTTAGAAACGTTACTACTGCATAGGCGCTATTGCGCGAAACTGAGAGATAAAGGGGGACAATCTGGCAACTGAAACTAATTTGCATTTTTCGGTGCCAAGGATGGCAAATTTTATCACACGTATGCAGTATATTGTGCTGATTTGATTATTTCACACGAAGTCTTGCAGCGTTAAAATATTTCTAGTAGTGAATGTGATTTCCAAATCGAAGACAATACAAGTATTCAACGTAGGAAGTGTCGAATATTCGCGCACGCCTACTTCGACTGAAAAGTCTGTACCCACTCCTCAAATCCGTGCGTCCAAAAAGCGAGATTTTACGGCACCTCTCTTCCACAACATCTGCGCCAGCCGGTAAATGGCAGCACTGCCCACAGGACGCATTGAACATGCCAGCGCAAGCCCTCTACTGGGCATGCGCGGAAGCACACCGGGGTTATCGCTTTGCAGTGACGTTCAGTTCGTGTGCGTCCTATCCGCTGTGCGCTCCACGTGCCGGGCGCTCTCAGCGAGAATGGTCGCCCATGTTTCCGCCCAGTGCGCGCGTGAATCTCAATTCATGCTCTTAGCTTATCTTTTATTTTAATACAACGTGGCGCCTGAATCGTCGTATCAAAGCTTCGCCTTCCAAAGCCCGTAGGCAGGTTAACGAAAGGTGTTCGGAGGTGCACATACGTCTTTGGAAAGTGAACATGTAGCTTCAGATTCTCTTTTCCAGGTGCGAGCCCCGGAAAATGGTTGTATATCTTTCTGGGTGATTCCACCAACGTTTGGGTGTCCACAAGAAGGTGCGTTCTGAAGGATGCAGCAGTAGTATTCAAATAGGTTTACGTTCTGTTTTGTTTTTCTTTAGTTTCTTCTGAACCACTACTCACGATGCCTTGCACGCCCTTCTTTCTCATGCGGCAGGTGTTCGCATCCCCAAACAGAAACAGGACAGTGTTGTCTCCTTCCATTCATTTGCTGTATTAACCGAAAATACGTCTGTGGAACGGATTTACCAAGGATTACCACGCTACTTCACCGGGAGTGTCGCACAAGACGAAGGCCTTGAGTGGACATACGCTTCGATTCTCACCGGTGGCCGAGAATAAGCCGTCCTGTGCACTAACACGTGCTTCGGAAAGCGCCAAATTGTCCTGTGACGCTTTCGGTTTGCTTGTGTGCGTGTGTGTGTCTCTGCAGTTCATCGATTTTGTTAGCGTGATTAAAGTGTATTGCTTGGAACGGTAGAGCGATGAAAGCGTGCGTGCTTTGATTGTATTGTGCTACGCTGGTTGTGTGGATCTCAACGATGGCTGTAGGAGGCTGGTTTAGCGGAGGTGCGCAATCATCGCTGCTTCATGCCTACCTGGAGACATCTGGAGGTGCGTCTACCAAGACGACACTTTCAGATCCCACAGACGGCAATCGGAAATACTGCCACCCGGACACATGGCACAGACTTTGTCGAAGTAAAGCAACACGCACTGCGGGTACAGTGCGTGCGTTGACTGGGTCGCTCAGTGCCATGTGTGTTTCTGTAGTAACTAGGACGCACTCTCACTTGAAACATTCTACGATAATACGAGCAGTCAGTGTGAAGGCGACACCAGTTGAGGATGAGCACAAGCAGCGGCGACCATCATTTATTTGGCAACGATGTCAACACCCCACGAAACAACAACCACAAAAGCGAAGCGACTGTGGAGCCGATGCCACCAAAGAATCGGTGTGCGTCGACAATGGCGTGGAACGTAGGCCCTGGACCACGTGGATGCCCGCGTTGTGCGCCAGTGTCGTGGCCGTGCTGTGTTACGTGAACTCACTGGATGGTGATTTCGTGCACGACGACATGGTGGCCGTGGTCGGTAACCCCGACGTCACAGGAGAGAATAGACGACACGCTGCATCTTCGTCGTTGTCGTCGCTTTGGATGAACGATTTCTGGGGGCGACCGATGGCGGATCCTCGAAGCCACAAGTCGTACCGGCCACTCACAGTGCTCACTTTCAGGTAAGAATGGGCGCACTTACAAGCAGGTGAAACTGACTAGTTTGCTCCTTACATCTGATGTGCACGCTGTTTCTAAAATTGTTGTATACAGAGATACATCATCGCTGTCCCCCCTCTTAATATGCCCTCAAGATCTCATGACACCACCCTAAATAATTGCAAACCAAGTTGTCTGCTGCGGTGGACAGAGAGAATGGTACTCCCCTGCTGATACCAAGTGTGATCCCAGCCGCGGTGGTCGCAATTCAATGGTGAAGAAATGCTAGGTTCTCTTTCACTGGGTGATATCAGTGCACGTGAAAGAACCGCACAGGGTTGCTATTTCCGTAGCCGACTGATGCGGCGTGCCTTATAACGTAAAACCCCAGGTTTTATTATTTGATGCATATAAGATACTCAGCTACTGCAGCTAGACGACACTGAATACGGCGAGACATACAATTTGTTCATTGAAGTGAACAGGAAATTTTCCCTGCAGGTTCTGCATTGAACATTGCGGAAATGGAAAATGGAGGATTTAAATCTATATATCCCTGTCTTGAAGCACGAGTTGTTTCTCGAATAACAAAAAATGCTATTAGGAGACGTCTCTTAATATTTTCATTTAAACATGATTATTCTATAGCTGCGATAAACGGCCTCCTATACACAAAGGAAATATCTGACCATTCGTAACTAAGAAAAACTGCTGCACTTTGCGTTACAACCTAAATCTTCTGGTGTGTCATAATATAAACTTAGAGTGTGTTGCAAGCGACAGAACTCTATTTCTTGTTTGCTCTTCATTGCGAAAGATTATGCAATATAATATGTACCGAACAATCTGCGTTAGTTGCAAACTTTTCATGTTATTAATAATGCTAATATTAATATTATTACATGCGAACAAAGTGGAAATAAACAGCTAGCTGAGATCCCCATTAGGTATAAAATGTATGATTAGCTGCGTATATTTCCCACTCTGGCATAGTTCTAATCAGCCGGGTTTTGAAGGCACTACTTAACAATACAACCAACGTTTTTCAGTTGAAATATAATCTCTTGAGCTTGTCGACAGTGATATGCGCATTTTTCTTAACTTTGGAGCTGCTCCTTTCCGAGTTTTTCTTTAAATATTCTCCCTCTTTATAGTCACTGACCCACCTTGAAGTTAAACCTCGCAGTTTTAAGGCCGTTTTTCGGGAATTTGCCTTAGACGTCGGTGCTTCGTCAGCATAAATGAATTGCGAATAGGGGCCTCGTTTGTGGAACCACACACACGTTCGATGGTGTTCGATGGCGTGCGTAATCTTTCTCCTTTCTTCTGTAGGCCAATTTATGTTTTTAGCAGAGGCTGAAAGCAAATGCTAGAAGAAAAGACACGCTAAGGAAGAGAAGGGCTGAAACGCCCTTTGCGCGCGTACTGATCTGCGGCAGCTGGCCGGTCACTCCAGCCGCGTGGTGTAGCGGAACGGTTTATTGTACTTGCTGGTAAAGGTTGCAGAAAAATCCCCGGAAAAGTGTGAAGCGTACTTTTTTTAATCTTTTTTTCGCATCAGCTTTCTGTGTGGCCAATGAACAATGTGGAAGCGGAGTAAATGTTTGTGGAATACACCGTACGATTCCTAGAGGGAAATCGTGGAAGTTATCCTTGCAGAAATATTACGCGGTACGACGTCACCAGATATTTCTTCCAGGCGATGGGGGCTCAACTGGCATTTAGGCCTATGTAGTTCGTGCGTGCGTTTGTAAGTGTGATTGTGTGTATACAGGAAAATTATTCCAGGCAATAAAATAACAAAAAGTAAACGCTTCTAACAGCACCGCCAAAGTAACCATGCACGGATGTGCATATATACACATGCAAAACTAAATATATATTTAAAGTTGTTGATCCATCCCCCCCCCCCCTTCAACACTGGTTACCTTCGTTGAAGCCAATGAAATTCTGAGATGCACTGTTCCCATCTAAGTCTTGTAGTGTAAGATTATTTTTAGGGGCGAAGCTTCCTAGAGTCGAGCAATGTCCCCTGTTCGTCGGCGTGACACGACACAGGGGATGGGTGATGTGAGATAGCGGTACTTACAGTGTTTACTAGATGGATGCAAAGATGGACGGATGGACAGACAGACTAGCAGACGAACGGATAGATGGACGGACAGACGGACAGGTGGATTGACGTATATGCCACAGCGGATGCAAGATGCCAGATGGCGGTACGTGGAGTGTTCACTAGATGGACGCACAGATGGACGCATGGACAAACGGACAGACAGACTACCAGACAGACAGATAGATGGATGGACACGCGGATGGATGGACAGACGCACGGATGGTCGCGCAGACGAACGGAAGCAGGAACGAACGGACGGACAAGCTGAAGGCTGCTTCGCCCAACTCATCATCATTCACTCCGTGGATATGCTGTGATTTTTTAAAATAATGATGTGGAAGCCTGGTGAAAAAATGTGCTAAGAATAATGCTGACCCCTTTAAGCAAAGTGTCAGATTTAATCTTTGTGATAGATGAAGTAGTAAACATATACCTGGGCACAGTTTATTGAGAATAATGAGGTAAAATGGCTTCCACAAACACAAATAAACAGTAGTACTCAATATACCCTTGCTTAAAGGGTCGTCAATTAAGGAGACAAATGACCCAGTGTGCGATCCCGAATTATGGAATAATGTGCGCCTGTGCCCATTCGTGCACACTACGCTTGTGCCACACGGGAGGTAGAGGCTAGCAGCTTCTGCTGATAATGCGCGAAGGCGTACCACGCCCCACTGGCCTTTGTCTCGCTTCGCCGAGGTTCAGATATTGCTGGTGCATATTGCAGCAGTTTTATTATTCAGTGCTATCGCACTCGACGCAGTCGGTGGCGGTTCCACATACACAAACATCGTTTGTGTATGTGGAAGCCCCACTACTCCTGCTAGTCATCACACGCTAATAAGAAGCTAAAGGTAAAGAGAGAAGCGTGGTGGTTTGGGCAAGCTGGTATGACACGACGATTGTCATAGCGCGAGCTCAGAACGACGACAAAGAAACAAGAGCTTGTCTTCTCTGTGCTCCATTGTCTCCATTGGCGCGAGCTTGGAAGAGCTCGTGCTATAAAAATCATCATGGCATAGGGAGAGAGAGAGAAAGGTTTGTTATATGAGAAGAGCTGGGTGGTTGGCCCGAATCATTTGTCTGACCTGCTATTCCACGTTAGGTAAAGAAATAGAGAAAAGAAATCTGGAGATGGATCGAAACGGACGGCAACGCTTCCAGTGCTGCTAAATATTATTGAGGCACTTTAACTATGACCATGTTTTTACAACCGGGCCACGCTTTGACTATCTCGTTACAGAGGTGTTTATATATGGCTGCTAGAAAGGGCCATGGCGCATTAGTTCACTTCACCGCGCATAGACAGTAGCATCAACCCTCGTCGACTAGTTCATGCGATATAAGGTCTAAGCGAAAGAAGACACGTTTGTGGAGTGTCGTGCATGTGCCTTGGTACCTTACACAGGAACGAAAACAATAAACAGACATTTGGTTTAGCTTAGTCGGTATCAAGCACCGGGCGCTTATCACCGGGGACCGCGAGGTTTTCTACGTGCTCTTCCCGGCAGTACAACTTTTTCTCGTAGCTAGCGTCCACTTTATCAACGGCATATCCATGTCGAAACACGCCACAAAAGTACTGGTGTACTCCAGCGTAAAACAATTTCGTGCTGATATGTATACCGCAGTTCATACAACACTCAATGCTTGTAGATAAAACTACCCCCCCCCCCTCAAAGCGCACAACAGATGCATTAGCTTAGTAACCCCTCCATTCTGTAGGCACCATAAGTGTGTTGAGTGTAGCCAGTTATAATATGATTGATGTTGTCTGAAGGAGTTCATGAAATGACATTGAATGACTTCGCAAAATGGGTGTTAAGATTTGAATAAACGGAATACTTGCATTCATCGTCGTGAAAGAGAACTCGAATAAATTGTAACAAGCAGCAGGAAGAATAGTCTTGGCTGTTTTTACTTTCATATTTCATTTGCAAGGTCGTGTATATACATGAGAGGAATGCAAGAGCCATGTAAACAAGTGTCCGAATCGAAAATACAGAGAAATATAACATATATTTGCTAATAAAGTCATTTACGTTCGTCGCGTTAGGTTCATAAAAAAAGCAAATACACACTCCACACTCAAGTGCGTACAGTTTTATCTCGAGAGAAAGAAAAAAGAGCCGTGAAGTTTCATGGAGTTGAGTAACTTGCTGCAAGTCTTCGCAATGAGCCATCACCACGAACTGTGTTATTGTAACTTACCAACCGCTGCGCATAGAGATAAGCTTCTACAAGTTGTTGACGCAACTTAGGAAACGTTTCTCTACAGGTAAATCATGTGCGTTTCCGTGTCTCCGGTTAAACTTCTCTTGTTTGGTCAACCTTTAGGAGCTGCGGCAGCTACAATAGGCCTGCCTACGCACGAAAAAGAAGATAATCGATATTTCTCAATATACAAAAAAACTCCCAAAGAAGACAGGAGATTTCGGGGTCATTCTCTTCAAGCTCAATCAATTTCCTAAATTTCGTCAACGAAGAAACAAAAGAGCATCGCGTTACATACAGTGAAAAAAATCGCGATCACAAGTACGCTTTTGTTGTTGCCTTTGCCGCATATTGGGAAGACGTCACCCTCACTTTGGAGGAGCGTTAATTAGGAGACCCTGCGGCAAAAAAGAGAAAGAAGGGAAAGCCGGGTTTTTTTGGGGGGTTGCAACCACAACCGCACAATTCAGAGGCAATCGCGAGTGATCCCCATGACGCACGGTACGGTAAGAACGTATACTACCCTCGACATGGTCGTTTTAATGACACAAGCCCACGCCGTGAAAGGAAAACTGAAAGTCACAGGGACCGTTAGCCAAGACAAGGAAAGCGTTCTCTCTCTCTCTCTTTCTCTTCACTTGAAGTTCATGTCAAGTGTGGGGTAAAAGGGAAATTCTTTCGACTTCTGTTGTGTTTCTGTGCTGCTGTTTTTCTTTCCTAGATAGCACTGTACGCACTAAACGAATGAAGCTGTCTACGTGATGTGTTGAAAGAGAGCGGACATGTTCAAAATCTTGTCGTCGCTCTACTGGAGACAGTTTGCCTCTCTGCTATTCCGCGAGATGAGGGCTCGCTGCAACGCCTTGAGTTTCAGTTGTAATTTTTTTATTTTTTGTTTCTCTTTATCGGAACAGTATCAGTCTACAAACTCTTTTATGATATTCTGAAACAGCCTTTAAAACTTGCGAAAAATTTCTTCCTTGCGTTGTTAGTTCGTCTTCGAAAATAAACAATGCAGTGGCTGATATTCGTCGTGCTTCTTTTTGACGCCATTGTGAGGGGGGCGGACATGAATTCAACAAATAGAAAACGCAATTTAAACTTAGAAAAAAAATGATCAAGGCGTCTAATTTCATATCACCAGCAGCGAGAAGTGGACATATTTGCTGCTATGCGAATGTTATCCGACTAATCAATGATTAACACTGATTAGATTTTCTAAACGCACTTTGCATGAATTATTTGCATGCGTTGAAATGTCCACGCACACATCAAGTAATGCTGGTAGGGCACTCCGAACAATATGGGAGCAAACCTGTATTAGAAAACAAGGTTGGCCTTTTAAACAAAGATAGTCTTTTTTTGGTGCACGGGAACGCAGAAATTTTGACCTGTCTCTCTGTCAGCCTGTCTGTCACACAATTTAGCCACTCGGTCAAAGTTCTAGCACTTGATTAACGCCCGGTCATCTTGTACTGGTGGCTGTGTTCATACAAGTGAACATATTCAATCAAATCAGTAATATTACGCATTTCTGAGGAGCACCCTCAATACATAGGTGTGAGACGTCCCCCGCTACGCCACCGATTACCAAAGAGAGGGAAGACCACTCAATCCCTTGTCTATCCGGTTCCCTCTTGGCTATGTGTCTCAATCACTCCCCGCATAAAGGGATTCGTGCTGGGGCCGGGAAGTAAGAGACGCTACGACCTGTTCCTGTTTACTGATTCATTTAATTTATTACTAACTGCAAACATCGTATACCCGCGTACATCAACCACCACACAAAAATATAACACATGATTTAGGCACTCCGCGACGTTCGACACAGGGCAGGCACATAAAGAATGTAACTGTAACAATACAAGTGTATGCAAAAAAAAATACACGACGACAGAAATGATCAGTTATCAATGAGTAAAACCACGCAATGTCTCAACACGCCACTTCCCTTCCCGCAAAGCTAATCTAAATAGGGTGAGTAAAGTTCGTCTCACGAATGGTCCGTGTTGTCAGTCTTCATCGTCTTTGTCGTCTTCGTTGTCTCTCTCAGCGATTTCCATCTTAGTCCTCTTTCGTAACGCTCCCTTCACTCGCCTCCTATCCCTACCTTTCATTCCTCATCGTACCGTCCTTGCCCCAGTCATCATCTCATCGCCCCCTCATCGCTATCTCTTCGCACCGTTATCTTCCTTTTCCATTCCGTCTCTCTACCATATCGAACTCATCGTATCGTCTCGTAATCCCTTTTTGTAGGACCCGACTTCGCCCTACCGGGGCACCAAACCAATCGCCACTATCGACGCGGCTTATTTCTCTGTCAGTCGGAGTGTATCATCTTCGACGGCCGCTCCGCGGCCCACATCAGTAGAAAACCCTCTCCCAAACAAAGCCGAGCAAGTAACAATGTTCAAACTCAAGCCTCAGGGAGAGAGATGGGCGAGCCACCCGAAGACACTTTAATTACGGGCGAACAATAATCCCAATGCTTCCGACAAAGTGCGCCGTCTGTAATAGCCAACGTCCGGCGTTTGCAGTGTTGTGCCAAAATATTTTCGGCCCAACCAATTGCCCCAGTTTCTGGTACTTGATGAGCCGATGTCCAGAACGAGTCTCGACGTCTCCATGCAGCTCGGTGTCTCCCGCGAAATTCTCCGCAGCCGCCGCTTCTTCGTCATTCAACGCCGCTGGTGGTCATCCGCGCAGAACGAAGTAATGAGCCCTGGAGCCACGGAGGCTGACGGAAAGTCAGGCCGGACCCGGCACAGGCGCTGCAGCCGGGTCGCATTCCCCGAACCAACAAAAGGTGCTCTGCTGCTCCCCCATGCCACAAATCTGAAGGGTGCGCGCGGAATATTGCCACCGTACACTGTCAGACTGTCTGTAGACAACAAGGCACCGCCCGGTCCTCGTGTTTGCGCTGTGGGGCCCGCGAGAACAGTAGAAATAATCCTTCCAGGTACTCCACTCCGGAATGCCTATTCGTTACCCCGAAGGTTCTCTTTTTGTTTTGTTAATGCGTGGGTTTAAGAAACGAGTGGAAAGATCTTGGAAGGACCGGGGTTCAGTCCGTGTTTGCGGGGATGTCACAATCCCTTCATCTTGCAGAAGAATTTTCCTAGCGGGGAAATTCAAACACGAGATATGCGGGCGCATAGCGCTTTCGGGTTGCGCAGTGAAACTGAGACATTGCGGCAGTCTTAGGAGTACGGTATGCAAACACAGCACACTTGTGATTCAGCCCTGGCGGCAGCGCGTCGCTCAGAGCAACCAATCTGTGATTGTCGCTGAATCATCACCCACCACGAAGCACTTTGATTCCGTGTTTCTACCACGCACAACAAACTTGAAACCTTCAGAATCACCGCAGAAACTCGTAGATGATGCGTAGACAAACAGCACACTGGTCACAGCTGGTCGTCGGATGGTTTGGCACGCAGCGTTCAGTCATGTGTGCGGAAGGTTCACTACCATGCGAGCACATCACACACTTCGCCTGCACTGTCAACTTTCGGCACAACCGAACAGAGGATACACACATTTCAATACGCTTTCATTCCACACATGCACAAAATTTTAAGACCTTTCAAACCAAACGAAAAGCGGGATGGCGGGTGAAGATAGGTCATACAGGCAGTAGCACTGAATTACCCTCGCTTACCATCTCCTGCACGGCCTCTGCTGCACCTGTTGGTGAGGGAAAGGGACCTTCAACGCGATTTGCGTGTTCGGATTGGCTGAGAACGTAGCGTATATGCTGTCCTATGCAACTGTGACATTGGGCGTTGTAAATCAATACCGATCATGACGCCCCCTGCCTCTTAACGAGGCGCGACACTTCCGTGCGGGGAGACGCCGTGAAACCATTTTAATTTGAACTTTCACCTCGCCTCGTCGATACCGGGGCTGCTTCATCTCTTGCCACAAGCCAGCCCTCCCCGCCTCCTATCGAGGCACGACACTATTGTGTAGGGAAAACGCCATAGCTTGTCCGTTATATTTCCTTATCTCATCTCATCACTTGTTGCAGCGTCTATTGATGTAGCTCGACCTATCACCACGCATAATCCACCTAACTTGCCAGTCACATATCCTGTCTTGCTAAACCTTCTCGTTTCTTAAAACAGTACCTTTTGCACCTTCCTCTCTGACAAGTCGCGAGATCTCGGTTACGTCACATTCACTGACTCTATGTTCTTCCCCCATCATTAGGTGTTAATTGATCCTAGGTGGTACCACTCACTCAGTGATCAACATCAGATGCCGCAAACAACAAAAAAACACAATAACTGAGCGAACTACCTGCCTTATCTCAAAACACAATCAACAAAATAAAGCAAGTGTACAAGCCAAAGCAAAACAAAATAAAAAAACAAACTTCAATACAAGGTCTCCACTAAAGTAACAAGCACACTGACCGAGCAAAAATCATAGAACATAAATGGCATACAACATTGCGGACTCTTTTGACCCTAGCCGATCCCCGAGCGCTCAGCGTCTACCTGCATGCAGACCTCTTCCCCGACTCGCAGTCCCGGACCCTCGTTGGATGGTCCGAACTTCCACCTACTCAACTTAGTCGCGGAGTGCGGCGTATGCGAAGCTATCTTATAAGGCCACCACTGCGCATGCCCGGGTTTGCTGCGGTGTAATCGAGTGTGCTGCAGTTCCCCTTTGGTCCCACAAAAACCACCCTGTTGCAATCTAGGCATTCCTCAATCTCATCTACTCTCTGTAACGTTGGGTCTACCACCGTGTTGACCAAGACTCCGACAACTTCATCCCCAGAAAACCCATTCTCATAACTCAATATCTGCTACTCCTATCGGTAATGCCCCATCGTCTTGTGGGACCTTCGAGGTAGAAACCGCAGCTAAACTGACTGTATCCGCTTTAGCAACCTCTACAGCTTTTGTTTCACCCAGGGGCACCAGCGTGCGAGGGTTCCCCCTAAACACACACTCGCTCAATGGCGGAACATCCTCCTCGATCACGGAAATTACATTAACCACATCCACACACGGTGAACCGCGACTCGTTTTTACGGAGATTCTTTCGTTGCGAATATTTACGGTCGCGATTGACCTCTGCCCATCACCGTCATGAGGAGGAGTTGCGTCTAGGTTTTCAGATTCGAATTCTTTCACCATCTCCTTGTCTTTGTGAATGCGGCTGCCACCCTTCGAATTCCACTTTCGTCGCCGGTACCGATAGCATTCTCGCCAAAAGTGACCAAACCTGCCATAGTTATAGCACCCGCCGAGATAAGGGAGCTGCTTCGGGAATTCCTGCCAATTCTGTTTCACCTTTATTGTTTTGCCTTATTGCGTACTGCCAAGCTCTGCCCAAGTTTTTCGAGGCGGTCAAGGCGGCTATGCATCTCATGAACATCCGTGTCCTCTTCTACGTATCGAACTGGTAACGAATGGCTCCTCGACACTTTCTCATTCTGTTCCTCCTTGACCGCAATGCAATGGCCTCGTCAAACGTTTTCGGGTCTCGAGAGAGAACAAATCTGCGGACCGGATCCCCCAGGCCCATAAAAACTGCGAGAGCAGTTGTTCGGCTAAAATTTCGCGGCGCAGTGAAGCTTTCACCGGATCCTGACTATCGGAGCTCGCCAGGGTGGCGGTCACGAGCATGCGCATGCGACTCGCAAATGACCGCACTTCTTCATCTGCCTTCTGCCTCGCGTTTAAAAACCTTTCCGTTTTAAAGATAAGTGGCTCCGTATCAAACCTCTTGAGGGCCAAATATTTGAACTCAATAAAGTTGCAGCCGCAGCGACGCCATCATCCCACCACGCAAAATCGCACGCCGCGCCTACCATCTTGCATCGTGCTATGCAGACCAGCTCATTATCCCGCCATCCACCGAAGCGACCAACCTGCTCCAAAATTTTCAAGAAAACCCCAATATCCGGACCCGTATCACCTCCCGTAAACGATGGAACCATGCCCGCTAACATTAACGCGCTCTATTCTAGTGGGTCGTTTCTGTCGGTCATCTTGGTAGCCTGCTCGTTTATTTTGCCGCCTCTCCTTCCCTAGAACGAGCGTGAAATCTCGCACCGTTGCCTCAGCAGTAATCCCACCGCTGCCACCACTTGAGTTGTCCCCCGCTACGCCACCGACAACCAAAGAGAGGGAAGACCATTCAACCCCTTGTCTATCCGGTTCCCTCTTGGCTATGTGTCTCAATCACTTCCCACATACAGGGATTCGTGCTGGGGCCGTGAAGTAAGAGACGCTACGACCTGTTCCTGTTTGCTGATTCATTGAATTTATTACTAACTGCAAACATCGTGTACCCGCGTACATCAACCACCACACAAAATTATAACACATGATTTAGGCACTCGCGACGTTCCACACAGGGCAGGCACATAAAGAAAGTAACTGTAACAATACAAGGGTATGCATATAAAAAAACACACGATGATACAAATTATGACGTTATCAATGAATAAAACCACGCAATGTCTCATCACGCCACTTCCCTTCCGGCAAAGCTAATCTAAATAGGGTGCGTAAAGTTCGTCTCACGAATGGTCCGTGTTGTCAGTCTTCATCGTCTTTGTCGTCTTCGTTGTCTCTCTCAGCGATTTCCATCTTAGTCCTCTTTCGTAACGCTCCCTTCACTCGCCTCCTATCCCAAACTTTCATTCCTCATCGTACCGTCCTTGCCCCAGTCATCATCTCATCGCCTCTCATCGCTATCTCTTCGCACCGTTATCTTCCTTTTCCATTCCGTCTCTCTACCATCTCGAGCTCATCGCATCATATTGCCGCGAACCATGCTGCGTGACAATATCTCTGACCCTCTCGTATCGTCTCGTAGTCCCCTTTTTGTAGGACCCGACTCCACCATCTCGGGCACCTAACCAATCGCCACTATCGACGCGGCATATTTCTCTGTCAGTCGGAGTGTATCATCTTCGAGGGCCGCCTCCGCGGCCCACACCAGAAGAAAACTCTCTCTCAAACAAAGCCGAGCAAGTAACAATGTTCAAACTCAAGCCTCAGGGAGAGAGATGGGTGAGCCGTCCGAAGACACTTTAATTACGGGCGAACAATGGTCCCGATGCTTCTGACAAAGTGCGCCGTCTGTAATGGCCAACGTCTGGAGTTTGCAGTGTTGTGCCAAAATGTTTTCGGCCGAATCACTTGCCCCAGTTTCTGGTACTTGATGAGCCGATGTCCAGATCGAGTCTCGACGCCTCCATGCAGCTCGGTGTCTCCCGTAAAATTCTCCGCAGCCGCCGCTTCTTCGTCAGTCAACGCCGCGGGTGGTCATCCGCGCAGAACGCAGTAATGAGCCCTGAGCCACGGAGGCTGACGGAAAGTCAGGCCGGACCCGGCACAGGCGCTGCAGCCGGGTCGCATTCCCCGAACCAACAAAAGGTGCTCTGCTGCTCCCGCATGCTTCAAATCTGATGGGTGCGCGCGGAGTATTGCCACCGTACACTGTCACACTGTCTGTAGACAACAAGGCGCCGCCCTGTCCTCGTGTTTGCGCGGTGAGGCCCGCGAGAACAGTAGCAATAATCCTTCCAGGTACTACACTCCGGAGTGCCTATTCGTTACCCCGAAGGTATTCTTTTTGTTTTTCTTTATTGCATGGGTTTAAGAAACGAGCGTAAACATCTTGGAAGGACCAGGGTTCAGTCCGTGTTAGCGGGGACATCACAGGTGTGTTCCTTTACATGAAAATACACAAATACATAACCACTTAGAACCAAGTGTTTTGTAGGCTGCAATGAAAATACTTCGCTGTGCACGAAAAACTCCCCAACACCAACATTGTTATTCCAAGAAATTTGCAGCGAAGCACGCACAACCACGGCCAATTTTGCTTCCTTATGTGAATCGATAAACCTGAGAGCTAGTGGAAGTATTTCATTTCCGGAAGCATGATGCCACGTGTGTAAGCCAACCTTCGGTGCACTTGCTTGACAATGAAAGAATATCCGTTAACCAAAATTGATACTACGCAGTTTTTCTTGCTAATACCAATCGCGTTGTTATGCTCACCGCTGTTTGTTCACTCTATATTGACCGAGTGTATATGTGCAAATGCGCGTTTAGGCGTATGCCAGAAATGATAGTTTTCAGTATACTGATGTTTGAGTGCCTGGTGATTGGCAGTGACGACGAGCTTCGCAACCGAGTCCCATTAGTGCTATCTTCGATTGTATGTGGATAAAAAAAAATTGAGACAAATCCGCGTTCCACCCTCCTGCAAAGGAGTAAGGCTGCTGACATTTCTTTTGTCAGGCTGATGCATTTCTATGTTTCCCAGTTTTTTTTTTTCAGATATTTCGTCACTGATCTTTATTTAAACGTTGTTTGTTAAGCCTTCAGACGTTCTTATCAAACTTTACCTCACCAATATCATACACAAGTTTACAAATAAGCACTCACTTGAAAAACTCTGGTATGTTATATCACTGCTCTATGTTAAGCACTCCTTTTTAAGTGCAGATATCCACCGCATATATGGCTTCAAAGTATCACGTGACAGTCGTGCGTTACTATAGTAACGCACACTCAATTTTTGGGGCAAACTGCTGCCTTCTTCCTTTTTAGTAGAAGTTGCGTGCTGTGGGATTTGCTTAATTTCTGTACAACATACTCGTTCATAACAATGATGGTTTTGTGATAGGCCGCACATCTTTCTCTGACACATACCCGCTTTTGGATGAACGCTTGCCTTATTCTGTAGTAGAGGAGTAGTTATATGGTCGAAATACACCCATCGTCTCTTACACGTACCCGTTCCTAACACACACGGGCTTTATGATAAATCATACGCAACAAAGGTTCGACCAAAAACTGCTTCGCGATTAATAATGACTGTCGTAATGCCGGGTATTCTCACTTGAAAGAGCGTCTTCGTGTACCGTTGGTTTCCGAACGCCCATATAAACCTACGGTTCATGTTTCACAAAGGCCCGAGTAGTGTCCAAAATCCCAATCGGGAGCGCTAAGGGCGTTTTTAAAGCGTCCACGTTCTCAGTCAGTCAAACTCTGAAGGAACTGCAGCATCGAAATGAAATAATTCATTAAATATACGAAAAATAAAAAATACATAAACTGCTTGCTGTAGTTTTGTATAATGTGCCGCTGTTTTGCGTTAGAAAACTCGCTCCATCAACGTAATGTCACCGAACCTGCGAGACACTACAGAGCGGAGAAGTGGACGGAATTAGCACGGTAAACTAGAAAATGAATGTTTGTATCAATACAAAAAAAGACATCAAGAAAAAAATTAGGAAAATTTCTCACTGCTCGGCGTGTCCTCATTTTCTCATCTGTCGATTTCCCATTAAGCCCATGCGCCGCGAAAGTTTCTGTAGAAGCAAAAATATTATCAGGAATAGAACTGCAGGAGAGGCGATCATACTCTAACTGTGTGTACCTTTCGTGTTGGCTTTATTTATTTACTTCCTCGTCTCTTCTCGACATGTTGAGGAAACTCACTGGCATGGCCATTCTGTTGGGAAGACTTCGAGTTGTGGTGACCTCCTATGAGAGAGAGAGTTACAACGCCGTATTCTTCTTTTCTCTTCTTTTTCAAAGCCACTCAGACTGCCAGGAAACTTGTATCTAGAATTGGCGCCTGTGAGGGATATCTGACTTGAAAGAAGGCGTTGCGTAAAGAGCGACAAAAAGTTTTTGTTTCTTTCTGTGAAGGCACATGAGTCAAAATAAAAAGGGGGATGGAAGACGGGACATAAAAGAAAAATAAGTTCAAGTGCATGCATATGCCTATCCAGAAAGTTGCCTGATGCGGCAAGCCAGATTGAACTTGGTTTTTTAGGCGACAGAAACCTAACCACGTGCTGAATGCAGAAATGACAATAGCGTCATTATTTCAACAAATAGGCGTCCGTTTCTTCCGCACTTCGTGTCTGTCGTCCACCAACATGCGCCACTCTATAAGCTTCTAGCATTAGTAGTCAATGAAGCTCGACAGAATCGCATCACCGTAACAAATTTCTGTGCAAAGACTTCGACAGGACAGCCTCCACAAACATGGTTCCTCTCTTACAACGTGAGTACCAAAATTTAAGTACACGAGAGCCCTCAATCTTGCTTTCCCACTGTGCCTTTACTCTGTAAGTTTCGGCGTGCGTTTCAGCTGGTGTTTCAGTTCACGAGTATATACCCTTTTATGGCACCTTGCACAACACGATGCCCCAAGAAACAGCTCGTTTGCATTTGTCATGCGCCGCCCATTCTCCTCAGCCATGGATGTAAAGGTGGGCGCGCTATAAAAAAACACGGCGCACACATTGCTGTACCAGTGTTTGTGCGTCTAGTATTGGCTGACCGAATACGGCGTCCCTCTTTGTCAACTATAGCATGTAGTGTGCATTGAACTTGATTTACAATTCGTGCGATGTGAAGAGGCTCCACCTGTGCGCACAGCTCGCTGCGGCTCACTGAACCCCTTTATACTACCAGCAATCTGCTTTGAAAGTAAGCGCCAAAAATTGAATGGAAAGGGACATCATATATTTATGTTGTTTTATTGAAGTTCGGTGGTAATGGAAGTCGACTAACGCCCCATGAAGTGCGGGGATCTAAGTTATGGCTGACAGATAAGAGAAGAGATGCATTGGATAGTTCGGTACATTTTCCGAGCTCTCGGTCATTTCAAAATCTGCAGACTCGGGAAGTTACTACGCGAGCTCCCAGCCGTAACTCTGTTAGAGGACTAAACTAGGGAGAAGAACGAAGTAGAATGTTGACTTTCTCATACAAGACATGCAGAGGAGCTGAAATGTTAGCGTTGCTGAAGCACTTGTGTAGGATCTTTAGTTCTATTTTAGTCTTAATGAGATAATGTATACGTGCTTATATCTATTAAGCACCCACATTGCTTCACTGACCAACTCATACGAACTCGGTAGTTGTCGGTTGTTGTACGACTGACTCGCCGGGCGTTTCTGAGGTTTGCAAGCTTCCACGTTGCGTAGTTTTCGGCGAAGTCAGTGGCAGAGAGGCAATAATAATGTGCGAGACAGAGTTGCTTTCTTCGAAGTTTTGATCCGAACTAAATTCACTGTTGAGAACCCAATACGAGCTCCAGAAAACAATTGGCCCCGTATCTGCAAATTTCACTCGAAATGTCGTCGAAAGACGATAATCTTGAGTCTGAAGAGAGTGAACAAAACGTTTATCTGATACTCTGCGCGTGAAAATCGGTGAATGGTATTCTGTAGGCACAGCGTTAGAGTGTTTCGATGCGTGCAGCCGAGGCGAATGAGCTCATCGAGGCATGGGAGACAAGAGCGTTATCTGGTACTTATCTTCGAAAACGAAGGATGGCGTGCGTGCCTGTCTCGTAGGCGATAAGGCGAAGAACGCAAAGCGACGGGTAGGTGCCACCAACTTGTCGTCCTAGCAAAGAGTTTGTAACAGTTGTCGTTTTGTGCGTAGCGTTGCATTCTAAGCGCAGCGTAATAAACGCTAAGATTCTTAGAATTACTTCTGTATGCTTTCTCTAGTGTAAGAAGACATCAGAGAATATTGACGTGTTTTCATTGTGCCTCAGATACGTGCTATTATTGCTTTTTAGTTAACAATCGCACAAGTATGAACGCTGAAACTTGAGCAATATTGGTGGGCGCGGCGAATGGGGTTAGATTTTGGGCGTTTCGGTTAAGGTTTCAGTGGACAAACAGACAAATGGACAGACAAATAGACCGAAGGACAGACACACCAAACTTTTTGCGTCAGAGTACCTTAAGAAAGACTATCGTCTTAAAGATGACAAAACACAGGCTACTAAATAACTATACGCACTCGGAAATGCCATCCACGTGGCGAGTAAAAATGATTACAAGCTGCATGACAAAGTTGGCGGCAAAGACCCCTCGCCACGGCTGATCAGAAACCTTGTACCGGCAGGAAATGAAAGCGTAGCTCAGCACCCCAGTCGAGCTCATGCGCGTCCCTCAACTACCTGGGCGGCTCCTTATCTTCCAAGAGATTTTCTTCTTTTCTCTTTTTTACACCCGCTTCTGTTTTCGCAGCAGGGCCTTGAAATAGGCGAGAAAAAAAAGAAACGTACTTGTCGAGGAGTGCGAAATATGTGTCCTCGTTTTGGTGGCCACCCTTGAAAGACATTCCTTTTGCACAACTATAATGTGGGCCGTGATGCAGCTGCCACAATGTTGCTTGCGTAAAGAACGTGAAGATGATGAAAGGAAGAAAAAACGCAGCTGGCTAATTTACTTTACTTTGTTGTTGTTTTGATACATGTGCATCCAGTTAAGAACGTATCAAGGACGCGCCTGCTTTTCACTTTTTGTCTTTTATTACACCTGGTGCCTGCAGTGGTTGCATGCGTAAATCAGCTTGACCGACAAGCTGCTTAAGGTGGCGGTTCCACTCCCTTTTTCTCGAAATAGTTTAAAAGAAGACGCCAGACGACGCCACTTATACACGCTTGCAAAAAGCAAGAAAGTTGCGCAAGCACGGTAAGCGTCGCCTGTCTCGCGAGGCGGCGGAAATCGGCCGATGAAAACCAAGGAACACAAACTCAGACGGTGTCTTTCACGTACGATTCACCAACCGTGGCTGTCGTTCCAACGGCACGAAGAAAGGTGCCCGTGACAGCTGGCAGACTGAAACCAGAGTCGTTTCACTACAGTGTGTACACACGCGCGTACGCACGCACGTACACAAACACAAACTCTCTTTGTCTTTCTGACTCACACACATCCATGGAATAACAATTGAACAGGACATCAACCAAACGCTTCGAAGCGTTTGAGTGCACTGGCATCGTCGCTAACCTTCTTTTTGATGTAGTGACCTCGGCGTTGGCTGGATGTAGCGTCGCGCAAGCGCATCCTTTTTTTCTTGTTTATTTCTTGTCACGCGAAACTGCTCAATCTAAGCCAATCTAGCTTACGCTACGAAAACAGCCAGACACATTTCGGCACAAAATAACTTGAGTATTGTGAGAATATTTGCTAAATTTCACCCTTTCCAACTACAATAACAGGGTTACCTAAATGAAGTGCATCTGGTTGACGATTAGTTGAACCGATTACTTACACTGTTATAGAGGAATAACAAGCTCCTAGAGCCCGTGGGTTTTCTAAAAGTTTTCATGAGAATTTCATGGACCAGCTAGTACTTGGGATGACGTGGGATTATCCATTCATAGATTGGTTCACGCTGTTTCCCGTCTTGCTTTCACCATCTTTGTGCTACTACCTAGCTCGTGGTAAACTAAACTCCGACGAAGTGCTTGCTTGAGAAAATTCTTCATTTTCGGCAAGAGCAAATTTCCAAACGCGACGTAATCGCACGAACACACCGATTATCGAGTAGCAGCGCAATCGAGCTCAGCGTCGCACTTAGTGGGAGGGCGGGAGAAAAGGAATTATAAGGAATTATGACAGTATCCACATAAGAGCAACACATCTGAGCCCATTTTCATGTGTTCTATGAATGCCTTTTCCTATACTCCGTTTCCTACATGAAGTGCAACGCTGTGAAGGCTAGCGAGAATTGTTACAATGAATGCGTTCGCACGAAAAAATAGAACGATTATTTTTGCATGTGAGACATCATTTGTTTACTTCGTTCTGCTTTGTGCGCCGGAGACAAAAACGCCCCGTTATACGGCTTGTCTTGGTTCTTATTTTTTGGTGTTTTACTTGTAGTCTTTGGCGACGCTCTGCAGGTGCGTTTGTACTCGTCTCGCACAAGCGTTTACAATGATGAAAGCTAAGCGCAAGACGCGCAAAGTCACACATGTTTCTGGCCGAACTTCTTGCTTAGCTTTCACAGCGTTGCACTTGATGTATGAATTGGAGTTTAGGTGTCAGCATAGGCGTTCGCGCGAGGTGGGCAGCGCGGGGGCCCCCACCCCTTGTTCTGTAATAGTCCGTGCGTTAAGTCTGTCTCGTACTATGGTGCCTAGAATATGCACCCATACGATGCATTGATAGAGAGGGGGATGCTGCTATCAACTATTGACTCTCCTTTGAGGGGGAACGCTCCGCACGTGTATGTCCGCCAGACGACGCCACCCATGCTTATCACCGATGCGCACCAAAAATTATCAATGAGAGTTACGTAGCACCTTGGAGTCATACAAGGGTGCTTATAAAGTAAAATAAATGGTCTAAATAAGCAGTGGCTGCATAGGGTTATTTGCCATATTTCCTCATTGTAGAGATTATCGAGTTCATGTAGCATAAATTGGGCTTGTATTGAAACATTTACATGCTATTCAAGATTTATTTCATTTGTGCTAGATCTCTTGTCATTCACTGGAAAAGGCAAAATGCACTTCAATTGGTGTTTTTCTAATGTACGATGAACACGTGAAAAAAAAAAGCTGAGGTATTAAAATTATACAAGTGTAATTATCACGCGCGCAGATACATGTGTCAACGAGAATACAGTGTTCTAAAAATCACATGTTGCAATATTTCTGTCTTTCTTCTTCTTTCAGTGGCATATGGTTTTGTTGTAAAAGAGTCATTGCAGACTAGTGAGCCTGCGAAAATGACCAAACGTCTGAGGATGGGGCTGATCGATAAATTTATGGAGTACATTTGAGAAAAGCTTCCATAAGAAATGGCTGTTTCATTTTTAATTTTCATTTTTTTCTAGCAAGGACGAGCATGCCAGCATTTCTAAAGAAATCGCAATGCAGAACGTTTGTGGGATCGAAACAGTCACAGAATCATGTTTGTTTAATGCTTCTGCTATACCAGCAGAAATACACCTATTGGTTCTGGAAAGTTATGGGTGTTCTTTACATTGACTTCCAGGCACCGTCGACAAGTTTGCCATTTACGTTGTTGCAACAGTTTTTCTTTTTCAAAAATTAAATCGGCACATCCTACGTAGCCTAATAACCAACCTAATGCGAAGCATGCGTAGGGAAAGTGACTATGTCGCCCCGCCGCGGTGGTCTAGTGGCTAAGGTACTCTGCTGCTGACCCGTAGGTCGCGGGTTCAAATCCCGGCTTTGGCGGCTGCATTTCCGATGGAGGCGGAAATGTCGTAGGCCCGTGTGCTGAGATTTCGGTGCACGTTAAAGAACCCCAGGTGGTCAAAATTTCCGGAGTCCTCCACTGCGGTGTCTCTCATAATCATATGGTGGTTTTGGGACGTTAAACCCAACAAATCAAAATCAAAGTGACTATGTCGCACTTTTATATCGTGACACGCATGAAATGACGATAAATATATGTACAAATCTTGCACACACAGACACACGTTGCAGATGTTTGTATAATCAGGTTTTTGCACTTGCGCGGTGATGTAAACGGGGAACAAGAGTATTAGTAACACCAGAAGCGATAGGCTGACATGAAGCGCTGGTGCTCGCGAGGATGGCACCCCTGAACGCTCTTACATAAATTGACTTCAGCGCATGGCATCTGACTGCAATCGACGTTAACCCGACGTGATGACTGTATCGTCGGAGCACGATATAACTCATGATAACTCATGGTAATCATGATATAACTGGATATCCAGCATGACAACCACAATTAACGTTACACGAAAATTAGGGTCTATACTATCTAGTGGCTAAAGTACTCGACTGCTGACCGGCAGGTCATGGGTTCGTATCCCGGCTCCGGTGGCTGCATTTCTGAAGGAGGCGGAAATGTTGTCGGCCCGTGTGCTCAGATTTGGGTGCATGTTAAAGAACGCCAGGTGATCGAAATTTCCGGAGCCCTCCACTACGGCGTCTCTCATAATCATATGGTGGTTTTGGGACGTTAAACCTACATATCAATCAGGGTCTATACTATATGAAAAGTAGTTCTGAAGCCTGGCGTGGCTTTGTGGTGAAATGCTTGATTGCCATGTATACTATGCTTGGGTTTTTTCCTGCTGAGACCATGACATTTATTATTTGTATTCGTCGGATAAGCGTTGCGGATTTTCTTAACGCTCACGTGTTAAAACTGCTCATATGTGTTCTCGTCGTTGCTGGGTAGATTCCAAGTGTCGATCACCTGCGGCGCATACCCGCCCGCAGGTTTGTGCCGCTCTCTATTGGGAGGTGTTTGAAAGCGTACGCGACGTGATTATGAAAGCATTGATGTCTTGTCTATCCCGTCCTATTCATCACGTTATCTTATCCTCCTACACTAATTTTGGTTCATGCGATCACGCGAGCACCCAGACGTAAGCGGCTAAACAGATAGATAGATAGATAGATAGATAGATAGATAGATAGATAGATAGATAGATAGATAGATAGATAGATAGATACGCTCAAAGTTGCCGAAGTGCGCTAAGAAAGTCCAAAGAAAATTTGGACGTAGAAGTGCGATCTGTATTTCTGCAAATCAGTGTGCCAGTTTCTTGAAGTGGTGAAGGTACAAGAGGATGTATCAGAGTGGACTGTGAACATCGACCCATTGGTACGAATGCCAAAGTATACCAATAGTCGGCTCAGATTGAACGGTTATTTATCGTATTTTGGTGTACTTTTGTATTTTGTTGAGTATGTGAAATCTTGACAGTCTTCATAAGCAAGGCAAGAAAAAAAAAAACATCGTGTCCCCTTTGAAGCGGCTCTTCATACATATCATTCGCGCGGCTTGTCAGCGTCTGAAAAATTCAAGGAAATGGAATGCAAAACTTTATTAAAAATTGTTTTTTTTTCGGTGAAGGTGAAGCCCTCAGTCCAGGGCCCCTGTGGCCTTTGCCACCTTGCAAGCTCTGTCGATCAGCTTGAGCTGTTCTTCAGGCTTAGAGCAGGACAGCGCAGCCTCCCACTGCTCCAGTGTTGGTGTGCAGTTTCTTGGCACTACCTGTGTGTGTTGACAGGCCCATGTCACGTGGTAAAGTGTGGGGTGTTCTCTGCATAGCGGGCATTTGTTGGTGTATATTCCCAGATAGATTTTACTCAGAAGACTGAGATTGGGGTACGTATAAGTCTGCAGCTGTCTCCAGACAACTGACTGACTGCTCTGTGTGGAGGTCTTTGTGGGGAGGGGGTATATCCTCCTCAGGGCTCTCTGGTGTTCTAAAATTGCTCCATAGCGTCTAGTAACTGTGGCTGGTTCCTCATCGTTGTGCGCCCCCTGGTCGGCGTATTCTCGGGCAATGGCGTCGGCACGCTGGTTCCCTGTCACAGTTTCATGGCCTGGTGTCCACGTAATGGAGCAGCTCGAGAAGTTGATTTTTCTTGCCTTGAGTATGCGGATGGCAGCACTGGATATACGACCACTACTGTACCGTCGAGACGCTTCTTGCGAGTCAGTAACTATTTCTGTAGTAGACTCTTCGCTCTGGTGTGTGATGGCGAGCGCGATCGCTACTTCCTCAGCCTTGAGGACGTTGTTGCTTTTGATCGAAGCGCTGTTGATTTCCCTAAGTTGGTAATCAACAACGCTTACAACTGTCCCGGAGTGCTCTCTGTATGTAGCCGCGTTAACGTACAATACATCGGTTCTCGCCTTGAAATTTTTTTCTTGTGCTTCTGATCTGGCTTTTCTTCGAGCCTTATGGATTTCTGGATGCATGGTTTGAGGTATTGGGCTGACTTCAATGATCTGGCGAATGTCTTTTGGTATGCTCGCCATATTATTGATTTCTCCGCAAGCATTCCTCATGCCCAATGTCTGCAACGTATGCCTGCCCGTAGCAGTCAACGGTATTCTCATTTTCTGCGCAACAAGATGCGCCTCGATGTGTTCTTGCACTGTGTTGTTTATCCCGAGTTTAAGGAATTTCTCTGTCGAGGTGCTGACAGGTAGACCAAGGGCGCACTTGTAGGCTTTTCTCAGGATTGCCTCTGATAGTTTTTTTTCCTGTGTGAGTGGTGTTTGGTAGGGGACACTGTATACAATCCTACTGACCACGAGGGCCTGTACAAGCCTACAAGTGTCCTCCTCCTTCATACCCCGTTTTTTGTTAGAGATTCTGGTGTTCATCCTCGTGATTTGCGCTGTAGTGTTTGACAGCTGTCTCATGGTGTGGTCTATACGACATTTGCTTTGTATCCACATGCCGAGAATCCTAATTCGGGACACTTCCGGAATCTTCTTCCCCCTATATAGACGTCTATGGAGTTTTGCAGATCGTATCCTCGTCTTTAGACTCTCAGGACTTCTGATTTCACCGGAGAGCAGACGAGGCCACATTGACGCACGTAGTCGTGAACTGTATCAGCTGCGCGTTGCAGAATATCTTGTTTTTGGCCTAGAGATCCTCCTTCACCCATATTGTAACATCGTCTGCGTAGATCGCATGTCTGAGTCCTTCAATGTTTTCGAGGTTCCGAGCTAAGCCGATCATAACGATGTTGAACAGTATCGGGAATATCACAGAACCTTGGGGCGTTCCTTTTGTGGGCGTATCAAACATATCAGTGCGGATGCCTCCTATACCAATTGTGGCGGTTCTGCTACTGAGAAAACCTTTGATGTTGTGTATTCGCTTTTCACAACGTAACTTGTTAAGCCCCTCTAGCACAGCCTTATGACTGACATTGTCGAAAGCAGCCATAAGATCCAGTGCAAGTAGTACGTTTTCACCATATTTTGGGACATCGGTAAACACTTCCTCCTTGATTTGTAGGAGGACGTCCCGTGTTGAGAGGCATTTTCGAAAGCCAAACATGGTGTGCGGCATGAGTTCGTTGTCTTCCAGGGAGGTCTCCAGCCTCTGATGCACGCTTCTCTCGTATACTTTTCCCAAACATGAAGTTTACGAAATGGGTCTTAAATTTTCCAAGCTTGGAGCCTTTCCAGAGTTTGGAATCATTATTATTTCCGCATGTTTCCAGTCGTTTGGAACGGTACCCTTTTCCCAATGTTTGTTGATGAATTCTGTAAACCTTAAGATAGATTTGTCATCGAGGTTCCGTATCATAGCGTTGCTGATGCCATCCTTTCCTGGCGTAGTGTTCTTTGTTGCCGACAGCATAGCATGTCGAACTTCTTCTGTGGTAATGGTTTTGTCCAGAGCGGGATCAGCTACACCAGTGTATGCCAGGTCGCAGTCAGTATTCGTTGTATCGCCAATGTATCGCAGCTTTATGTGTTCTAGCAGTTCTCGGTCTGTGCCTTTGAGTTGGTGTGCAATCTTTTGAGTCGTCTTACAGGTTTTAGTCTTGGTCGTGGTTGGGTCTATGAGGGCCCTTAGCAAGGCCCATGTCCTTTTCCAATCTAGTGTACCTTGTAGCTTGTTGCATTTTTGGTCCCAGTTGCGCCTTGACAGCTCCGTCGCATACTTTTCGGCTTTCCTGGTGACTCTGGCGATCCTGAGTCTCAGTTTGTGGTTGTGTTTCTGCCACTTCCATCTTCTTAATAGGCCCCGGCGGGCATCCTGGAGGTGTAGGAGATGCTTGTCCACCTCGGGCGTATTTGTAGATAGGGTAACTTCTCGGGTTAATCGTTTCCAGTCTGCCTTGATTTCCCAGACCGAACTCTCAATGTCCGCAATTTCTTTATCCATGAATTCTGCTCTAGTTTCTCTAAAAGCTTCCCAGTCTGTAAGTCGAGCCTGGCCATGTCGCTTCTTAACCGGGAGGGTTTCTATATGGATACGCAAAATGCGGTGGTCACTGCCAAGCGTTTCCCCGCCGTTTCCTCATCGGGCCTCCCTGACACCTTTAACGAACGCCAAGTCCGGGCACGTATCTCCGTTGATACTATTCGCCACTCGCGTTGGTTGAGTGTGGTCTGTAAAGAGGCTTAGCCTTCTGCGATCAGCTTCTCTGGCCAAATCCCTGCCTTTCCGAGTTCCCTTGACATATCACCAGCTCTTGTGCCGGGCAATAAAGTCTCCAAGGATGACAAGACCCTTTTTGCCTGCTGCTTGTTCTGCTTTGCGCCGAAGGGAGCTGAAGTTGGTTTTCCGCTGGCTTAGTGAGCGGTAGATATTGAGGAGAAATATGCTTTCGTCGGTTCTTTGTTTCGTTATGATTTCAATGAGAACGTGGTCAATGTTTGTTGCATCGATGTCATTTCTAATTGCGGTGACCGCTTTGGCAACCAAAGTAGCGACCTTACTTTGGCCAAGACCCTCATAAACCGAAAAACTACTGAGTTTCGGTGAGCAGCTTGTTTCCTGGAGGGCGATGATGTCTGGTGGAGTTGTGTATTTATTGATGTATTGACTCAGAAGACCTTGCTTTCGACGGATTCCACGACAGTTCCACTGCCGTATTTCAAGGGTTTCCAACTTGACCGAGCATTTACGGCTGCTCGTCATACTCAGGTGATGGCCGAGCTTAGGGTTTGCCTCTGGGTTTAATGGCCGTGAGTTGCACCAGACGTTTTCTATCCTTGCGCGCCTCATCTTGGATGTTAGAGATGAGGTTGCCAAGACTTGCTAGGGCATTTTTTATGGCAGCCATGGTAGTGGTGAATTCCTGGCGCCCTATGGTGGCTGTCAGCGATAAGTCTGATTGGGGGTTAGCATTGGTCTGTCCTGTTCTCAGGGCCTTCAGTTCATCCATGAGATCGTTTAGTTTCTTCCGGAGTTCGGCGTTTTCTGCCCTGAGTGTCTGAATAGTCTGCCTTAAATCTTTCACTTCATCGTTAGGTGGCGCACTGCCATTCTTACCGACCATTACTGTTTGTGTATTCGTGTTGTTTGGAGCAGTGGGAGAGGTAGAGAAAAAGGTGCTTTTAGGCTCACCATAGCGTCGTCTTTCTTCCTGGTGACGGGTTTCTTCTGCTGCTTTTCTTGTTTTCTGGAGCCCGGCGAGTCCTGGACGCCGATCTCGACCATGACCGTGGTATGGATGCTGATCGGGACCTGGATGGTGAGCTTCTATTCCTGCTGAACCAGCGTTTCCAGGCCCGGCCGCGTTCATCGGCGCCTTGTGCTCCGGCGGCCGTCCGCTCTTTTGTTCTTGGTCGTGGGCTTCTCGGTCTCCTGAGGCGTTCCTTGCACTCCTTTGCCCGCGTAGGGTACGCTTCCTTGCATAGTGCGCACCGGGGCTCACAGGTGTGTCCATACTCTATGACTGGCTCGGTGCAATTTGGGCAGACAACAGCGTCTGGTGTTGGGCATACGTCTGCCCTATGCCCATGCCTGAAGCATATATAGCAAACTTGCCGCGATGATTGTTAGAGGTAGCATCGTGTTTCACCGCCGTAGTAGTAAACATAGCGCGGGACGATATTGCGCTCGAAGGTAATGACGGCACTTTGGGATTTTCCAAGCATTGTTGCATAAAGTATTTTCACTCCTTGGGTACGCACCCAAAGATGGGCTAATAATTCGGTTGGCGTGGTCCCGGCGTCCAGTCCGTGAATCACACCCTTAAACGAGTTGTCCGGCGCGGCTACGTAAGCCATCATTGCATAGTCTTTTGCACCAAAACGTAGACTTCGAAGGATCTGCACAATGTTGGCGATCTCCATGCTTGGAGTGCTGATTATGGCGATGTTGGATCCATTGCGCAGCCGTATAAGCAGGTTGCCTTCATTGCAGATGTCTGGGTTACCACATACCATAGTTATAGCACGCGCCTTCTGATGCGTGCTTAATTGACCAATGTTGAGCCCATCTTTCGGTCTAATGATAACCTTGAAGTCAGTTTTCGCCAGTGGAGGCAGTATCTCTTTTCAGAGAGGATTCCCTTTCTGTTTAGGTTGGCTCGACGCTTATTTTTCTACCGCTTCGGTCCTGGTCTTCGGAACGGCGATCAGCCTTGAGTTGTGGTACGTTGCAGGGAACCATCCCCCGTTGTCAAAAGGCTCCTTTTGCGAGACGCTGGTAGCATTTTCTCCGCCTTGAGTTTTTTCTTCGATCGATGTCGTGGCTCCGGTTGACGCAGCCGCGTCGTCGTCAGCCATTCTCGCGCGTCGCCTCAAAGGAACGAGCAAAACACGAGCAGCTGCAGCAGAGATGCACATTACTAAAGACGCGGCGGGGAACGATTGTTCTGCGAACGTACGACGAACGCGCAATTTTACGGCGTACCGAAACCATTTGCCACTTGATGACACCACCCCGCCTGCTGACGTGGTGCGAGTGGAAAGGATTCATTACTCAGCCCTCCTCCTTTTACGGTTGGTATTTGTTACGAGCGCCGACTAACAATGTGAGAAAAACTATGAGGCCTGGTGATATAATTCATACCTGTTTTACCTGTTTCATCATGTTTAATTGTGATACATTTAGGAAACGTTTGAACTGACATAAAGCAACTTGATTTTTCATTTATTAGATAGAGCTACCACCAAAAAAACGCCTGTGCAATTGAAAATACCTAAAGTAAAAATACATTGAAAATACTTAGTTTGAAGCACTGAGTGGTCAAGTTAGTGAGCACAAATACATACAAGACACAATATGCATCTACTAATGTGCAATACTCGTTGGTAGCTACCGCCTTAAAGAAAAAAAAGCGAGTTTCTACAGAACTAGCCAGCAGAAAAATTCGCTGCAATCAATGCTGCCTTGTAGGTTTTTCAATAAAAATAAAAAAAATTTCTCTTCATGGAATCACAAAAAGGATCCTGCTGCTTCGTTATACAGAAGCTCAGAGTATCAGCTAATATAGTTTTCTCGCTTCGTCGGTAATGCGTGACCAAGTACAGCCATAAACTGTCCCATTGACACAATAGTACTTCATCACGTTTTCTTCAGAGCACTAAGAGACTTGGCATGGAAAATAAGTCTAATGTATTCTACATAGCCACTCAATATTATGATCGTGCTATGTAATGAAAAAAAAGATATTCCTACACAAACCTTTATTATTTGCACAGATTCAGTGGAACGCAAATAAATTACTAATTTTTTTATGTCCAATATCTCTCCATAGGAAGTTTGAATTTCACTTCTTCTAAAGGCATAGTAAATTCTGTTTCGTTACATTGAATAGTTTCGCCGTACTCGCAGTACAACGAAGGCTTGTACAGCAAAAATGCTTTTGTTGCTCACGCTATTTTCATTGCTACCAGGTAACGCTTCCAACCAGGCATTAAAATAAGATGTCTTTGGAAGAAGGGGATAATAAGCTTTCTGAAGTAGCCAAATTAAGTTTTCGTTTTGAAGCGCAGCATACCCAGTGCATTCGCAAACAATGCGTAAAAGGCGGAGTGGTTGCGTCCGGAGTGGGACCACCACCTTAGTGATTTGTGGGGCCTATGCTTTGTGGCCAGATTTGCACCGCCTATCACCTATGGGCGAAATAAATTGGGTAAATCCAGTTGCTAGCTAACTAACTACTGGTCCCGAAAAATGAATACGCCAACAATTAACACAATAAAGAGGTATTTGTCGCAGAAATTCTTGTGGTGTATGAGGAAACTTATCATCGTAAGCTGCTAGTATGCCACCTATGTTGGCAAAGTTTCGTTGCTCCCTACTGATCTGTAAAAAAAAAGAAAGAGGCAAAAGCCAGAACTAATACAGTAAACAGCAAAGACAACGGTGGCTGCGAAAAGACGCCCGAAGTGACGCAAGGCCGATAAATTCGTGAGAAGTGCGAACTCTTGGTTTCAGCATGAGTTTATGTGTCTGGAGTTCGAACATCCGTGTTGTGACTGTGTGTGCTTTAACACAAAACTATTTGATTTTCAGTTACACAGTCTTTCATATTTCAGTGCCCCAGATTTCAATTTCAGTGTATATCAGTTCGTTTTGTTTTGTTTGTCGTGGTATAACAATACGCCCACCTAGAATGGTCTCGACATGAGACTGACAGTATCAATAACCAATAAATAATAATTCTGCACTGAGAATCAACTAAAAATAGTGAAGCATGATCTAGCTAAAGCATAGCAAAGATATAGAACCAACTTAATTACAACCCTCATCACACAGCCAGGGCCTGAAAACGATAAAGACGCCGCCAAACTCCTCTTCATAGCCGTCTAGTTTCGTTGTGTCAAGCCCTGTGTGAGTTAGTGAGAACATCACTAATTAAAAAAAAGCCACCCACATCTTTCCACGGAGGGCCCCGAGTAAATTCGTCGCAGGGGGGGGGGGGGGGGCTATCGCGTGAACGTTGCGTATTTGGGTATGGTTTGGTAAGGTTTATTTCTTATTTCGTGTTTATTATTCTTATTTATTCAATAATGCAGATGCCTTGCTTTCAAAGAGTAGAGGGACGCTGATGTTGGGTTGTGCCCCACCACTGGTGGTAGGTACTGTTGCTTCTTCGCGTCTACTGCAGTCCAGTAAATAGTCAAGGGAAACACAAGTAAAGATGCTCCAAACCGAATTCCTAACGCGCGATCCAGTGGCCAGTGAACGGTTGTGCAGTGCGAACAGTCGGTTTTTTACTAGCAGACGCTGCCTGCGTCGGCCTTGCGAGGCAAGAGAAGGGGAGGGTAGCGACAGTTGTCGTGATACGTGAGCGTGTAACACGAGACGCGAGCATGTGCAGGGGGAGTGGGGATGGCGCCGCCGCCGACACCGAAGCGCGACTTCGTGAGACTAAAAAATGCTTCCATTTAAAAAGTGTTCTGCGTATATTAGAGACGGCAAAATATTTATTACATGGAACATTGTATATTTAGTTATTTGTGGAGAAATATTCTTACAAAATGTGAGCCATGTTTTATTATTGCGATGATTTCTATTCAGGAAATCGGCGATATCAAATATAGGTCTGGATCGCTGTGGCATCGATGATTCTACAGCGATCAGGAAGCTGTAGGTCGAAATAACTTAGCAATGGTTTAGAAAGATCAAGAAAAAAGAAAAGCCTCGGAGCTTGCTCAGAGCTGCAGGTTTCATCCGAAGACGTGATACGTGTGCGAAACAAGTCGGGATAACTTTCAGATAATTCTTTCGGCTTGTGGCCCACGGGACAGCTTTCAGCTCTCCCATAGCAGAGTACGAAGTACTCTAAATTGTTTATAACCTTTTCTAACACAAACTTTCCATCTTGTCTCGGATAAATCTCAAAGGTGATCAGGGCTTGTTTCTTGTTTATTGTCATTATGAACGATCCTCTTTCTCGTCCTTATGTTTCACTTAATTGTGCAATGCAAGGAAACTTTATACCAACCTCTAGCTTTGAACAGTGCCACGTTTACGTACAGCCAGTCGTGGAGCATCAAAATTACTGAATTGTGAATCACAACCAGTTTCTCATGTGAACGTTATACCGCCTACCGTGTCCACAGGTAAGGCGTCGCGCGTGCAAATCACATTCAGCTAAATGTTCAGATTTGGCGTCCGATATCACCACAAGTAATGTCTATTTCCTTTTTTTTAGTAGACCCGGCCTGGGGTTCTTTTACTTTTAAATAAAGTTGTTCTCTCTCTCTCTTTCCTACTTTGTTACACTTGTAGCTAGCATACCACACATAGTATGCTTGGCTTGCCCGTTTCCGCTGCATTTCCTCTTTCTATCTTTTAACAGAGTCTAAAGATTTGAAGGCTGAATGCAAACGCGTTCTGGCTATGGCACCCGTAGAAGTTCGACAATTTGGAAAAAAAAAATTCACCGCGATTTGCCACCTTCGTATCAAATAAATACCAGTACCAAACACTTGGTATGGAGATGTATTTTATAGGTATTGTTTATCACAATTACTTGAAAAATTATCATTGGGTTGTACGATCCGAAACTGCAATGTGATTATTAGGGACGTTGGGTTGCAGGGCTCCGGATATCCAGCTGGCCTTCTTTAAGGGCACTGCCATCGCAAAGTACAGGGGCCTCTACCAATTTGCCTCTACAGAAATGCGACGTTCGTGGCTGGGATCGACCCTGCGACCTTCGGGACAGTAGTCGAGTACCGTAACCGCTACACCACGGCGGCGAACTTTTTGACAATGATCACAGCATATTCATGGCTTGATTGATTGATATGTGGGGTTTAACGTCTTAAAACCATCATATGAATATGAGAGACGCCGTAGTAGAGAGCTCCAGAAATGTAGACCACATGGGGTTCTTTAACGCACACCCGAATCTGAGCACACGGGCCTAGAGCATTTCCTTCATGGAAAATGCAGCTGTTAAAGTCGAAACATGATCCCGCGACCTCCTGGTTTTTTTTTTTTTAACGCGCATTTAAGCACGCGGGCCTACAGCATCATCGCCTCTATTGAAAATGCAGCCGCTAAAGCAGGGATTCCATCCCACGACCAATGGGTCAGCAGCCGAGTGTCTTAGCCACTGGCCACCACAGTGGGGCATCTGTGTGTCGGTCTGTGGACTTTCTACGCTGGCTATACCGAACGGAGGCGGGGCTGCCCTTAACTATAAGGAGCTCCGCTCTTAAAATACATACTACCGCATAGCTCTTACAGCAGCATAGCTCGTGAAATAAAGTGAAAGCAAGTCTCTTATATGTTACGTAAGATTTCGTCACAAGTTATATATTATTATATTTACCGCTTGTTTCACTCTATATTTCAAGTTGTGCCACCATCAAGCCCGCGCCTGCGAAACAGAAAGATAGATTTTTTTTAAATGCGAAGCATTTCTTAGTGAACTTCAGCGACCTTGAGCGTATCTATCTATCTATCTATCTATCTATCTATCTATCTATCTATCTATCTATCTATCTATCTATCTATCTATCTATCTATCTATCTATCTATCTATCTATCTATCTATCTATCTATCTATCTATCTATCTATCTATCTATCTATCTATCTATATATCTATCTATCTATCTATCTATCTATCTATCTATCTATCTATCTATCTATCTATCTATCTATCTATCTATCTATCTGTCTGTCTGTCTGTCTGTCTGTCTGTCTGTCTGTGTCTGTCTATCTATCTATCTATCTATCTATCTATCTATCTATCTATCTATCTATCTATCTATCTATCTATCTATCTATCTATCTATCTATCTATCTATCTATCTATCTATCTATCTATCTATCTATCTATCTATCTATCTATTTAGCCGTCTACGACTTTAAGCTCTCCTGGCCGTTTCGATAATGGTATCTAAACCAAGCTAGCTATAGCATACCATGACTATATGGAGAACATACCTGACTAGTCATGACAAGAAAATCGTGACATGTATGCCATGAATGTCATGATTTACATTTCATGGTACTGCAGCTCTTGCGGTGGTGTCGTTCGCATAACACGTTAAAAAACTGGTACGGTATGGCAAGATTGCATGGTTAACACAAGCGGCAGACCTTAACATGAAAATAATTACATGTGTGTCATGTAGCATCATGATTATATGCCACGATCATGATGTGCTCGTGGCCGTTTCGCTAGCTTCACATGTACCAAATTTGATATTACGGTACCTGAATGGAGCACGAAGATATGTGACTGAAGCAAACATAATAATCATTACATGCGTTTCCTGTAACGACATGACCACATGCCACGCACATGATGTGCTGGCAGCCATTTTGCTAGCTTCATTTATGCTTAATTTGGTATTACGGGACGTGAATGGATGATGGAGGTATGATACTGATGCAAACATGATAAACTTGAGATGCGTGTCATGCAACAACATGACTGCATGCTACGCTCATGATGGGCTCACGGTCGTTTCGCTAGCTTCACATTTACCAAACTTGGTTATGTGACGCGAACGGACGAAATAGGTAAATGACACATCCAAACATGATAATCACGACAGGCGTGTCGTATAACAACATGACTACATGCCAAACTTATGATGCGCTCACGGCCGTTTCGCTAGCTTCACCTATGCCGAATTTGGTATATTATTTGACAGCAATGCATGATGAAAATGTGTGAATGGTTCAACCTTAGTAATCATGAGATGCATGTCATGTGAGATTATGACTACATGCCACAGTAATGGCTCCAACATATTTCGACGTGATTGGTGGGCGAGGTCACCGGCGTTCATTTCGGCGCGTCACACCGGCGTTGCCACACCAGGCCCCAGTCCTGCCATATACTAGCAGGCGCATGCCGCTCTGCGTGGCTTTGAAGCATGCGCATTTCATTGCGCTCAGCGTCCCTTTGTCACGAAAAGAGGGAGACGCAGTGCTGTCTGGGTAACCCATTCGCGCGAAATGCAGCATATTGCATTTCGCGCTGGTTGCCGTCGGGCCACGCCGACGGACGCTGGTCGCGCCTGGCGTCAGACTAGAGTGCTCGTGTTTTGCCAACGTAGCGTTGCTGGGCCCAGCATGCGCGTGTGTCTATGCTATTGGAGTATATTGGGCCATTTATGAGGCGCTCGTGGCTGTTTTGCCAGCTCCACATATACCAAGTTTGGTTTTACGTGACATCAATGGATGCCGAAATATATGTCTTCTGCAAACATGACAATCCTGACACGCTTGTCAAGTAAGAACATGACAATATACACGCTCATAGCGCGCTCGCGGTCGTTTCGCTGGCTCCACATATACTAAATTGAGTATCATGCGGCGTGAATAGATGACGAAGATAAACGACACATTCAAACGTTATAATCATGACACGGAAGTCATGTATGACATCATTTACCTACACGTCGTAACGTGTGGATTTCAAAGTGACATCAACATTTCTCAGTCGTTCGCATACCATCGATTCCTACTGAACGTGGGATCTGCCAATTTTTTATATTCTTTTTTTAATCGTGATATTTAGAGGCTCTCGGTTCCGCGGTACTTTGACCGACAATAGAAAGAAATCTTAAATGGGGCTGTTTACCTGGAAAATATTGTCATTATTCGAATAGCTGTATAGGCTGCGTACTTTTCGTTTATAGCGAAGGCATCGATGTCGAAGTTGTCGAGGCTCGTTCGCCTGACAGCAAGTGCTCTGAACATACCCGAGTACCCGCGAAAGATACCAATTTTTTTCCTGTTTAAATTTGCAAGCCATAGAACCCACTGCTCCTCGTCAACAGAAAAAAATTGGCAGCATATCCACGGAGTGAATGATGGAGAGTGGGGCGAAGCATCCGTTCGTCTATGTGTTCTTGCTTCCGTCCGTCCATGCGTACGTCTGTGTGACTGTCCGTGCGTCCATCTGCCCGTCCGTGCGTGCATCTGTTCGTGCATCCGCACGTCCATCTGTGCGTCCGTCCTTGCGTTCGTCCATGCATCCGCCGCTACGTGCGTCCATGCGTCCATCCGTCCGTGCAGCCACCCGTGCGTCCGTCCATGCATCTGTCTGTGTGTCCGTTCACCATCTATTCAACACTCCAAGTACTACCATCTCGCATCTTTTCATCATATATTCCTCATATAGAAGCACCGCCATTGAGCGGACATTCCAAGGATTAAACGAGAGGAGGCACACGCACACTTTCTTACGGCTTGCGCTTCGTGTCTACTTCTCACCTTTAACCACCTTGAGTTCATGGTATATACTACTTCACTGTATTCATGGCACTGTGGCCCAACGTCCGCTAAACCTTTCTAAAATCAAGGAGATTACGCCTAACGAGTATACCGTAGCAATCGTATCTTGTCAAATAGTGGTTAATGTACACGCCAATGGCTGCTAATGGGGAATGAGAGACAGGAGAATTCGGCTTTTAGTTAACGCACACGCTGCGAGGTTTTTATTGTCAACAATGCACAGGAGAAATCTGCCACCGGCACCACCTTGCAGTTCAAAGCGTAAGACATGAAACGTACAATGACGAGGGACGAACGAATACCGCCTTAAGAAGCTTCGCCCCTAAAATGTCACATGCGCTCCTTCGTGGTGCAACTATTGCGGTCTTTGCTTTGAGCAGCAACTCAGTTAAAGAGAAAAAAATCGAGTCTGGTTTTCTGGCTATCTTCACAACAGAGTGAGAGAACGGGCTTCGGTCGTTAGCTTGTCTTTCATGTCACGTACGTCTATGACGCATACGGTGGCATGAACAAGCCAGTTAGCGCCGAAAGCGTGAACTGCCACTCTCAAAACTGAGGAGCAGTGCGCTGCAGGTGATAATAAAGTAGTTACGTGCAGCGTGTTGGAGGCTTCGTTGCCGGTGTTCCGCGTTTGAGGCTTGCTCTACTGTTCTCTTTCTGGTTTATTTCCAGCTGCCTCATACGTGAACAGAGCACGCAGGGTGTGGCCAAACTGGGCTAAACTCTTTCAGGTGATGCGCAGCAGTATGGTATTGAAGCAGATAGGGAGAGTTCATAGCTCCGCATTTCCGGCTGAGCAATTTTGATATTTGATGCTCGCCCTAATTCTGGCTTGAGCAAATCCGTGCTCCTACCATCATTGCTCGTCAAGGGGAACGTGATGGTATTTTTGGCAAATCAAAAAGCACATGGCTCCGAATATTTCTCTAATACGCGGGCATACAAATGCATAAAGCCTTCAGAGAGAGTGACCTGCAAGAGAGTAAACGCGGTAAATTAAGGTTGCGTAGGACGTTCCGGGACGTGATCGTGCGTAGCGAAATTCCTCAGTTCAGCGTCACCAACGCCTTTACGTGTTTCGTCAAGCCTGCTTCACTAGCGCAACCTAACGAGTGAGCAGCGTCTCCGAAGATACCGTTCTTGAACATTTACTGTTCTGATGCGCATGCCTCTCATTTTTTCATATCCGTATATATTTTTGCTAATAACCATCACCTTACTCTTTGCAGAACTTTTCCTTTCGTACTGTGGAATCAAGTGGTGTGTGTCTTTTTTTATTTATTCGCAATAAAGTGGTGCTTCTTACCAGGCCTCGGACAGAGGTCAATTGAGCTTGTTGCAATGAAGCTACACGTCTGTTCCCGCGGATCGATTGAAGCACGCACAGTGTTGGCTTAACTTGCTACGTATACTGTGTGTTTCAAGAAATTCGGAAAGAATCAGGAAAATGTGATATTTGCTTTTTGCCGTCACAACTCAATTTTCTGTAGCACTAGGCATATTAGGACGTTTAATTACATCTTTTGGGGCAGCAATAAAGATGTTAAATTTATTAGCTTTTTGAATATTGGAGTTGGATATTTGTGTGAAATAGAGAGGTTGAAGTTTTTTTGCGCAGAACAAATTGCAACCCAGAGATATACGCCAGAACACAGCGAGTTCAGTGCGTGCTACCATGTTGAAAAGTGCGTAACGCCATCTGTTGTAAGCATGGCAAAGCAGCACCCATGCGCTGCCACGCAAGCAGACGCTCCGCAAACCAAACGCGAAACTGCCCAACCCGAGTCCGGCTGTAAGAATGTTTCGGGCTCTTTTTGTCATGGAATTTCGTGATTATTTTGTGTGAAACGTCGAGGAGACCTTCCTCGGAAGTCTGAAATGTCTACAGCACGTGCATTGCAGACTTCGCAAGGAACTTCATCAGGTGCGTACTATTGCGATTGAAAAAACACGAACAGCAGAAAGCGTTGCTCTCGACTAAGTCGCACTGTGGCGTGCTTTGGCTGTGGCAAGCTAGAATTTGTGTTGTAAGTCAGCGTCAACGTAGCGCTAGAATCTCGCTCCAACTTTCACTCATCCACTACAAGCGTTTATCATTTGCCACTCATGCCGGCATTCGGAACAAACACGCGTTGCAAAAGTGCCAACCAGAAAAAGATTTTAAAATGATACGGTGACGCCGACCGAAAGCACAGATTCACCTAGGTAGTCAAGGCATGCCGCAGTTCGACTGCATCGAAAGCTATGCTTTTTCGCGCCATTCACGTCTCTTTGCATCGCAATAGTACGCCGATATAGGTGTATAAGTGCACGGTGCTTGCATCCACGCGTAAGTCGTAATACATCCTATTACTGGCATGCAGCCTGCGATAAAGCACGTTAATGATTTGGTGCCGCATACTATACAGGCATACTGCGCGCAAAATGCTGTAAAGCGGAACAGCTGGCGTTGCGCTTGAGTAAACTGCGTGTTAACTTCACAGGCAGTGTTCATCAATCTCTTCCTCTTGCGCTGGTTGTTGTCGCTTCAGATGACAGCGCAGTGGTAGCCAAATGGCATTTTCTGAGCGGGCGCAGCGTGAACAGGTGCTTTTTCGCATTTTAAACTCCCAGAGCCACTGCATTCCACGCTAGCGAGGCGCGCCTTGGCAGTTGCAAACAAATTATGGCGTCTCTGGAAGCGAGGGTATACAGCCGAAGGCACCTGGGTGCGAGATAGGCGTGCTCTCGTCTATGTAGGCAAAGCGTCCTGTTGTATTTATGGTGCCCATTAGAATTCACTAAACTACAGTGGCACAACCGAAATTGATATCCATAGTTTTTGGCACAACCGACAACATGGATATGACTAGATTGACTTCACAGTTGACGAAAACGATTACAAATATGCATTTATTCCTCGTTCGTTAACATATGTGCGTCACGCATCCTATAATTGCTAGCGCAGTGCGCACACTCGCGCAAAAAGTCGATGGATAATTGATATAACGAAGATAACTCTTTTCGAGATTCTCAGCAGAACATGTCACTTGCGTTCTAACATGCTTTGGTTAGTTTTGCCACTGAACTTGGCCGAATTTAATTGCTTCGTAAATATCCCTTCAGGCTGATTTTTTGAAATCTGAAAGCAGGAAAGGGTTCTTCGAGTGAATTAATTTATTTCTCCAACTTGATATTACCACCATTGATGAACGAACCACTGTGGCTCATACTCCTTTTTGTGCTGCGAAGAAGAAGAGAACTTCTTCGTTGCAACTTTTGTTCAGAACTGGAAACAATAGAACACTATTTTTGGTCATGTCGCCGATACAAATTGCTCAGGAAAAAACTTTTAGTCCTCCCATTCGCTAGCCTAGGGCTGAATTTCACTATAGAAAACATACTTTCCTTCGGTGCTTACGATATGCGCTTCAGCCACGAGAACGTTTCCTATGCAGTTTGCAAGTACCTAAACGAAAGTAAAAGAATTAGGCTTTTAATTGCGTGATTATTATTTGTGCAAAAAAAACATTCCAACATACACAAGAGCATTGTTTAACCATGCTGATTGCTATTCAATGTAATGAATAATTGTCTCTCTGAACGAGTGACAAACAACTATTGCACTCCTTTCATTCTGCCTAGGGTGTCTTTTCTTTTTTCTTTCTTTTTTTTCTGGTGGGTGGTTTCGATATTGAAAAAAAAAATCTTACTGAATTAAGTCATCGAATCTTGGCCGATCCCCCTGAGGGGGTACGAGCCACGGCTGTGGAATCATCATCATCATCATCGTTTCTCTGGTTCAAGTGAACTCCTGGCTTCAGGTCTAGTTTTGCTCGTGACATTACTGGTGGAGACGCTGGGTACGTACACTTTGGCTGTGTCAGCCATCGTGGAAACAGCTACATTTCCCAGAGGAAGAATCAGCCGCCGCCTGCGTGGGTTACCCCCCGAATTCGGTCCCTTATCATCGACACCCAGAAAGATGGTAACTTCGATGACAAGCCAGGTGGTCCAAACCAGCGATGCCCATGGTTCTCCTCTCGCGCATGTTTTTCATGTGCCACAGACACCAAAGCCGTTCCATGGAGACATCTTCGAGGATGTTAATGACTGCCTCAACCACTTTGATCGGGTTGCCAGTATCAACGAATGGGACGATGTTCGCAAGCTGTGCCGAGTTTACTTCTACTTGGAGGATTTTGCGAAGACGTGGTACGAGAACTACGAGGGCTACTTTGCAGCATGGCAAGATTTTAGCCGACAGCTCCATGACGCCTATCGCAACACCGAGAGGAAGGAGAGGGCTGAACAAGCCATATCCTGCAGAAACCAACGGCCGAACGAACATGTATCCATGTTTGTCGAGGACATGCTTCGGCTCTTCAAGCGCGCGGACCCTGCCATGCCGGAGGAAAAGGAGGTGTGGCATTTGATGCGCGGCGTGAAAGAACAGCTTTTCGCTGGGCTTGTGCGCAATCCACCGACGACAGTCGCTTAGTTCATCAGTGAGGCAGCCACAATGTAACGTACGCTGCAGTAGCGGTCGTCACAATACGAACGCCAGATCCCGGCCACCACATTCTCTATCGGCTCTGACAGCGAGAGACAGGCCCTCGCAGACTTCATTCGAAGTATCGTTCGGGACGAATTGCGACAGCTTCAGGCAGTGGGATCCCATCCACCTGTGTCAGCCCTCGCGGATGTAATCAGACAAGAAGTCCGGCAGGCCGTCACACCCCTGGCCCCGATCGCACCACCGATTCCCGAGGCCCCAATCCTGACATACGCAGCGGCATTGCGATCCCCTGCACCACCGGCTACAGATACTGCTATGCGGCCAAGGTACCAGGCTATGCCGCCATTCCACGACACTACTTCGAGCCCGCCTCTCGGCTCAAGGTTTTCGAGCACACCCACCTATCTGCCGTCTACCTCAAGACAAAGTGGTAGCAAGGCAAGCACGTGGCGCACCTCGGATAACCATCCGCTCTGCTATCACTGTGGCGAAGCAGGTCACGTATACCGGAATTGTCAATACCGGCAACTAGGACTCCGCGGCTTCCACCCTGATGCTCGATGCCCGCGCTACGGTGAGCGCCCCCGCGAAATCGAAGCCTATCTCATGGGCCAACGTACTTCTTCGACTATTCAGCACCACCAGTCGAGATCACCATCACCTCGCTGGTCTACGCCCCCAGTTTGTCCTCATCGTCTTCCGCTCTTTTCAGGAGCCGGTCACCAAGTCCCCGCAGGGGAAACTAGGAACAGCGACTTCTGGGGGTAAAATCCCGGCCCGGCGAACTGTAAAAGACCCTCCTTCGACGCAACGACCGGACGAGGACGATTCCGGTTTTGCAGTGCGTCATGCTGATGATTGCAGTGCAGTGAGGTTGCATGATTGCAGTGAGGTTTTGCAGTGCGTCATGATTCCGGTTTTGCAGTGTTCTCCGACAGCAAAAAGATTGTTTCTGCAGAAATCGCCGTCTTCGTCGACAATCATGCTGTTAACGCCCTCGTCGACACTGGCACCGACTATTCCGTAATGAGCGCCACACTGGCATATGAACTGCGGAAGGTTACCACGCCATGACAAAGACCCCCGTTGCGCACGGTAGGTGGCCATCTGGTTACGCCTACTGGTATGTGCACGGCACGCATTCGAATACGTACGTCGACTATTGCAGGCTCTTTCCTCGCATTCCGCGTGTGCTCTCGGCCAGTGATTCTAGGAATGGACTTTCTTCGTGAATATGGCGCCATCATCGACCTCCGTGAATTACTTGTGTCGTTCGAGGATCCTTTTTGCATTGCAACTGACAGTACGCAATTCCGGAAAAAAAGTGCTCCGTGTTACCGACGATTCTCTGACTCTCCCACCTCGAAGCAGCCTCTTTGTCAAAGTAGAATTGGGACAGGACGTGTCTGACGCGGTATTTGCAGAGGCCATTTTGTCTCTCCTTAGTTCACGACAAATCTTTGTTGCCCGAGGAATCATTCAGCCTCGCAATAGGCATGCTCACCTGCTGGTCACGAACTTCAGCGACGAATATCGCCAACTAATGAGACACACTGTCATTGAATATTGTGAAGAACTTGCCGATGCCGATGGTCCGTCCACGTTAGCTTCATTTTCATCGAATGTCCACCCTGACGAGGCCTTCGCGAGCACTCTCGACGTAAACGAAAGACTACCTTTGACTCAACGAGAAAGCCTTTTGCGTACACTCGGCTCATTTCAAGACTGCCTTGCCCCTACGTCAAAGGTTACACAGACACCACTTGCTCGGCATCGTATCATCACGGAACCCACCGAGAGACCCTTCTGACAACATGCCTATAGGGTGTCGCAAAAGGAGCAAGACGCTATACGTGACCAAGTCCAGCAGATGCTTCAGGACGGCGTCATTCAGCCATCGACCAGTCCCTGGGCTTCGCCAGTTGTGCTAGTAAAGAAGAAGGACGGTACGTTGCGTTTTTGCGTTGATTACCGTAAACTGAACAAGGTCATCAAAAAGAACGTTTATCCTCTACCCCGGATAGAAGACTCGTTGGACCGTATGCGCAACGCTAAATATTTTCCTCCATGGATTTGCGTAGCGGCTACTGGCAAATTGCAGTGGACGAGCGCGACTGCGAAAAGACGGCATTTATTACTCCCAACGGCCTGTACGAGTTTAAAGTGCTGCCTTTCGGTCTATGTTCAGCGCCAGCTACTTTCTAAGGAATGATGGGTACAGTTCTCACGGGGCTCAAATGGAAATCGTGTCTTGTTTACCTTGATGACGTCGTGGTGTTTGCAGACACGTTTGAACAACACGTCCAACGCCTTCGTGCAGTTCTTCAAGCAATCAAAACAGCGGGGTTGTCTCTCAAACCCGACAAATGTCATTTTGAATATGAAGAACTCAAGTTCCTTGGTCACGTTGTGAGCCATGCCGGCATCCGCCCAGATCCGGAGAAAACCTGCACCGTTGCCGCCTTTCCCGTGCCCACAAATAAGCGCGACATACGCCGATTTCTGGGGCTCTGTGCGTATTACAGGCGCTTTGTCAAAAGCTTCTCGAATATTGCTGAACCCCTCAAAAAGCTTACAAAATACGGTGTCTCGTTTGTTTGGGGTCCCGATCAGTGCCATGCGTTTGACACCCTCCGAAACCTCCTGCAGGCTCCACCTGTACTGGGTCATTTTGACGAAAGCGCTGACACGGAATTACACACTGACGCCAGAAACGTTGGGCTAGGAGCAGTATTAGTTCTGTGGCATAATGGCATAGAGCGCGTGATCGTTTATGCGAGAAGAACGTTATCCCCAGCGGAGAAAAACTATTCTGCAACCGAAAAAGAATGCCTCGCTGTTGTCTGGGCCATAACAAAGTTACTTGTATGGCCGCTCATTCAGGGTAGTTAGCGACCACCATTCCCTTTGTTGGCTCGCAAATCTCAAAGATCCCTCAGGTCGTCTAGCACAATGGAGCCTTCGGCTACAAGATTTCGATGTCACCATCGTCCACAAACTTGGGCGAAAACACACCGACACCGACTGTCTCTCACGCGCACCGGTCGAAAATGCCAACACTGACCTTGACGACGACGACACTTTTCTTTCTGCCGTATCAGCAACCCGCTTAGCTGAACAACAGCGTCACGACTCGGAGCTTATCCCGCTCATTCACTACCTGGAATGACGCAATGCTTACCCTCCTCGAAGCTTTGCACGCTCACTATCCTCCTTTTGTTTCCGTGATAGAGTGCTTTATAAAAAGAACTTTCATCCTACAAAAGCTATGTATCGGCTTGTTGTGCCAACTACGCTTCGTGGTGACATTTTACGTGCGTGTCATGATGAGCCATCATCCGGACACCTTGGCTATACGCGCACGCTGCAACAGATTCAACGCTCCTACTACTGGCCACGTCTCGCAAAGACTGTGAAGCACTACGTTCGCACATGTGGCGACTGTCAGCGACGTAAGATTCCAACTTTACGACCAGCGGGACTACTGCAACCAATAGGCCCACCAAAGGCGCCCTTTCATCAGAGTGGCAAGGACTTGCTGGGGTCATTCCCCACGTCTTAGTCTGGAAACCTGTGGATTGTAGTCGCTGCAGACTACTTAGCACGCTACTGTGAAACCAAAGCACTTCCAAAAGCCACCACAGCAGATGGTGCCCAATTTTTCGTTAACAGCATCGTCTTACGTCACGGTGCTCCAGCTGTCGTCATACCTGATCGTGGGACAGCTTTCACCGCAGAGATGCTGCAGGAAGTCTTGGGATTAAGTGGCACGGAACACCGTAAAACAACGGCTTACCACCCGCAAGCAAATGGGCTGACTTAACAACTCAATAAGGCAATTGCAGTCATGCTGTCAATGTATGTGGACATCGATCACAAGAACTGGGACGCCATACTTCCCTACGTACCTTTTGCGTATAACACTGCTGTTCAAGAAAGTACCTGTTTCACACCTTTTCCTTTAGTCCACGGTAGCGACGTCACGACGGTGCTCGATGCCATGCTCCTGCCCGACAACTTAGGAATATACCACACGGATGCCGCCGAATTCGCGCAGTGCGCAGAAGAGGCCCGTCAACTTGCTCGACACCGTATTCAACATAACCAAACCCAGACGCGCGCCGCTACAATCTTCGCCACCGTGAAATTATTTTTAAGCGAGGTGATGAAGTCTTGGTGTGGACCACTATCCGACAGCGTGGACGTTCAGAAAAGCTTCTTCGCCGTTACTTCGGCCCTTACGAGGTCGTACGACGTCTCAGCGACGTCACTTACGAGGTTCTCCCACAAGGCAATTCGAGACGTTCCTGTTTCACCCCGCAAACTGAAGTCATTCCCGTTTCCCGTCTCAAGCCATACTTTTCGCGCTGTGAATCGCCAGTGAGTGACTTACTTTATTGGTAACTTCACGTCTTTCTTTTTGTTTCGTCTTTTCCTTACATTTTTCCTATTTTTCTTTTTTCTCATTTCACTTTTGTCCTCACAACGAACTACGTTATTCCGTCTTACGCCATTCATTTTGCTCGCATGCTAATTTTCATCTCATTTTCATTTCTTTTTTTTTGCCTTCATGTACAACATCGAGACGATGCTTCTTGGGAGATGGGGTAATGCCACCATTGACGAACGAGGCACTGTGGCTCATACTCGTTTTTGTGTTGCGAAGAAGAAGAGAACATCTTCGTTGCTCTGGTTTAAGTAAACTCCTGGCTGCAGGTCTAGTTTTGCTCGTGACAATATAATTGCTTGACTCCACTATTTTACAACATAACTTCAGCTCGTACCTACAGTTCGAAATGATATTTTCAGCAATATTAGGATGCCTGGAGGCACCGAAGAAGTAACTTTATAGGAATAGAAGAAACATCGCATTTGCCTGATTATTGAGAACTTTTGTATCTCTCTTGACACATCCTATATATACTTAATAATATGTATTTTTCAAGTCCTATTTTGCCGCATGTACCTTCTTTTGAGAAACATTTTTCTCATTGCAGCCGTGCTCTTTATTCTTCGCACAGCAGGTATTTATCAACAATTACTGACGCAAAACAAGGTTTTTAATGGGGCCCACCGTACACTATAACTGCATTTACCGTAACAGACAAACGAGAAATCGGCTATACAGCAAGAGCCGTGCACTTTGTAGACTCGTCAGTAGAAAACCATAAGCTGAATTGTTATCGACCGTTTCCTCCGCCTCATACCGGCTTGCTTTGTGGGTGCCCCTGCGGTCCCCGTCTCCTACGAGAGCTTTTTTTTTTCTTCGTTTATCCATCACATAGGAAATAATGAACAGAATCACAGCGAACAGGTCACTAGCGTGTCGTTATGAGATAAGGAAGAAAAAAAATGTAAACGAAGGAAGCGATGAGGGCAATCTGATTTCGTACCGCAGCTCTAGGGGGAAGTCGACAGGGGATGGAAAGGACGCCCTAAGAAATGCCCGGGGTTAAGCCTTCGATATGAACCCCGTCGCCTTTTATAACAAGTGCCGGGGATTAATCGATGCCCGCGGTGCTCACATCTACACCACCCTAGGAGGGTGCACTTCTCTCCCGCTGCTCGGTGAAGGGCGATATGGGCTTTTAAGCGCCAGGGGTCCGGGCTCTCACGAAAGGTTAGGTGTGTCAGCACGACACGAAAAGGCTGCTTTAGGTTTGATATTTCAGATAATTGCAGATGTCAAAATCAGTAACAGTGATAAATTATACAGAAAGTCAAGTTAGTTGGTACTGCATTGTAAAATAGCGCGAGAAGCACGAGGACACAGGAAGAAGACACTTGCGTTGCCTTCTTCTTGTGTGCTCGTGTTTTTTGCGCTGTGTTTTGCTATGATGAATTACGTTGAAGCAAAAAAAAAAAAAGAGGGGGGGAGGAAGCATCGAACGTCCTAAGCATGCCGTTGTCTTCTGACCAAGTCATGAGGTTATCAGATAGGCAGGAACTGCTGAATTTTCGCACGTAGCTTTGGTGTAAAAAGCAAGGTGTCTATATTCACTGAGTGACGCTAACATTTTGCACAAGGAAGAAATCAAGGCTTACGTCAGTGATGAAAATGAAACAGCCATTTCATATAACAGGTAGGAGTGTCCTTACACAGTTCTTTCTTTCTTAATATTAGACAATATTTATTCAATAGGTTAAGAAGACATCGAGATAAACTAACTTTTGTTTCAAAATATGTACTTTGTTCGTAACACTGTCGTAGCCCCCCGTGATATGAATATTCCGAGATGTGTGGCGGAAAACATGATAGATATGTGGGGTTTAACGTCCCAAAACCGCCATATGATTATGAGAGACGCCGTAGTGAAGGGCTCCGGAAATTTTGACCACCTGGGTTTCCTTAACGTGCACCCAAATCTGAGCACACGGGCCTACAACCTTTCCGCCTCCATCGGAAATGCAGCCGCCGCAGCCGGAATTCGAACCCGCGACCTGCGGGTCAGCAGCCGAGTACCTTAACCACTAGACCACCGCGGCGGGGCGTGTGGCGGAAAACAACTCGTGTGCGTTTTACAGATAATCTTTTAGCATTGATGTTACTGGAATATAGGTAATGTGGCCTAATTAAAAAAATGCACAAAACATTGTCACACAACTGCTCATGCCAGCACACTAGCATTTGCAACCAGTTCTGCAGGGATTTGCTGAGTTCGTTTAGATGAAAAAAAGGGAGTAATTTCGTGCCGGGGCACTGTTTAGGAATGGCTAAATAATATTTATACGTGCAGCTACGAACGATTCGTGGCTGTTTTCAGAGAGTGGAAAGCTGTGTCTGTCCACCGCCGACCGTATTGCATTCTCTGCGCTGGCAATCTAAATGTGCATGCAGGGCTTAAAACCTTGTTTAATAAGGAGAGAAGTATGTATTTGAAACGAAGTGTGCACACCTCTTTTTCTTTTAATGCTAAGCAGCTAAAATACGCTCACTCATTCAGCATCACTGAGAAAAGTAGGTGTTACAAGAAAAAATATATCTTCCTTTTCAAAGACGTCGCGAGTGTTATTTTCAATATATCGAGTAGTAAATTATGTCTTTATACGCATCTACACATGCCTCTTTTAACGCGTCGTGCTGCTCATGCCAACACACAAGAAAAGAAAACCGAAAAAGGAAAAAAAACAGTAACGCTGACCAACCTTATCACCAAAAACCATCTTACTTTGTTGCTTAATGACGCTCTTGGTGAGTCACCGCTTCTACTTGCGACGTGAGTCACTGCTTCTACTTGCGACGTCCGTTCTTTTGAGCAGAGAAGGTTTAGCACATGCCGATTCTCTGCTGCTTCAATCTTTTCGATGGTGGGCGTGCACTCGGCAAAAAGAATTGCGAAATGCAGCTGTAATGTGCGGAGTCTGTCCTCTGCTGATAGCGAAAGAATCATGCTAATCAAAAAGAACTAGCACGCTCAAGAAATACGAAAGGCGTCGTCTGCAGGGATCATAATTCTAAAGAAAGCATAGAAGGTGCCGCTCTTGATGAAGCTTGCTCTTTAAGTACGTGCGTTAGAAAACGAGAAGTGTTACTAAAGAATATATATATATATATATATATATATATATATATATATATATATATATATATATATATATATATATATATATATATGTAACGCTATGATGAATGACAGATGTGGCCTGGCTCATACGCCATGTTTATTCCAATCTCACTTCTTCCTTCTCGGCTTCTACCAACCATCGCTACCTTCATACGTCACATGATTCCCCCTCCCCCCGAAAGAATGCGCGAGCTACAAACTATGAAGCATGAACAAGTGGTGTCTCATCATAGGAAAAAATATCACAAAATAGAGTAGTTCCATGTAACACGGCAGTTCCATGCACTTGCACAAAAATCTTCACAGGGAAGGCAGTCCAGTGACATCTAGGAGACCTCAGGTGGGCGGGGTTGGCTGTTGCGTTCTGAAGAGCATAACCCTGCATTCGACGTGGTAAATGGTGATGACACAGCCTGGATGAGTAGCGACAAACGAACAAGGTTGGGAGTCCTTGTAGCGTTGGAAGGTTAGATGTCTAATGCGTCGGACTTCGAGTCGTGGCTGCGACAGACGCATTGTATCTAGAATGCGTGCTTCTTGAGAGATCGTGACGGCTAGATGCCTGTGTGCTGGCGGCATGCAAGAAGTGCTTCCGCGTCTTTCTGGGCGTTTTCCGTGGTGTTTTCTGTGTAACCGCAGACGCAGAGAGCGTCTGTGGCGATGTTCCTTCATCCGGAAACGTCCTACGTCTTGAAATGACCCTTGGATCAAAGTCCTTAATTTTTTAAGTTGTTCAAGTCATGAGTGTGCTTCCGTTGAAGTTTTCGTTCGTCGTCGTATTTTCTTGGTTTGGTGATGGCTCTGAGAAAATTGTGGTTGGTCATCGTCGTTGAATAAGGAGACGCTGTCGGTATTGCCAGCATTCTTTACGAGTGGGATGCAAACATGATTTCTGTCAAGAAAAGCAGTAGATACATTTTCGTTTTTCTTGGCGAGACTCGCATTGAATGGTGACTCCTTAATGTTTCCACTTTCAGTTGGTCCGGTTCTTGTGAATGACATCGCCGCAAAGATCGCTTGACGTGTTTCCGATTCCGTAGGTTCATTTCTTTACGGGAGAATTGAGCCAAGAGTTCCTGAAGTACAATCGCTTTCGGAGTGGCAGTGGCTTGACAAGGTATTTGGCCGATATTTCAGGTGGTGAGTTGCGTATGTGGCGATTTCTTGAGGGGTGCGATGAGAGTGACAAGCACCAGACGAGCTACTTGGCACAAAACCAGGTGGTGGCTTACGTAAGGAAGATGAAGAGTCAAGTACATTGGGTGCTTGAATGTTGTCTTGATTTGTGTATTGTATGGAAGAGTTTAGCGTTGGTGATATTTGTGTACATGGGAAACAAGGTCGAAGGTTCGGCCTTGTAGAAAGACGGCTAGGATGTCTTTCTATGAGCAGATGACTGACTTCGCCTGACGGGAATCGTAAACTTCTGCTCTGTGCTCGAACGCGTGAAGGCTGCTTATGACTGCGATGACGGAGATCGAATGCACTGAGAGCGTATGTTCTAATCGAATCTTCATTGGAGTCTTGAAACTAGACGATCATTTCTTCTTTTATTTTTTGCCAAGACTCGTCGTTGTCGAATATGTGAGTGAGGCAAAATTTAAATGCCTCACCGGCGACGTAGTCGCTGAAGTTCGTAACCATCTCCCGTTCCGACCAAGATGCAGCGGTAGCGTGGAACTCTAACAGGTCGAACCAGTCCTGTACAGGTCCATCGTCCGCTGCTCCGGTGTACTTGGGGATGGGAAGGTCGTCTGATGCTGCTGTCATGATGCTTGGTGGTCTTGGTGGTCCGCGTACGGTCACTGCGTCTTGCTGAGGTCTTCGATGATGATGGTCGGGCGATGAAGTGGTTGCGAGGTCTTCATCCTGTCGACTTGTGTAACGCTATGATGAATGGCAGACGTGGCCTGGCTCATACGCCATGTTTATTACAATCTCACTTCTTCCTTCTCGGCTTCTACCAACCATCGCTACCTTCATACGTCACCTATATATATATATATATATATATATATATATATATATATATATATATATATATATATATATATATATATATATATATATATATATATATGAATAAAAAAAGGGTGACTAAACACTGATGTAGGATTATTGGGGTGGTGTTTTTTAGCAGCTGACTTACTGATTGGCGGTGCACTGAACTCTCATTTTCTCATTTCCAGTTTTATTTAGCTGTATCTATCCAGCGCGTAAAGAAACAGGACTACATCTCTTAATAATATTTATTATTTAAGGCTCTATCTGCTGAAAGCATGGTGTAATCTATTAGGCAAGCGGGGTGGAAGGTTCAACAGATTTTACAATGTGCTGATATTTAACCTGCCTTGGTACCGCCGAGTAAACAACCACCTGGGAGATAGACTCCATCGAAGAGTGACGGCAGCTTTCGGGACGTGGCTCCGGACCTCGGATCGGCAGCCGAACACTGTCACTACTGTACCGCTGGCGGAGGCAGGAATGGCTTACAGTTAGCCTCAAAAATTACTACGTAAACTAATCAGACGACCTTTCTTACGTGACAAGCTATGACGTGGGTATACTGCATAAAAATTCGTAGTTTTTACTAGTGGCTAAAAAGTTAGGACAGAGAAGCATCGCGGGTTCTGGCCTGACCCGCTTTTCTTTATTTCGAGACGTAGAAAGTAGCGCTTGAATAAAATACTATGTCCGCCAGTTACCCCAGTGATCGCTGCTCTAAAGGAAACAGCTTGCCTTTCAAGACATCATTTGAGTTAATAAGCATTATTTATCCTTAAACTCAAAGCGTTTTTAACTTAAGTATACCTATGCTCCTAAATTATATGTACTCGAAAAAACCTTTATTATTGGCCAGATCTGTTAATTCCATACTAGATATTTAGAAAGGTTTCTTTTTAATATTCTGAAAATCGTAAATATTGTGACGGAAATGGTTACAAGAGCAACGAGAACGTCACTTTGTGCTCGTGCCGCTAATAAAACTAATGAACAGCTAATGTTATCTTTCATGGAGTAGCGTTATATTCTCTACGACATGCATTTGCATCGACGCCATAAAACCACCTAAAGGATATTCACGCCTCACTTGATTAGACTTTACGAAATAATTCCACTTTGACAGAATAGAGAGCTTCATTGCAGGGGCCGTTGCAGCATCACATTGATTTATTTGGTCTATGCCAGGTGGTTGGTCATACACTTTAACAGTGATGGGTTACGTTGGAAACTCTTCATGTGCAGGTCTTTTTGCATTCTCTCACAGAGCCAACTACTACGTCAATGGGCGGCAGGTGCGTGGCTACCACGTGGTTAATGTCACCCTCCACTGCGCATGCTCAGTGTTGGTGGCTGTCGTCGCACGCCGTGTGATGAGAATAGCTGCGCTCCATGCGTGCCTGGCCGCGATGCTGTTCGCTGCTCATCCAGTGCACAGCGAGGCCGTGAGTACTCGTTTGTTTCTCAAGACTAGAACGCCTGCTCTGATTGGTTCTATATATCGATTACTCCAACTGCTTATTTCTATACATAAACCATCGGTGTTGTGTTCTGGACAAGTTTTTTTTTGCTTTGTCTCATATTCTACTTGTCTTATTGTGGTGTGTAGGAGAAGCAAGAGTGCTGTTTTGCCGGTGATCTCTCCTTGTGTTATTGTTGCAGCTCCACGGGTTTGCATTTATTGCCGTGTTTTGTTTTGCATTTCTGCATTGTATAACTTCGATATATATGCCGCACTGAGTACTTTAAGGTTATTTTGTTCGCGAAGTGTGCTCCATAGAACGTGCTTGTTTATTCATATCTGTCACCCTGGCGCAGGTGTCGAGTATAGTGGGCCGTGCCGAGGTGCTGTGCTGCCTCTTCTTTTTGCTGTCTCTCCTCTGCTACCACCGGTAAGAATACGTATGAGTGGTCATTGGTCGTGCACTTACACGAAGATTAATAATGCGCGGGATTATTTTGCTACATTTACCTCAGACAGTGTCATGATATTATGTGTGTTTCACTCAAGCACAGAGACCTATTCAAAAGCTGTCTGTTTTCCTAGGCCTGGTATCGAAAATGATTTTATTTTAGAAAGTAAAAGCTCCATTTATATATACAAGATTTTCTTCGGGCACACTTCATTTTACTTAGTTACACAGTATTATTTTTGGCAACAAACGCATTTGCGCTGATCGCACATTTTCGTGAAGTCTACTCATAATCTGGCACACAGGAGCTTTAAAACGTCCTTGCTTATTTTGCATTGTCAAATTACGTAATCTGTATCTAAAATCCCTGGATTTGAACCGAGAGGTCATACAAAGCACTTCAAAACTTCCTGTGCAGTAAGCGTGCGCCAAAATAAAATACAATAAAAAGTCATGAGAAAAAATGCAGTTGATATTGAAAGTGGGTTCGTTGATTGTGCCTTCGGGAACATCCGTACTTCTCCCGAATGACACAACAGAGTAATCCAAAAAGTTTTTCTTGGAATTAAATAATGTGATCAACCTAGTCATCTTCGTAACGTTTTGTGGTCTCAGTTATTCTTCTTTACATTCTTAGTTGCAGAGATATTAGACATATTTTGAAACCCTGGTCGTTACTTATAAGGTTTGCCTTGCAACGGTAATAAATGAAATGCTGTTTTGTAATGTTATCACAATTAAAACGCGTATTTGAGATGGCTTTCCCCAGAATTCTCCAAGTCGTGCTTTTAAATATGAGTTTCTAGCCTTTCTTCTGCTTCAGCAAAGAATCTGAACCCTTTCGCTTCCAACTTCTCGGCATGGGATTTCGAATTCACTTTTAAATTGGCTTTTGTAATAGCCTCAGGCAAGACATGAGTTTCTCAATACCTATCAGGTGTATTGCCGCAATAAAAATGTCATTTTTATGAATGAGGCGCTTTTACTGACAGTGAACGATTGGCTAATTTTTGGCGAACTTTGCGGGCGTCTATCTTGTAGCTGCACCAGGAATAAAGAAAAGATGACGGATCTTTGGACAGGGACACTATTTACTTACTCGGCCGTAGAGAAAAATCGCTGCTCATTTATTTTTCAATATATTTTGCCCGGGAAGGTGCGCAATCTTTTACTTTCCGTTCGTACCTCACTGACAGGCTAATGTGCAGCTTTGTAGTTTTATTTTAACAAACCTGAAATTCTACTTTGTCGATTTACCGTAGGCTTTCATGATAAAGTTTCTCCGTGTAGGCAATCGGCTGTTTTATGTTACCTTGCTGAAATTTTTTTACAGAATGATTTTAGTTAAGTAAGAAAAAGTGTGTTGTGAGCACACTGACTTGTTTTTCAATAAAACGTTTTTTAATGCAAATGTGGGACATCTTGTGACATTAGGCATTTTTGTTTATGCCCGGAAATGAGAGACCAAAGAATGACATGCTTAGGCGAACAGCATGAATGTTTCGACATTACATATCTCCGCAGTGGTCGCTCAGTCTTATGTTGCTGCGTCATAAAATAATACGCATATTATATTTGAAGATGATGATAAATTCGGAATATATTATTCTCGTTTTGAAAATGCAATCAATCTACTTCTGTAAAAGATGCAACTACTACATCAGTGCGTGTATGATTCCAAATTTTTTTTCATATCCTGGTGAACAAGCTTTCATAGTCATTGCTTTACATATTTTTTTCATTGATAGTCATTCCGCTTCACTAGTCTTGATGAGTTTTGTTGAATCATAGCGTTAAGGTTCAGCAGGCTTTCTTCACGGTATAACGAGAAAACAAAGCACACTCTCAAGTTGTTGAAATCACTAGGCTCATTTGTGCGTGAGTAGCCGGGAATAAGACGCCTGATGAAAATGCGGGACTTTATTGCAGCAAACCATGGTCAATTCACGTGTCACTGTGAGTAATAAACTTGAATTTTCTAATTGAACCAAAGTGTGTTTAAATAAACCCAATGATGTTTAATTTGAAAACTCGCATCACCGACACCAATACTGCCAGCCGCAGCTTGACTATTTCCCCGTTATGCAATAACAAGACTTCTCGCGTTCTAACATCCTGGAAGAATGAGGTGATAACGAAGGACTAATGGCCAGACTTAGCACGAGAAAAATTGGACGAAGAGAAGAACACGCGGGACAGCGCTTGTCCTGTGTGTTCTTCTCTGCATCGTGTTTTCCTCGCGCTACTTCTCGCCATAATTTTACACACACTCGACCAGTACACCACTTTACTACAGGATATGAGGAAGGCCGTACAGAGATCTTGAATAACCGACCAACTGGAGTGATCTAGCAGCCACCTATATCTTAGCGCAACACATCGAATGTTTTTCATCGCCATTGAAATTGGAGCGCCATGGCAGGAGTTCCAAAGCACTAGAGCACCGTGGTGAGATGAAATGCAAATATGCGATCTGCCACTAATGTCCCTGTGGGACGTATATGTGCGTGTGGGAGACAATACCATATTTCGTTTCTTTATATTTTTCTATATTCTTTCTTTCTTTTTTCCACAGTATGCTATTGGCTCACTTTTATATTATTCTACTATTTCTACCAAGTAGACCCTAATCTCAAACGTCCGTGTGGAAAGTTGCCCACAGAGTCACTTAGCTTGCGTAATGAGATGCATAACACCAATATCTCATGAAAGAGATGAAGTATTAAGCTGCGACCTTGTATGAAAAAGCAATCTCGTGATTTAACTGAAGCAATGACCATGAGTCAAGGCCTTGCATTCGCGAACTAAGTAAACGTGGAGAGTAAGCATGTTTATTAGCGTTTAGTTGGAGAACTATGAAATGCGATATTCTAAAGAAGTCTCTTGGCGTTACTATATTTATTGTGTTTTTTTTTGCTATCAGTCAACAAAAAGTGCGAGAAAGAAGAATACTGATAGTGCTCCCATTGAATCTTACGTAAAAACGCTTTGAAATGTTCACCATCAGCTGCTGCCTGATTGATGCGTTTTAGATAGCAGCGTGCTTTTCACCAGGCATAGAATCAGAGGTGCGCCGATCGGGGGACAATTACCCTGCTGCAATTTTGCCGATTCGCACGTAGTTTTCTTACTGAAAAGGTCATCCCCGCTCATATAAAAGCAGCCTAGGCGCAGGCTGTCTCAGCAGTTTTGTTAGGCATAATTAGCTCTACGAACTGACGCTGCAGTTTCGCGCATTAGCACGGACTGTTAATGTCAAGTACAAATGACCAATAAGAAGGTTCGGTGGGTAAAGCACGGGATTTGTTAACAACTGTACATAGCGTGAGTAGTGGACCCTAATCGCCGCCTTTATTTAGGGGAGGTGCTTTCAATTTTGAACGAAAAGACTGCCCAATCAGTAAATTGTTAGTTATGAGTGTTTCGTAATGATGCTGTTACTGAATCATTTGCTTTTTTTTTCCTCAAGAGATAGTGAAAAAGAGACGGAGATGCGTTGGCTAAGTATTAACGCGCTGTTCTGTGCTGCTGAAAAGATCTTCGCTATATACTTCTGCACCGAAATTGTGATTGCGCTCAGAATATGCCAAAATCAAAATAATGTGAAGGGTCTAGGGTTCCATTGAAACGATGGCCATGAGCATGATCGGCACATTAGTACAGATTTAGATTCCGTGCAATATAAAGAGTAACTGAGAGCAATCAACATTGGGATTACCTGTCAACATATTTCAAATAAGCATCTATCATTGCGTAATTTATTGTTACTAAGCTTAGAGAACTTAAGTCTAAATGTGCTCTAGAATTTCAACGACGTGTTCTTCACTGGCACAATACAAGGCCACGTAAAATTTGTTAATACAGCTACTATAGTTCTGCCTATCAACTGCACCAAGAAATTTAAACAGACTACGTCAACGTGCGATTCTTTACAATTCATTTTTGAATATAGTGCCTCTGTTGGTTTTGCTATCTGATGTAAATAGGATAAGTTCAGTTTTTGGCTATTTTTATGAACTTTGCTATGTGACTTTAGGTTTCATATTACTGAAACCGTGTCTGTACAGCATGTTGGGTCAGTTAAACTACAGATACTGCACCTTACTCTGCTATCCTTTCCACAAATAGTACGCTCCTGCTTTGTCACAAATGTACAGATATGGCGAAAGAAAAACGAATCGCATATCTCATAAGCAAAGTAATTTCGTTGTGGCATGAGCATCTCGTTACAATTTGCACGCAGACTGCGTGCTCTTAAAAAAAAACGTTCTGAAATACTCGCATTCATATTTTCATCAGATACGATAGGCCAGAGATTAAGACAACCCTGAGATATGCGTTTCAATTGACTTTTATCTCGGAACAGCTACCAACGTTCTCGAGATGTACAAGGAGGTCATGAAAGGTTAAAGTGGCTCGCAGCTTGGGGTCTGCTTTCCGTGTGTGCACTCCTCTCCAAAGAGCAAGGCATCACAGTACTGCCGCTGTGCATAGCTCTCAGGATGCACACATTAGTGTGTGATTATATGCACGCGGAACAAGAGACTCGGTGCCATAAAGCTCAGTGCCGGATGTGGTAAGTTCTATATCTTTTTACCGTTACTTGAAATAAAGGGTCTCTATAAAACAGTTTTTTCACATTCCTTTTTTATCAGACCACTACTGAAGCATCATTGGCACCAGAGTTCAATCGAAACACTCATTATTAACGGAACTACGAGTATTAAAAAAGTACCCTCCTCCTCCGCTCCGCCTTTCAGCCTCAACTGCCCTCAACTCTTCGAGCGCTCGGGCCTAAGCTCCACCTTTATGACACCTGCGTCACGATGTGGCGTGAGACCGCATACGCGCAAATCCAGCAGCCGATCCGATACCGGCAGTCTGTGCTGCACGTTCCACCGCCAATCAGACCAGCTGGAAACGATGACGTCACTGAGGCAGAGCGTGTCGCTTGGTGTATGGGTGGTTGAAAACCCGTTTGGCCGAGCCGCAGCGATCTGGAGCAATTCGCAGTTTTAAAGCGTTGTATTAAATCACACAGTTTACGCAGAGAGCTCAAATTGGTCTCTAAACTACCCTTGGAACTTGGTCTACCGGCCCAATGTGTTTGTGAAAAATCGTAAAAACTGTTACAGGGTCCCTTTAAATATCTTTTATTGCGTCATTTCAACATGTGGAGATGTACCAGATGGTGATAACCTGTTTGCGCATTTTGAACGCACGAACATGTGTGCCTGATTACTGTTTACAAACCTTCTCGACAATTACCGCGCATAGTTCGCAGCTACTTCACAAACTCGTGCATTCAATAAAGCTTTGTGAGCTCGCTTCTACATTTCGAAAAGAAAAACAACAAATGTTTACGAATAAAAGAGTTTAGCATCAACCTCCATATGAATGCATTGGCATGCTACAGTGAACTTGCTGTTCGGCATTAAATCAAACAGTGCATCAGACAGCGTTCTGAACGTGAGAACAAGATGGAACAAGGTGAGGAGGTCATTCCCAACTTGTCCTGACAGATGCGCAGTTTGATTCTGATTTATCAGTAAGTTTAAATAAAGCTTTTAGCACCACTTTTGAGCCGTGGTAGCCGTATCCTCGGGCAGCAAATGTTAACTCTTTGTGTTGTTGCAGCCCTTTTTGTGGCCCACAACAACATGTGGGTTACGTCTGGACTTCTAATAGACAAAGTTTAGCCTAATGTTTCATGCTGACCAGACGGGCTTCAATCAAACCCTCAACTTCAAGGCCAGCCATGGTTCTCTCTCGGAAGTAGATCTTGTGATCTCAAACATTGTTGCTCGATTGCAATATACGAGCGTTATTGAGTATATCTTTGAAAAAGTGCAAGAGATCTGCGCACGAAATTTTCAATGGCAGCTTTAAACACAAGAAAAAGTTAGCGTCTGTAACTTTCAGGCCAGTCTGCAGATACTGTATACAAGACATTGCCTACCGATGCATCACGGATTGTGAGCTTGTGAAGCTCACGGCACTGGTAAGTGATTCCTTGCTTCACATTTGCCTGCGTTGAAGGAGCGCTGTATAATACTTCTAAACATAGTTATCTGGACATATGTATTCAGGTAGTAATGCTCAAACTTGCTAAAAAAATTGAAGTGTTCACTCAAGGAGCATTGCGCTTTTTTCCCTTACACTTGAAAACGCGAAATGTGTTATGCATATTTTCCACTGACACATCCAACGAAGTGCTGGGGTTTATATGGCAAGAGAAGCATATATATCCGTATACCTCTTTGTATGTCTAGTTCGTGCGTGGACTGGTGTTCTTGGAGCCGTAATATAAGTGACAAGCAAATGACTATCACTGTACCACTCACTATACAGTATATATTTGAAGAATAGAAAATGGATGACGAGCATGAAGAGGCAATGTTGCTTTACAAGTTCATAATGCGGGCCCCGAGGCTGTAATTATTTAAGCCCCGCCGCGGTGGTCTAGTGGCTAAGGTACTCGGCTGCTGACCCGCAGGGCGCGGGTTCGAATCCCGGCCTCGGCGGCTGCATTTCCGATGAGGGCGGAAATGTTGTAGGCCCGTGTGCTCAGATTTGGGTGCACGTTAAAGAACCCCAGGTGGTCTAAATTTCCGGAGCCCTCCACTACGGCGTCTCTCATATTCATATAGTGGTTTTGGGACGTTAAACCCCACATATCAATCAATGATGTAATTATTTAAAAGGCCTTGCCGAATTTTCAAGCCGGAACGCACTTATGTGCAGTTAAATTGCTGAATCGACAGGAACCTCACCAAGAGGTACGTCTATTTGCGGCAACTCAGTCCTATAGAAATTTGGCCCTATCTAACTCTCATTGTTTCGAAATGAAAAAAAAATTGGCAGATCCCACGCAGAGCTGGAATCGATTATATGCGAAGCACGAATGAAATTGGTTATGTGTCACTTTCAAATCAGCACAACGTTACGAGGCGGAGGTATATTATGACGTACATGACTTCCGTGTCATAATTATCATGTTTGGATGTGTTGTTTGCTTTCGTCATCTATTCACATCACGTGATACTAAATTTAGTGTATGTGGAGCTAGCGAAACGGACGCGAGCACGCTATGATCGTGGTATGTTGTCATGTTCTTAGACGACACTCGTTTCAGGATTATCATGTTTGCACCAGTCGTACACCTTCGTCATACATGGACGTCACGTAACACCAAACTTGGTATATGTGGAGCGAGCGAAACGGCCACGAGCACATCGTGAAGGACCCAATATACTCCAACGTAGCGTTGACGCTCGCACACGCTGGGCACAATGACGCTTCGTTAGTAAAACGCGAGCAATTATAGTCTGACGCCAGGCGCGACCGGCGTGACCAGCGTACGTCAGCGCGGCGCGACGGCAACCAGTGCGAACTGCGACATGCTGAATTTCGCGCCGATGCTTACTTAGACTGCACTGCGTCTACCTCTTTCTGCGACAGAGGCACGCCGGACGCACTGAAATGAGCATGCGTCAAAGCAACGCAGCGCGGCGGCGCCTGCGAGTATATGGCAGGTCCAGCGCCTGGCGTCGCAACGCTGGCGTGACGCGACGAAATGAACGCCGGCGAGCACGCGCATGGCGTCACGTCAAAATGTATTGGCATAGTCATGTTGTCACATGACAAGTAGTAATGTTCTCACATGACACGCATCTGACGATTATCATGTTTGCACCAGTCAGATACTTTCGTCATCCACTGGCGTCGCGTAATACCGAGTTTGGTACATGAAAAGCTAGCGAAACGGCCGCGAATGCATCATGAGCGTGCCATGTAGTCATGTTGTTACGTGACACGCATCTCATGTTTATTGTGTTTGCACCAGTCGCATACCTTCGTCATCTATTCACGTACTGTAATACGAAGTTTGGTATATGTGACGCTAGCGAAATAGCCATGAGCGCATCATGAGCGTGGAACGTAGTCATGTTGTTACATGACATGCATGTCATGATTTTCATGTTAGGGTCTGTCGCTTGTGTTCGTCATGTAATCATGTCATACCATACCAGTTTTGCAGCATGCAATGTGAAGGAAACCACTGCAAGAGCTGCAACACCATGAAATATAAATCATGGCATTCATGACATGCATGTCATGTTGTTCTTGTTATGACTAGTCTAATACGTTCTTCATACAGTCATGTTATGTGATACCAAGTTTGGTATCGATCCCATTATTGAAACGGCCAGGAGAGCTACAAGTCGTATGCGGCGAGATAGATAGATAGATAGATAGATAGATAGATAGATAGATAGATAGATAGATAGATAGATAGATAGATAGATAGATAGATAGATAGATAGATAGATACGCTGAAAGTCGCCGAAGTTCACTAAGAAATGCTTCGCATTTAAAATCACTGATTGTGTCGTGTTGTATAGGCAGGAAACTTATTACAATACACGTCTTATTCCAGTGGTAATGTTGGTATTATGAAAGTAAGAAATTCATGATTTGAAGCAACCTTTGGGGCTATGGTTAGTATTTACCAGGACATCTTTTCGGAGTGTTGAGAAGTTGTAAACTCTCCCACAAGCATATACATAATGATGAAACCAACAATGAATTCTGGCACATCTAGACTTCTCATTATCATAGCTCTCTGCCTAGTAAGAGTATAGTATGTGGGCGTTTACGAACTGAAACCGCGCCATGAATATGAGACACGTTGAGCTCTTAAAGTTTTGATGATGTGGTGTTCGTTTCCTTGGAACTGACATCACACCCTTACCTAAACAGGCACCTGGCATTTCGCCTGCATTGAAATGTGACCGCTTCGGCCGAGACGGACCTTTCGTGTGAGGAGCGAAACACTGTAGCCACTGTACTACACAGGTCGACGCTTCACTGGTCGCCCATTTTCCCCAACAAATGCCACTCAGCGGTGTAGTACAAAATGAACAGTGCCCGTCACAGTGTGCATGGGGATTTTTTATCGCGTAGGTGGGCTACACGCTTTTATAAACCAAAAAAAAACAGCGATTGATAAACAGCGCAGTTTGGTGCCAATTAGTCTGCCTTGGATCAGAAGAATAGCGTTGCCACGCTGCGCAGGAGTGATAGAATAAACCTTAACAGTCTTCATACTGTTTTCGTCAGGCTTCTCTCCATGGGTACGCATCCGCGCTTACTTATATCGAGTAATTGCATGCCAACTATCCCAACCGTGCGCTCACCAACAATAAATTTATGTCAAATGGTTTGAGAAAATAACACACATATGCATTAACCCTAAAAATTTTTTCCAAGATATTGGCAGCGTCAAAACCGTTTTGCGTACCGCGGCCGCCATTTGAAATTCAATAAATGGCGGAAAACTAGGAATAAAAAATTCCCATAAATTCACTGTTTCGCACATTATTTCAATACTTGCTTATGGGCGTTTTTAGAGCAACGTGCTCGTACTACATAAGACAGTTCCTCATCATAGCTTCAAAATCTTCAAAGCGCACACAAAAACTAAGCAAATCATTGTGTTTTCCAGAATTTCGCTACAATAAAATACCTTCAATAGAATGAATAAATCATTTTCATGAAGCTCTTTGTAAAATTTACTATGTACAAACATTTTTGTTTTGCCGGTGTGTGGCACATAGCGCTTAAAATAAAACTTTGAACTTGGCGAAAACGCCACTTTGGTCTAAGTTGAGACGTCTGTAGCAGTCTTAGGTGCTCCACAAAAAAAATCTGGTCAAAAACGAATAAGATTGACAATCATTGCAACTTTGTTCACAGAAAGTTTATTCGAAGTCATTTTTTGTATTATTGGAGAAAGACTTTTTTGAAGATTATATGCGTTATTCCATCGTATTCTTTTGGGGGCAATACAAACCAACTGAATTCGCTGCATAATTAAGTGGTAGTGCACTTGCAAAGTATGGTTTAATGTTCAGCTTATCAGTACTCTATCTTGTATACCACATATTGAGGTAAAGATATAACATTGCAAATGATTTACGTCACTACGCTCCAAATAATGAATCGCGTTACATTTATTGCATGTGGCTAAGAGACTCCATTGACGTAAAAAAAAAGATGTCGCAACGTCCATATGGATTGTGCGAAGGGGGCGTGATCGTAGTCAATAACCGCGCTCATGACCCTTTCGCACGATCGCACAAGCTGGTTCACACAAAATTCCCCTGTGTATTCCGCAAACGGCGCACGATGAGACGACGTCCTGCGCATTCGCGCCTACCGCATGGCGTCCATATGTCACGAAAGATTATGCTAAGCTGCTTTTTCTCAGCTTGTTTGGGTGGCTGCTGGCAACAGATATTGATTAAAGTAGGAATCGTCAGTCTGGTAACATGCACTGACTCACAGCTATCACGAGATAACATCAGATTCTTATATGGCGTAGTCGTCAGCCGCCGCTTGTGCTGTGTGCTAATGGAATAAGTAACACGATCCATCATTGGGAGCGTACTGACGTACAGTTACTTCGCATTGCTATTTCCTTACCTCTGTTTATTATAACCTCACTGGTAATGATGGTTTAATAAACTTCAAGAATGTTTCTTTCACTAAACAAAAATGGCTTAGATTATACTTGTTGTGAACAAAATGGCTACGATTACCACCTTAGGGTGCTACAGACGTCACAAATTAGACTGAAGTGGCGTTTTCGCCAAGTTTAGAGATTTATTTTAGAGTCTACGGGTCACACCCCGACAAAACAAACGGATCTGTAAATAATAAGGTTTACCTGGAGCTAAAAAAAGTAATTTACGCATTCCAATAAGGGTCGTGTTTCGCAGCAAAATTCTCGAAACACTACAATTTGCTTATTTTTTGGTACACTCTGAAGAGTGCAAATTTTTAAGCAATGATAAGGAACTGTTTTATAGTACCAGCATGTTGCTTTAAAAAACGTAAAAAAGCAAGTATTGAAATAATGCGCGAAACAGTCAGATAAAGGAAATTCCATTCGTACCTGTTTTCCATCATTTTGTGAATTGTAAAAGGTGGTCACGGGCGGGAAAAACTTTTGCCGCTCAAAATATCTCGAGAAAGTACTTTGAAACTATTGTCCATATGTGTGTAATTTTCTCAAAATATTTCATAGAAAATAATTTTTATCGAGTGCTCTGGTGGGGACAGTTGGCGTGGAATGACACTACGTGTTCTGTATCTTGTATTATTGTATGTCCAGTACGTGCGAGTGATGCATAGTCACTTCCGTAAAAGTGTAAGAATTGCACGGCGATATCACAATCCTAGCATGGAGCAACGGTCTCGCCCCCAATCCTCTCTCGCCATATTTTTCTGTGCTTTCTCGCGTTCTATTAAGGGCACAGTGTGAACGAAATTGTTTTGCATTTACTCCGGTGTCGGTGTCGGTGTCATTCGTTGTTTCCGAAAAACGAAAATGAGAATTTGCTGATGCTGAAAAATTGACAAACATGTAAATAAATGAAGCGATGAAAATAATGACAATCACAGCGATTCCTATACATGTGCTGCGTCGTAAAGTGCAATGCTGTCACAACTAAAATACGAGTAAAGTGCCAGCAAACAAAAATAAAGGAATGTTGTTTTGTCTTTCAAAAGAAATCATGAAGGCCTCTCGAAATGAACATAGGTCTGCCAGTGAAAGAACAGTTTCTTTAGTTTCTGCCCTATAATTCAGGTTTTCAGAGCGAATAGTTTTCAACTCACTAACGTGCTGCCCCTCCAATTAAACTTTCAAATGCCATATTCTTCAACTGCGTAACCTTTCAGTGTGAGAAGCATCTATTTGTTTATTTCTTTGCTTCATGCAAAGGATTAAACAGTCGGTGCATGGCAATCGTTTTCTTGCATGAAACGACGAAATTATTGACGTCCTCGATATAATCACTGGCAGAAATTAAAGTAAAAAAAACCTCAATATAACCTATAATTGGCTAATATCTTGTGTTTTGCTTCCCTGTACAGACGATATTGCTGCTGTGCTTCAGGCTATGTATTCTGCAAGGAAGTTTACCCGAATTCACCGAGATGGACAACCCTGCGTCCTTCTCGTCGACGAGTGCAACCAGGTGACCATATCCTTCAAATAGCACTAGTGGTATTTATACACTATGCTTTATCATGAGGCTAATTGAAAATGCAGTAATGGCTTCTAGCTATTATACCCCCTTTATTATTCAGTAAGTGCACTTCTCCGCACTTACATTCCATGAACTAATGGCAGCACCTGCTAAGTTTCAAGTCGAGACAAGCTCCTAGTTGCACGCACTGCGGCTTGTCTGTTATGCCTGTTTATGTCAAGGGAGCAGAGCCTACATTTCCGTGTCATAGTGCAAATAAACTGCGCAAGAACAACCTCTTTGTAGTAACTGCCTAATCAGCATTAACTGGGCAGGCTACATAGCAGAAAGGCTTGCTGTACAATTATGAAAAAAGGCCTATTGAATCATCGTATCGAAGACCCTTCGCTAAGCAGAATATTTGAGATAGGTGGTCTTTGTAGGGGCAAGCGGTTGCTTGTACAATCTAGAATAGAACAAGATTACATTATTGTAGATAGTTGAAAACTAAACTATTATGATGTTTCTTTTGTATTTACTTTGAAGTCCCGTATAAATATCTCAAACACTGAGAACATCTTGACAACTGGCGTAGTCACGCAGAGAAAGCTATTGAAATGCAGATATTGCAGATAAAAGAAAATGCAGATATTGAAATGCAGATAAAACTATTGAAATACAAACATATTGAAATGCAGGTGTTGAACTACTTGATATAAGTGGCTATTTCGAAATTACATAGAAGAGCAAGATAAGCATAAGATCAGCCTTTTAAATTACTGCACAGGTTGAATAATTTTTTGTCTGTTCATTGTTCATTCTGCTATGGCGAACATGAAGTTGCTCAAGAAGGGCAAAGAAATGAAACCAGGCATTGAGAAACGCGAAGAAAATGCTGTAGATAATGTTTATGCATGTTTATGTAATAACTACACACTTCCGAATAAATCCTAACTCCTTAGTAAACAATGATTAATTATGCTGCAGCTTTTATCATCTATCTAACGTATATGTCTGTGTACAGCGTTTTGAGTTGTAAAAATACTAGAGTGTTTCGTCACTACTAACTGCGAGAACCGATATTGCATCACAAATGGTTGCTCAATCATTGGCACATAAATAAAGAATTGAGCACATGCTAACAACTTCACTTCACTTCAGAACGAGGACAGAGCAGGTTTGCAGCACTGCGCAAACAATTGTAGGCGACGACGTTGACTTTAAAATTAGCCTTACCAATGCGCATTGTACGTCGCCCATTGTGATTCCTATCTTTCCTTTATGACAGGCTGCTGACTTACAGCTACCTGTGTGCCTTCAACGCCTGGCTAGTGCTGTGTCCACACACCCTGTCATACGATTGGCAGATGGGCAGTATACCTCTGGTGACGTCACCGAGTGACTGCAGGAATCTGGCTACACTGGCGTTACTCGCTTCGCTATTGACTCTCGGCTGGCGGGCTTTGACGACAATGAAAATAAAAAGCAGCGTGAGTTCACATAACGTTTCGTAATTCTCCTTCTGCGCGCATTGCCCAAACCCGGCACAACGATCATTTATTTTAATTTCATTTATGCCATTTTTTAGAGAGAAGAGGTACTGAAATGCAATTATTTGTGTTGATCATGCATGGACATAAAGTGGTACATTTCTGCCACAAAAAAGTAAAATATTCTGTTTGTTCTGAAGACCATCAAATTTCGAGTCTGGAAAGCACTATAAGGCGTTGATTTCAGAGAAATTCGGAATTATTTATCATCACGAGCTCAACATGCGTTCGGTGTTGTAGCCAACTTGTAATAAGTTGAGGTGACCAGTATTTTTATTCTCCTCACATTTCAGGGCAATGGCGCTTAAACCTACTTGCGGAATTTTTTCGTATGGTGCCTTTTAAGAAAGCTCGACATTGCTACATTTATTTGCAGATGGCTATACTATACTTGTCCTTTCCCAAGGGCACGAGTTATATCATCTATCAGCTGGATTGTCTATCAAAACCAGAGAACGAGTTCCTCTATGACGGGACGAATAGTCTCACTAGCCCGTTCAGACGCGGGTTCACTGTTCTGTTTTCAAAAACATACATTAATAAACATGAATGACTACAGACAGGCATCTGTATTGGTGCGAAAATTTGTGTCCTTGTGTTCTCCACTATTTTATGCCCTCTGCCCTAAACAACATTCAACTAGCTAAACTTCATACGTCTCTTCAAAAATTATATATTGGCCTTTCTTGTAGTGACAGTCAGAACTCTCGATATGACCTAATAAAGCTTCATCTTTGAGGACTTATATCATTCTTACACATCATCAAATAGACGAAAGCACCGCACAATTACTACCTGAGACGGTAGGATAAAGGTGAAAGTAATCATGACGGCAGGGTGTGCAAACACTAATACAAATAAAGGGATCAATACAACACAAACCCCGTCTGGGTTCCTTCTGTGGCGTTCCATTCTGCAAACGTTACCTCCTTCATTATGAGTCCTTACAGAGTAGCTCAATTTTCAGCCACTTTAAGTATTACCTTTAACATTTGTGCACGTGTGCATGAGTGTATTTCCGTGCTTGTATGTGTGTCTTCAAGAGAACTTTCTGTATTCACATGCGCTGCACAAAATTGTTATTGATAGCTGTATACAAAGGCGGTGAAGAGTTTGAAGTGATTGTTATTCCATGTGACGCTTGTAGCCTGCCGGTGGATCAAGAGAACAACTGTGTTGCTACAAGAACGTTGAGCGGCTCTGTGGCCAATCATTAAGACTACTGGTGCCCCTGCTCCTGACAGTGCTGCCATTCCTTCCGGCATCCAACCTATTCGTCACCGTTGGCTTCGTTGTAGCTGAGAGAGTCCTCTACATTCCCAGGTATGTAATACCATTAACAGTGCAAATTACAGTGGTCGCATGTGTACCTATGTTAGCAGATAACCAGTGATGTTGCTAAGACGGAGTTTTTTGATCAAACATGATATGTGAAAAGCAACTTTTTAGTATGAATTGAACTGTGCAAACAACGTCTTTCTCAAAGACTTTCTAACCTTTAACTAGTGGTGAAAGGCTGGAACTATCAGTGGAGCTACTTTTTGAACTAGCAGAGTTATGCTCGTATTGCCAAATTTTGCCAGAGATCCTATATTTTCACTGGTATTACTAAGTATGCCTAGACATGCCAGACATGTCACATTCTTATCTGTTACTTTATGTTGTGATTTTAGTCAGGTTACTCAGTACCGTTACGTGAGGTCACAGGATGTAATTCCGGATGAGGTGGCTGCATTTTTGATGGAGGCGAAAGTACAGAGGGGCTGGGTGCTCAAATTTGGGTGCACATTAAAAACACTAGGTGGTGGAAACTTTTAGAGTCCTTCACTACGGCGTCTTCACTAACATATGGTGGCTTTCAAACGTTAAATCCTACAAATGCATTATTGCATTACTGTTACCTGGTTCATGGAGGTAACATGCCACGTGGGCGTCTCTCATAATCATATAGTGGTTTTGGGTCGTTAAACCCCACATATCAATCAACATGCCACGTGACCAGCGTGTGCGGTATTTATTTCGGCGGGAACATGTCATGAAAATCACTGTGATGCGATGTTGCCGATTTCACCCACATGATTGTTAGGTACGACATTTTAGTCATGCGATTTGTCGCAAGTGTGATTATTACAACCTGAGCATGTTTTAATAAATGTAGATAAAGAGAGGTGGTGGGGGTGTTGTGTCATGCTTATTCATAAGACGTCTGTTACGTGGATTTAGATAGGTGAGCAAATGTTACATGATGCTACATAATTCATAGTCACATCATTGGTTATCTCGCAATGGTACAGAATAATAAATCACCTAATAGACTTGCCCGTCCTAGGTTTTGCATTCCATGCCATAATAAATCCGTACTCGTGTCATGGGAGCGAAGCAGGAATCATACAGTATAAAGCAAGCGTGCACCTGTTCAATATGATCATTCCGATTCGCACTATCTCGCAAACGTAAAGCTACACTGACATACACCAAAACTTGTATTGCGAAACGTGACGGGAAAACGAACAGAAATGGCAGGTGGTCACAAGAAAATAATGGTATTCATTTCATGTACGGCATCATTAAGATGCCATGCTCACAGTGCACTCACGACCGGTTCACTCGGTTTATATGCACAAACATTGGTAATGATAGACGTGACTGATGAGCATAAATGACGAGGGCAAACATATGTAAGTTATGATACGCATGTCATATATGAAATTATATACATGACTCTGCTTTGGTGCGCTTTCTACCTTACTATATACCAAAATTGGTACAGCATGACTGGAGTGGGTGATGCACGTAAATGGCAGATCATGCATTGTATATACCATGCTAGTTTCATCAGTATAGTATATACCATATTGTACATACATCCATGTATGACAAGCACGCGCTACATATAGCGAACTAAATGTTCAGACATGATTCTCTTCATTTGCCTCATATACAAACTAGGTGATGTACGCGCATCTCTGCTGACTGCTTCGCATCGCAGTGATTCCTTCAGTTCGTGGCTTCCACCACACTTCTTTGTTCGCGAGAAACGCTCCTTTAACTTTTTGCGTTGCGCTTGGCTCGCCAATCAATCAGCAGTCTTTTAGAGACACGCGTTTCTCATCTTGTGAAATGCACATGACTGACAAAAATTTCGGCCTTTATTTCTTCGCCGTAGCAAATTCAAGGTTTTTTGTTTGATCTTCCAGTTACCTATAGGATGCTGCGAAATTTGCTGCAGTAGAATTACTTTTATTGCAGCATAGGCGTCACTCTGCTGGTGGCTGAAGGGATGTCCCGCCTTCACACGTGGTGCTCTAGAGCACTCCGGTGGTGCACCACGAGCCTCTGCTTCATTCTAGTGGTGCTCTTCACAGCACGCACCTGGAACCGGAACGGCGTGTGGGCATCCAGGGAAGCCCTGTTCGAGTGGGTGAAATTCATATCGTTTTCGCGTGAAGCTCAAGCTACTTTTACATTCCCTGTTAGTCAAATGCTGAATGTGAGTCATTTTACTGTCTTTTTTGTGTTTGTGTTCAATATATGTAAATGATATGAACAACGCATTTTGTTTATTCCAGATCTGGTATAAGAGACCTTCCGGGAAACGCAAAGATGCATTACAATTACGCCAATTTGCAGAAGGACACAGGAAACTCGGACTTGGCCATCAAACACTACAGGCTAGCAATCAAGTGAGTTCTTTGTTGTTGTAGTTCTAAAGACGATAGTTTTTCTTGGGGACCTTGGACACAAAAATTTTGGTGTGTCTGTCTTTCTGTCCTTTTGTCTGTTCCTCCATTCCTAACGGTACCACACATGGCACCAGCGGATACCCTTAATGGCCGACAGCATCCACAGCGCCCGTCAATGTTGCTCGAGGTTCAGCGTTCATACTTATGCGATTGTCAATTAAAAAGCAATTATCGCGCATAACTGTGGCACCATAACAGCACGTATATATTCTGTATGTCCGTCTTTTATTGGAAAATGCATACATGAGTAATTTCAAGGACCGTAGCGTTTATCACGCAGCGCTGACCGTGCAATGCTTGCACGAAGAGGGGTATGCTTTCAACGCTTTGCTAAGACGAAACGGTGGTGCCACCTACCCGCCGCCTTGTGTTCGACACCTTACCACCTCTGAGACGGGTGCGTGCGCCCGTCTCAGAGCCATGCATTTCGTTTTCCAAGATAACTGGCAGATAGCGCTCATCTCTCAGGTGTGACGTGACTTGTGCTCGTTTGCCTCCACTGCATGCTCGAGGCTCTCTAACGCAGTGCTTCCAGAATACCATTCACCAATTTTGTTGCGCAGAAGGTCAAATAAACCTTTCGTTCACTCTCTCCAGACGGAAGACTATCGCCTTTCGACGACATTTGTAGGTGAACATTCAGATTTGGGGCCAATTTTTATTCGACGCTCGTTATACCGGGTACTCTTGTCTTGACGCGTTGTTTATTATTTATTTGTTCTTCAAGTTACAAGTGTTTTGAAGCTCCGCTGGTCAGCAGAATAAAGTGACATTCAGCGAAAAGCTAGCACCGTTACATAGGCACTCAAATAAGACCATTCCAGCCCTTAAACGAGGCATCGAGATTTTCAAACGGTACACCGCGGGATTTTTAAGGTGATACGCGGGCCAAACAGCCGCTAAAGCTTGTCTTTTAAACTTTACTTTTAACAAAATGGTGTCTGGCCACTATTCTTTGACAGGACCGCATTACGCACACAGGTTGGGGTGCAAAAAAATTAAGAAAAAAACTATTTTTATAATAATTACTTAGGCCATCGCTTGCGCTGGTGATGGCGTTAAGTGTTTATTGCAGCAGAAAACTGGGCGTAGTAAAACAGGGTGATATTTGATTTATTACTTCTGCTTTTCGCACCCCAGGTTGTGGCCAGATCACGCCAGCGCTCACAATAACTTGGGCACTGTGCTTACATCGGCGGAAGAATCTGAACATCACTTTCGATACGCCTTGCACGTCAACCCAAACCACCCAGGAGCTCATTTCAACCTGGCCAATATCTACAGGTACATAGGGTTTTCCTACTTTTGAGGCAGTTAAGCAGTACAGTTAGCGCAGCCATGCTGCGTAGAACCACATTCACGAGAAATAAAACCGAAAAAAAAGGCCCTTCCAACGCATATTGGTAATGCATTGGTAGGGTCGTAATAAAAGCCTAGTAACTCAACTGTGCCTATCACTTTTTATTTTGTCTGTTGTGACCATGCCTCGCACTTCAACTTATGCTCCACCTCTCATCTTCTGTACATGCTTCCAGAGTAATCTTTCGCTCATTGTTTGCCAAAAATCAATCTATCCTACAGTAAACAGTTTTCCCATGAATAACTGAAAGAAATATCCGTTGTTTTTTTATGTACAGTAAGCAAGGCCAAAAAGATGTCGCAAGAGCCCTGCTAAAGCGTGCTGTGGAGCTTGACCCCGATTTTAGCGAGGCCTATTCGTCGCTTGCTGTCCTCGCGGCTAATAGAGGTGATTTATCTGAAGGCGAGAGGCTGCACAAGATGGCATTAAAGAGCGACGACAGAAATGCAGATGCCCGGATTGACTACGGCACATTCCTTCAGTCACAGGGTGAGGCCGTCTTTAGAGTGTCTTCTACTACTCTAAGTCGTGCCACTTAGTGACATGATATGTACTTTCCGGCAGCTAAGTAACTAGTCACCTGTTTAATATACTATACGTAATTCATATCAGCTATAGCCCTAAAAACCGCACCTGCAACCTATACGTTTCCCAACCTCTGGTCTCAAACTATACTCATCATCTCGAGCGTAATGAAAAGGTTGGATATGTTTCGCTATACAATGTTAAAAGAATGACATCGTTATCTAGCAGGACCTCTGAAGTTATCAACAATATAAACAAGATATGTTGCAAGGAAGGTTAAATATTTAAGCGTTATCCGGTGCGGCTGCCTAGCATGATTGTCTACACCAAAAAGAACAGGAGTTCAAAATTTTAATACTGCAGAAATTCTGCAGAAGACGAAGCGTGAAACGGTTGAACTAGCAATGTCACTAGTACGGCAATGGGTGTTGTTCAACTCCAATAACAACCCTCTTCCATCATTTCTCATCTCTAATTCAACCTGGATTACTTTTAGGCATTTTCTGCCTTTCTATGATCTTATTCGGGTAACCATATGGTCTTCTCTTTACAGGCCGTGCTAAAGAGGCCATGGCACAGTATCATCAAGCTCTCGACATCCAAGAAAACCACACCGTGGCACTTCTGAACGCAGCTAAAAGCCTTCGGAGCATGAATCTAAACATAGAGGCCGAAAGCCTCTACAAGAGGTTAGCTACGAGGTTATACCTACTGCCAACCATGCTCCTTAGAACAAAGTTAACAAACGAACCTCCGTGGTGTTGTGGCAATGCTCCGCCGTGATGACATAAGAGGTGACCTAAAGAAAGAATATGTTAATTTTATTCCATTTACCGATCATTTCTTTTACAGCATGTCCACATTAACTAATCCTAAACCCACGAAGACCATGGCTGATGCCTCAAATAATTAGTTTCCCACCTGTTCAATTCGACAGAAGTCACAATAGGGAGGACTTTAAAAGAAGTGAGCATAAACCTAAAATGCGTTTCAGCCTCCCTAATTCGTGTAATTGATTGATTGATATGTGGGGTTTAACGTCCCAAAACCACTCTATGATTATGAGAGACGCCGTAGTGGAGGGCTCCGGAAATTTAGACTACCTGGGGTTCTTTAACGTGCACCCAAATCTGAGCACACCGGCCTACAACATTTCCGCCTCCATCGGAATTTGCAGCCGCCGCAGCCGGGATTTGAACCCGCGCCCTGCGGGTCAGCAACCGAGTACCTTAGCCATTAAACCACCGCGGCGGGGCTCCCTAATTCGTGTAAGCCTTTCAGATAGCAGTGGATGCATTAGTGAGGCAGATCTGTGGCGCTATCGTTCGAAAGATCGCCTCAGTTGTACTTAGTGGAGTAACACCATTGTGCGCTCAAGGTGTGCATTTGAATGTAAGATCTTGCGGAGAGATATCCTCATCTTATGACGTCTCAGGTATCAGAAAGCGAATTTTCCAACCTTTTTAACACACTTTTCTTGTTAGCCTAGACTTCCTACAAAATCATTTTGTGGCACACCTTCTTAGCGTTGTTTGTGCGTGTAATGAACGATTGTGTATGTCAATTCTGCGGCTGATGCTCTTAAAACAAACAACAAGCTGCTGAATACATCAGAAGCAGCCTGAAGAAACACACGTTGCTGTTAAACTAACACCGTTTATGCAACACGTGAATTAGAAATACTAGTTGGTTTCTCTCAGATTCACTGTTCATGATCAAGTTTAGTCTATTGCGGACAGGGCCCTTGCTGCTGAGCCAGATCCGCAGGTGATGGACAACCTCGCTGTGTTCTACGTCAGCGCTGGCCGACTGGATGAAGCAAGAGAGCTGTTCGAGGATATAGATAAGCGTTTCCCGGACCACCGCGACAGCAAGGTTCACTATGTGAGTAGGAAATGACGAACATAAATTTTCACTAGGAAGTAATAATTTGTAACAGCTGGTCTGTTGGCACTGTTGGGCAGTGCGGACTGCTTCTTTTCACGTGAAAGAAAATTCGAAATAAGCACGAGAGACGATTTGTGCTATACTTTTATTACTTCTTGTCATTGATAAAATCTTTTGTGTATATTTAATGCTATTTACCATTAGGCAAGATGCACGGAATGAAAAAAAAATAGGCAGATTTTTTTATATGCGCTGCAGTTTAATTGTCTCTCATTAAAAAGAAGCTATGAAGCACTTGCTGAAAACAGGCACGTAGCCAGAATTTTTTTTGGGGGGGGGGGGGCACCTCTTTGATTTCGGGGAGGGCACATCCTTGAAATGGTTATTTTTTCGCTCTCTATGTCAGGACGAAAAACAATTTTGGGAGCGGAGGGGACACGGGCCTGGTGTGCCACCGCCTGAGTACGCCCCTCGTTGACAAACTAAAGACTAAAGTATAATAAGGCCTGATATTTTAAGGACACCAGACAAGGACAGTATTTTACAATAATAAATGTATTTCATGTGAAGTGGTTTACCATTCACTATTTATGACTCTGGCATTATTCGTACAAATAACATCATTAGGTTATTACCGCAAATTTTATGCAAGTACGTCTCAGAAAGCTGCTTACGTAATACCAGCTAAGTAGTTACAAGAGTACAAGACTGGTATGCGTGCTTTTCAATCAACTTACATGCTCGCATGAATAATGTTGCTAGAAAAAATTAGCGCATTCATTCTAATATAGAACGAAAGCTCAAGAGAGTGTCAAAGAAGAAGCATAATTTTCAGAGTGTTGGGTTTGACCCTATCATATTTTTAAAGATATATTCAGAGACGTTAAATGTGAGCAGAAGTTGCGTCGCTGTATATTGTATAGGCACTGTTGAATCTATACAGGCAAAATTTATTTTTGTCTATGAGAAACTGGGTTGTATTCCTGCTTAATTAGGTGAAAGCATTAAATCAGTACTGTTCTAGATTTAAGGTATTAAAGAAAGCAGCACACGGTGTTTCATTTCAACTTCATTTTCAGGCTCAGCTCCTCATTCAAATTCGAAGTTTTCGAGCTGCTGAGGTCCTTCTGCTCGACGTGATCGACCACAACAGCACTGACAGAGGTGCCTTGCACACGGCTGCCCTTTTATACAACCACATCAACCGAACAGTCGAGGTACTTCTTGCATTTCGTCAAGTCGATCAATCATTTATTCTTTGTTAACATAGTATTTGACTCTGCACAAAAAATGAGTCGCTGGTTGCTCTATACGTTGCCTGCGTCAACTTAATATTGATGGTATTTAATTCTCCCTCAGCTTTGCTGCAGAGATTAATCACTGGTTCTCGGCTGTTTAACTAATTGCATAACGTAATAGTGTTGACAATCTTGCGGTCCTTGTTTAAACCGTACCCGTAATGCCTATGACTCAAGTAACTTGATTTTTTAGAAGAGTTTAACAGTTAACATTTGGACTTTACACGTCTAAAAAGAGAATTCCGCGCACACATAGAACAATTTGTTTTTAATTTCACATCTTCTTCAGAGAGCAAGAAGTATATGCCTAAAAAAGCGTGGACTTGAGTATGGACCAGCCACGTTTTAACAGATAAAAGAGGTAATTTTGTGGAAATTCCGGCGTCGGCAGTGGTGTGAGTGTCGGCGTCGTTGGCTTTGAGTGAAATATCGTCATCTTTATGTGACCGAAGAGTGAACAAAGCCGCAAGTGAAATGAATGATTAAAATTCTCGGTCTGAGTGGGGATCAAACCCGGGTTGTTTACGTGGCAAGCGGGTGTTCTACCACACAGCCACGTCTCTGCTTGTGAATACAGCAGAAATAACTTCCTCCTCTTCAAAATACAATGAGAGCAACTTTCACGCTTTACCAAACACACATACATTCTTCATAATAGATCATGAATTATTGCAGTAGTATCGCGTGGTACAAGCGCTATTGGCCGTCAGTACATGATATTATCGTAACGACTTCATAGCTTAAAGTCAGTCACCCACTGCAAAACGCACTCATGTTACTGCTTTCTCAAGGCCAAGTTGCGCGTGCATAGCAACTTATAAAGATTTCCGAAACCTAATGTTTCAAGTACGCACTAATAAAAAATTATCGCTATTGCATTCAGCTGTTAAAGGCGAAGCTGAAAGGTCCCCAATTTTATTTTTTCCAGCTTTGGAATCAGGATATAATTCATTGTGATTATCAGATCCGCTTAATACACAAGTCTGGATGGCTACAGAGTATTTATTGAATGACATCATATAATCTGTAGTGATGCTGTACCGCTACGATACTGTTGAACAGACCAAATAAAGGGACTCAACTATAAATTATTTTAACTTGTGAATATTACTGTTATAACCGTGTTGCACTACAAGAACTGGGTTGATATCTTCATTTTAAATGAATACAGAATAGGCAATTTGTTAATGGTGCTGAAGTTGATTTCTATAATTAGTGAACGTGCTGCGCAATTTCCTCATCTGGGAGTTATTACTGCTACGTGTTCACAGCAAGCTCGCAGAACTTTGCTTTGAATCAATGTGAATTATTCTTTAATGTTCCTGACTACCATGTTTACATGCCATCATACTGCCTTAGCTCTCAAGGAAACAAAGCGAATTTACTTATTTATAGGGCACTTGCTGCATCCCCACTGAGAGTTCCCTCAGTAGTCCTGAATATAATTTAAGAATGTATGAACCGCCGTGCGTTCCTGTACTAATGTTTATGATCGATATATTAGTGAGTCTTTCCTAATCTTTCAGGCACTGGACTACATATTAAAGGCTCTAAAGTTGTGCGATGTTGACCACCTCTTATGTGCAAAAATACACAGCGACCACGGTGACATACTGAAGGACTTAGGTGACCTCAGCTCATCGGCACAGGTTCGTACAAGGCACGCGCTTTTATCAGAGTAATGAACCATTTTTTTATAAAACTCGATGACATAGCTTAAGGAGAATTTATGATGTGCTGAAAGCCTAAATAAAGCACCCACTTTTGTTTTAGCTCTTCACTTTGTGTCTGTGAATTATGCCAACACGCATATTATTGCAATTGTTTTGACATAATTTCCCGTAGATTAGGTATGCCTACATAGTAGTATTTCGAGCCGAAATAAAATAAAAACACGTTATAGTTTCAGGAGCATGTAGAGATAAAATTTGATATTTTGTTAAACTTTACCTCAATTTTACCCGGAGCTACTCAAATTTCTGGTATGATGATGCGGACTAAATTTAATTAAAAAACAAAAAATAGCTGTTGCATAACATTACTTGAAATATATATATATATATATATATATATATATATATATATATATATATATATATATATATATATATATATATATATATATATATACATTTGTGTATATCACTATTCATATAATTCTTAGTTTTTGTAAATGAAAATTTCTTACCTAATTGAAGACATTTCATGTCTCCGCATCTTAACAGTAGAATTATTATCCTTCCCCGTTTATTAAGTGCACATATGTTGTGTGGTTAAGGATGTAAATGCTATTGAAAAGTTTTCTCAGGATATTTTTCAAATAAATTTAGATATATTTCTCAAATAATTGTAAATTCCTTAAACTTCTTTCCTGCGGCTGAGTCACTGCTTATAAGGCATGCTTATAGAAACACCTGCTTGAATTCCCTACACTACTACGCCAAATATTTGCTCCTTTTTAGGTAAATAACATGTTAAAAAGACATAAAATACTCAATGCGCCTTTTTGTTTTCTGTTTCAGAGCTATCAAGTCGCCATTCGTCTGGATCCTGATCTCGCTCACGCTCATCTGAACCTTGCGGTGATCAGGCACTTGAAGGTTAGCTTTGTTGTTGCGATATAGCAACGCATTGCAATAAGTGGTTTAATCATGCGTCAATAATTATTGCCTTCACCGAAACACGTAATAATTAGTGGCCGCCCTTGGGCTTAAGCGACTGCTTATCCAATGCAGAACTCATTGTGCAGGTTCTTCTAGCAGAAATTGTATGCTACGCGTTGTTTTCCAGAGTGACTACCCAGCTGCATTTCGACACTACCAAGTGGCCCTCTCTCTGGATCCAAAGAACAAGCTCATCGTAGACAACATGGCCAAGTTGAGGCGACGAATTGCTAGGCCACTGGCCTTCCACGACTGCGTTTAGTGCTGGTGCTTCGTCGGAGTGCAATCACCGCGCCGCTTATCGGCGTATATACATTCACGCTATGCCTTCTCAAGCGGCTTCACATGTTCCGCAAACCTTACCAGTGAGCAGGCAGACGTTCCGTTTAATTAGCTCGAAGTGCAGAATGATCGTATCCTGACTCCTACTTAGCAAATCGTGTTATAGGTGTATGTACTGCGTTATTTATGCTTCAAACACCCCTTCCTGTTCCACAGTGCTGAAAACGACGCACCAAAAGAAATTGTGAAATTTTTAGTTTTTTATTTGTAAGGTTGAAATCTTGTAAATAGGTATCTTCGACACACCGGGCCACTATGTTTTGTTTTTCAAATTGGCGAAAACCCGCGCACTTAGGTGCCTGTTGAAAATACATGGTGTCGCACAGTAAACTTATGGGATAATTGTGATATTACACTATACACCCGTCTCACCACGTTACCGTTCAATGTTCGCATGTTAATTATTTGCCCTTGTTAAGATATATGACTGCAAAAATACTTCATCTAGTGAATTTTGTTCTTTGATGCAAGAAACAATAATAATTCACTGAAGTTTTTTGCCCAGATTTCCGATACACAAAACCATTTAGATTATACACGTGGAATTTTAATATGAACACAAAAAGTGAAGGTCTACTACGATCCTCTTTTTATGTAGTTCTGTCTCTACGCCATTAAGAAGAAATGAAAAAAAAAAAGATACGACAACACTTATTACTGGATGTATCATGTGCGTCAGCCTATTTGTGTTCACCCTCTTTGTCAGCACCTCTGCGGTTCGCTTTTGTGAAAAGTACCACTTCTTCGAGTAGTGGCATAAGTCTATGCAACAACGTGCCTAGATTTCTGATTGTCCGAGTCGTTTGTGGGTTAGTTATCACAATGTAACTCTCCCGAAGTGTGACAGATTCGCTCAGATGTGGTTCCTGTTGCTGTGTCGTTGTGTGCGTCGTGTTATAAATGTTTACGGATCAAGTAAAGCCGGAATGCTGCACCGGAACAATACAACGAGATCTCGAGAAAAATGTCTTACGTAATCATCGCATTGCAGTGCGCGTAACATTGAGCTTGTTTGCGTGACCTAGAACGTATCTGGAAAGCCTGTGTATGTTTAGATTTACAGGATGCAATGAATTCAGGTGTCTTGAGCTGCTCAATGTCTGCATTTGATTCTAGGAAGAGAACGAGAAGAGCGGCAACATCGTGCTCAGAACGGAAGGAAGTTCCACTAGTAAATACAGATTCGTCATAAAAAATGTACGCATGTAGACACGGACACAAAATAAGAGTCAGGACAACAGAAACGCCGGGCTCTTGCTGTCTCCTTCTGTTTGGTTGTGTCTGTTTGTGCCCGCGTTCCTTTGTTTACCCTCGTCCTATTGCCCTGTGAAGGATTTTCCTGGCATAATTTTTTCTTATCATTTTTGATGTTTTTAGGAACTCGCAGTTGACTATTTTTAGGTGTTTTTAACATTTCCAGGTCCATGGCACAGGAGCAGGAAAGCACACCAAGAAGTTGCGAGACCTAATCTTACCGAGTGTCTTAGGTTTTCTCCGTAGGACTGCGGTGTCAAAAACGCTAAAAACTGTTCGTAATACTCCACGGTGTCCAGCCGCTATTACAAGCAGTGACAGTAACACATAACAGTTTAGAAGTCTGCTTGTAATCAGCAGCGTGTGGTGGTAAAGTGCAACAATAGCTGTTGGATGCGATGCCACTCCTTGACTAGCCTGCGTAACGCTGCCGATCTTTCCGCACAACTCCCTCGCCGGAGGTGTTTAGGCGATGCCAAATCGGTCAAGTTGCAGCTGCGCGTTGACATCACTCTCTTCCTCACCTGCAGTAGCTTCCAGCTACTCCACCGGTTTGCAACAAGCTTCTCACTTCACCTTCGCCACCGCCCGCAATGCTCGACCACACGTCGAGCTGAACCATTAGGCATATTTAGTCACGGGTCTGCAGCAGCCGCAAGGGCGCGTCCTGCCATTGCAAATGGCTAGCAGGCTGCGCCCGTACGGTTGCTGTGAACACGTGATTAACCCCTGCATTCAAATGCTCCTCGATTTGAAGTTCACTTCAAACCGCCTAATGTAGCGCGTTTGAAAGGCGTCTGTGCGTTTGTGTTGCCTTGGCACCGCCTAAGAACAGTGCGTTAGAAACGTGCTCGTGCTGCATTCAAGTCTGTGGCAAGTGAAGCTGAAGTCAAGCAGCGTTTGTGGACACGGACGTTAGTCTGTCTAATCTTTCGGCTCGTTTATCTACGATAAAACTTGCACAATACCAAACCCGCCTACCGTGTCTTTGCGTTTCTAAGGAGCGTTTACTCGACTAAACGCTAATCTGAGATTCGCTTCAAGCCGTTCTTTCAGCACCTGCGTCAATGCCCGTTTCAACCTGGTCAACGCCGTGCGCACCGCTGCTGCTTCGCATTCCATCAGGTTTCGATTCGCAGATATGGTCCAGAATTTTTTTACCGTGGTGGAACTCAAAGCATCGCAAAAGAATAAGTGCGTTTGGCCACATGACGTATACCATTAGCTTCGCCACATTTAAAAATAAACCATTACTCAAGTTTATACTTGTGATCCGTTGGAGCGAATAGCCCCTCCCAGAGCCTTTTCTACTAAACATTGGTCAGCCGGCGCTCATGTCCATGATAAAGTTTATGGCGTGTGTATGTCACCACTGGAGGCATTGTCATCACATTCCTTGTACGACTGCGTGCTAGTTGTTGCCTACGGTATTCTATTGGCGTAAGACTATGCGTAAGTGCCCTTTGTAGGAAGTAAACAGACCGCCCGAGAATATAGAACTTAAAGAGGCTCTTGTGCACCTTATGCAGCCGCAACAAAAACGTGGTGTTAATTGCGCATGGTAGGTGTTTATCGTGTCAACAATGTTAACGTTGCCTTCCTTCCACTTAGCTGCATAATGGAGTCCCGACTGCTGCATGAGTATGCAGGAGTCGTTATTTGCACTTCACGAGAGCCTTGCAAAGGTAGCATCTTTTTGTAGGAAGTTGTCTCGCTGTGTAATCGTCTTGTCATTTTTGTGTGTTCTCGGCTTTCATGGGTACTAACGCTCGCCCACGCTCAATCATCCCAACTGATGTGTTTATATAGTCGATTAGAACTGATGCAATTGAGCTGTGCATGGTTTTCGTGTATCGGTTGAGGCTACCAGGAAAGTCATAATTTTTCCTAATGTTGAACGACTGAATCTGTTTCGTACACCTATTTTTTATATCCTATTGGGATAAAATTTTCACGTGTCCCTGTCCCGTATGTGCGTTTTTTCATTGCCCAATCTATTAGTGCGCCATTGTTAGAGCTGTCATATCACGCATTTGCGATTGAGTGTTATTCGTGGATGTACAAGTCTGTAAAAGACTTCACGCTGTCATGTCCCACACTAAAAAAAAGCGATGCTTTCATGTAATTCTGTCTTGTTTTCAGTGAGTCTTCTACAATACCAATTTGTTGTATAATGCGCGTCTTATTACTTTATACTGATATGATATACAAGTAGATATCGGTGCACAAGTAAGGTGCCGGCTACTCCTTAGCCCTTGAGCAAATGTTGAGTGTCCCTCACCTCTAGACCGGCCCTGAGTCTGTACGGCGCACCTCGAAATTTACCTCTCTGGGAAGCCCTTAACGCTAAGAATAACGCTCATGCCATTGTTAGGAACTGTGGTTTCTTTAGCGTGGTGCTGCAAAACGCACGTACAACAATGCAGATTGATAAACATCAAAATGACGACGTCTAAAAAAAACTACAGGTCACTCAATTATAAATGAAGGTAAGTGGCTATTTCACCACGCACTTACACTTCTATGTTATCCACAAATTTTATGCATTCAGTGCATGTTATACTAAGCATTTTTCGAAACCAACGTGTCCATAGTGTCCAAATCATGTCGAAACCGTCAGTGAGCTGACTGCCTCTTCGACAGTGAGCAATGCTCACAGACAAGTGGGATCTCCCGCGCAGGATAAAGCGAAAAAACGTTACTTGTGCTGAAATAATCAGTGGTTCAATGACAAACTTGTTTGCTACCAAAATAAACGTTGTACTGCTCCTCGATCTATTTTTGACATCTTCGCTGTTGCACATTTTAGAAAGGAGAAATTTCGGCATCAGCACAACACATCACCTCAAATAAGTGCTCGGCAATAGGTGAACGTGCGGGTGCTGCTCAGAGTAATGACTGCACCCGCAGCATATCCTGGATAATGTGTCTACTAGATCTCTAGGCAACAATGGACGCCATGACTCGTCCAGCGCTTTCTCATCGACCGTTGCTGCTGCTTCAAACGAATAGTCATCCGGGTATTCTGATTCCGTGCTTCACTCACTTTCTTCCATTTTTGTTGTTTTCAAATCAAGAACCATCTCAGGGCATTTCTACGTAAGAGCTACAACTATCTCTGAAGGTTTCGTATAAGCTCGTCAACAAGAAAGAAGAACGGGATCCTGACACAGCAAAGCAGCCAAGCAAGCAGAAACGAAATTGCCGCATTCTTTGGGCACCACGTCGGCCTACCAAAGGAGTGCACGCAGCAAACTTGTGAATTTTTTTCCCAGAAACCACTTTCGCTGCACCATTTGTTGCCGTGTTCTATAACACTAGCGCTTTGTAGAGTTCCCCAAAGGTGTATATAAAAGCTGTGGCTGCCAGCCATGCTTCCTGTACCGATTTTTGGCCACCGCAATCATTTCACCATTCTTGAAGTTTTCATGCGGCTGCAGTGAACTTCAAAGCATTCTCTTTTACCTCCCTCGTCTCGAGGTCGAGTCGTGACATTATGTGTGTACTATGCTTCAAATATAAGACTGAACCGCACGTTGCGGATGGCGCATGTGTGTAGGTATACACGCTTATAGGGATTCTACTATCAGATTGATTTTTGAAATGCACGAAGAACATGCGAAAAAGTGCAACCTTGGCCAAATGTCGTAGCGGAAGGATAATGCGGTGATTCCTCTGAAAGATATTGCGGAAGTATAGGCGGGCACAACAAAAAACCTTTCAAGATCGATCCCATTGCTTGTCCGTCGTAATGATTCAGTGGTTATGGTGATCGGGTTCTGACCCGCCGGTCGCGTTTTCGATTCAAGCCACGGCAGTCGCATCTTGTTGGAGACAAACTGGCAGGGGCCTGTGTACTGCGCTGTGTCAGTGCAGGATAAGGAACACCAGAAGGTGAAACTACGGTGCCTCCGGTAATATTATCGTGGTTTTAGGACGTGAAACCTCAGATATGGTATTATTGATTATGCTTCTTTTACTCGGCCCCGCACGTAAGATTATTTAAACATAATACGAATTTCTTACCGCTTATTGTGCATTCTGTGCGCAAGCTTACGACAGAAACTACAAACGCACATTTTGACAGGCATTGGCAGGCTCTCAGAATGTCAATATCTGCAGAAAATAGTAGACATCGACTTACAGCCCATTTCTGCGTCCACGACTTCCACCACTACAAACATATGCAACACGCAACAATACATCCAGAACGGCTTAGTTTTGAGGCGAAGATGCGGTTAGAAGAGCCACTAGGACAGCAGTCTGAAATATCACTGGAGAACCCTTCCAGTATCACATATAACATATACGTAAGCTCACACAACTCTCTCACCAAAAAACTTCAAAGACTCTTTAAATTCACGATCAAGAGTTCAACAGGATAGTGTAAGCGGGTCCCTTGCACCATCTTTTCAATCGCTAGCCTAGCTTAAGAATTCATCACAATTCACGCCAAAAATTAAACAAAAATTCACAGCATACACATTGAGTGAATGATGATGAGGGGGGCGAAGCGTCAGTCAGTCTATCAGTTGCTTTCGTCCGTCCATGCGTTCTTCCGTTCGTGCGCCCGTCTGTCCGTCTGTTCATGCGTCCATCTGTCCGTCCACTCATGCATTCATTCATGCGTCCGTCTATTCATCCGTCCATGCGTCCGTCTGTACATCTGTCCATCCGTGCGTCTGCTCGTGCGTCCATCCGTTCGTCTGTCAGACAGACAGACAGACAGACAGACAGACAGACAGACAGACAGACAGACAGACAGACAGACAGACAGACAGACAGACAGACAGACAGATGATGGATGGACGCGGCCATAGGAGGACTGATGGTTTGCCGATAAAACCCTCCAAAGCTTCGCCCCACTCATCATCATTCACTCCATAGATATGCTTTGAGGTGGTTTCTACGTGCAGGCATGCATATAGGTGACGACAGACCCAACCTTTAAGGAGCTTCGCCCCTAATATCTTCAAATGAGAATTCCAGTTAACGACGTGTAAGTTTTACACACTAAAACAAAGTGCGGAAAATAATAAACATTGTTCTTACCTGATACTGTCAATCGATGCAGTTTGAATTTACACTAATAACCCCGTAATATCTGCGAGGTCACTATACAAACCGGTATTGCGTGCACTCATAGCTGCGCATTCGCTTAGAAGTTGAAATAAAAGTGAAATATTTTACATTTTGCAGGGAAGCTAGTATCTAGACGAAAAAAGAAAGGACAGAGTGAAAACGTAATAAAAAAACACTGAATCCTAACTCCTTATACATATATTTATCGCATACAATTCAATGTTTTAACCTCAAAGCATTCCTAACATTTTTCAAAATTCTATATCTTTTTAGGTAGTTATTTAATATGTTTTATCAAGATTCGGAACACCTTAATCACCCCGAAAAGCGGAAAGCTTCATATTTTCTAGATTGTAAATGCATCTAATATTCGAATAGTTAATGTGAATGAATTCTAAGGCATAATTTCAATGATTAGGCCACGTAGTAGTATCAGTATGTTCAAGTGAGTCAATTTGTATGAACCTCCTATATGAATATTAGATGACCACTTGATCAGACAGATCCCTAAACTATTCAACACTTACTGGGCTGATGGAAACGTTCCGCCTAGCTGGAAACATGCTACCGTCATTTTTATTCCGAAACCGGGCAAGAAGTTGGAACTGGGAAACCTTCGACCGATTTCTCTCACCTCCTGCTTAGGCAAGGTCATGGAGTATATCATATTAATCCGACTCAAAAATACATTGAAAAAGAGCATCTGCTACCTGACACTCTAATCAGCTTCAAAGAGTGTCTATCAACACAAGATATGCTTGAGTTGCAAGAAGACATCCTTGACCCAGGCCCAGTGCGAGTCACTCGGACCATACTGGCTCCGGACGTCAGTAAAGCTTTTGACAATGTCGCGCATCAGGCCATCTTAAATGGCTTATCCCAGTTGAACGTAGGCGAAAGAACGTTAGCCAACATTTCCGACTTTCTCAGAGAAAGAACGGCCACCATTGAACTGCGTGAAGTGCGCGGTCAAAAGTTTACGCCAGGCACAAGAGCGACCCCGCAAGGTGCCGTCCTCTCGCCCCTACTCTTCAATATCTCCATGATGAACTTACCACAACAGCTAAACAGGATACCACATATCAAACATGCCATATATGCGGACGGTGTTACAATCTGGACGAACAGTGGCTCGGACGGTGCGATAAATGACGCGTTACAGGAGGCAGCCAACGTTGTGCAAGAGTATGTTAGACACAACGGGTTAAAATGCTCCCCCTCGAAATCCGAACTCCTAATCATTAGAAGTAAAGCCAAAAAGACGCCAGGCACGGACGCCCAACAACAAGCACCGATAAAAATTACGTTGGAAAGCGGCCCGGTTCCTCCGGTTCTGACCATTAGAGTGATGGGTATGCTCGATCAACATAACAGGCAACATACCATGGCCAAATTGGTGGACTGCTCAGAAGAGTGGCCAACAGACATAGCGGCATGAAGGAGATGGACTTGTGTAGGCTCATTCAGGCTTTCCTGATCAGCCGCATAGTCTACTCTTTCTCCTATTATCATCTCAGGAAATCAGACAAAAATAAAATTGAAACTATTATTTGACAGACGTACAAATGGGCCCTAGGTTTCCTGTTTACACCAGCACCGAGAAGCTCCTCCAACTTGGAATGCATAACAACCTAGAGGAGCTGATTGAAGCACACAAAACAGCACAAATAACACGGCTTTCAGACACGACAACGGGACTACATATCCTGCATAAACTGAAAATTCAGCCCATACACACCACGGGAGGCACAGTACCCCTACCTCCCGTGATCAGACATTACCTACAGATCAAACCAATACCCAAAAACACCCTGGCAGGAAGACACGATGCTAGGAGAAAAACCAGAGCAGATAGGCTAAGTAAAAAGCACAAGCAAGACTAAACCGCGGTCTTCGTCGATGTCGCCAACCAGGAACACAACACATACACCCTGAGGGCCATGGACGGAGAACTTAAAATCGTAAATGTGGCTTCCACTAGAGTCGCATCAATCAAAGAGGCTGAAGAAATAGCCATAGCGCTGGCCATTATGCATCCAACCACCCACACTCTCCTTAGCGACTCTAAGGGTGCTATACTCAGCTTTGTAAGGAAAAGTGTGGAAATAAATACAGCCAAGGTCCCGAGAAACTTTAATCAGAATGATAGGATTAGAATCAATTTGGTCTGGGTCCCCACTCACTCGGGAAACCCCGGTAACGAGGAAGCGCATAAAGCGGCCCGAGGGTTAGCAAACCGGGTCGCGCTTTTATTGGATCTGGGCTCCCCGACAGGAGACGCAGTGACCTCCTATAAAGAAATTACATATATGTATAAAGATGACAGGAGATTATATCCCATGCCGCACAGCAACCTCACGAGAGCGCAGGCCACTATCCTCCGCCGAATTCAAACGAAAAGCCTACCACTCCTCACCGCTTAGCGTTATTCACAGGTGGAGACGTTGACTCAACATGCGAGCATTGCGACAACAATGCCATAGCAAACGAAAGTCACATCCTCTGGGAATGCAAGGGCCTTCCCGCACCCAGAGAGCTTCTGCCAGTTCCCTCCGAAACAACAAGGGAGACCTTAATATGGTCCCCTGACGAAAAACTGCAGAAAGCAGTCTTTGCATGGGCACAAGAGGTCACCGCAGACAATCGGCCATCTCGAAACCCATGAAATCTATTTTAATAAAGTTGTATCCTCCTCCTATAGGAATAATCCAGTGGCCATGAGCGCAGCTCCAGACCTTAAAATATTGGTTTGTTGCAACATTAGACAGATTTATGGTTTCATCACTTGTCAGATTTGGAGTGGTGACAAACTCTGCGCTGGAGCACTCTACTCTGGCAGAGGGCGACAGGAGCAAATCTACCAATGAGACACAGGCGCTTCCTTTGGAGCGAATGGCAGGCCGGTCACAATGGACACACACGTCTCTCTTCTTCCATGACTAAGCCAGTGGAGTGGGCGACCTGCCCACAGCAACTCTACGCTAGAAAAACGTGAGCTCTGACGTGACCAGCGTCCGTTGGCACGCTCAAAGTTTGCGCCGTTTGAAGGCCCGGGGTGCTTGCGACTTCCAGCCCAATCCTCTGATTTTCGTGGAGTAGATAAAAATAGCAGATCCCACGTAGAGTGGGCATTTATGGTATGCGAAGCACGATTGAGGAAGGTTTATTTACACTTTGAAATCAGCGCAACATTACAAGACGGAGGTAAATTATGCCCTATATGCCTTCCATGCCATGATTATCACGTTTGAACGTGTCGTTTACCTTCCCCGTCTATTCACGTCACGTGATGTTAACTTTAGTATATGCAGAGCTAGCAAAACTATAGTCAGCACGCTATGAGCGTAGCATGTAGTCATGCTTTCCATGAGAAGGATACCATGATTATTGTGTTTGGACGTGTCATTCACCCACTTCGTTTATTGAGTCCCGTGATACCAAATTTAGTAGTTGGCGAGATGGCAGTGAGCACATCACGTGCATTTTATGTTGTTGTGTTCTTACATGACACGCGTGTCATGATTATCATGTTTTCACCAGTCATATACCGTCGTAATTCATTGACGTCACCTGACACGAAATTTGGTTTATGTGGAAGTAGCGAAATGGCCACGAGTGCCTCATGAAGGGTGCAATATACTCTCACGTAAACTTGACGCGCGTGCACGCTGGGCGCAGCAACGCTACGCTAGCAAAACGAGAGCACTCTATAGTCCGACGCAAGGCGCGACCGGCGCGACCATCGTCCGTCGGCGCTGCCCAGCGGCAACCGGTGTGAAACAAAGTTACCCAAACAACATTGCCTCTGCCTCTTTTCGGGACGGAGGGACGCCGAGCGCACTCGAACGCGCATGCATCAGCGCAACGCAGCACAAAAACGGCGCCTGGCATAGAGACACCAGCATGACGCGACAAAACGAACACCAGCGCGCACATGCGCCGGCTTACGTCGAAACGTATCGGCCCCTTGAGTATGGCATGTAGTCATGTTTTTATATGACGCACACCTCACGATTATCATGTTTGCACCAGTCACATTCTTTGGTCATCTATTCACTTGACGTAATACCAAATTTTGCATATATGAAGCTAGCGAAATCGCCGCAAGCGCATTGTTACGACCGGCCCCAGCGTTGGGATTCTCCGAAGGTTTGCGAACCCCTCTGGGAGATCGTCGACGCATTCCCGGGATAGCCTGCACCTGAGACGGCCTTGCAGCCAAGCGTAAACAAAGGTCAACGCACTGGCTTTGCGCTAGGGAACCAAGCAAGAGGAGTTGCGGGGAGAACCGGTTCTTGACCGACTGTGTCGTCGACCCCCACCTCCCCACTCAGACTCCTCCTTCTCGCCGGGAGAATTCCGGAATCAGCTGTGCGTTCATGACCATGTTTGGGCATTTTTAGGGCGTCGTGACCATATTTGGGCATCGTGTTAGGTTGTGACCCTCCATGTGTTGTGAGGTGTATTTCCCCTCCCTCGTGGCCGAGGTGCTGGGGCCACCGTATTGGCTGACGATGCGGACAATGCACCCAGTGTTTGCAACGCGGCGCTATAAAATGCCAAAGACGTTTTGTATCTCTCTCTCTCTTTTCTGTTTGGATCAGTTGACACTTCTCAACATGTAAATAAATCTCTGTCGTTCGTTCGGGCGCTTCTTCTCGCTGAATTGTCGGACGATGGATCCTGCGACGGGACCAGCTACCGAAAACGAGACCGGCAGGACCCGGAGTCCCAACAGCATCATGAGCGTAGCAATATATAGTCACGTTGTTACATGACACGTATGCCATGATTTTTATGTTAGAGTGTTCTTTGTGTTCGCCATTCGGTCATGTAAAACCATGCCAGTTTTGCAACATGTCATGTGAACGAAACCACTACAAGAGCTGCAAGACCATAAAATGTAAATCACGAAAATAGCGGCATAGGTGACATGATTTTTATGTTATAACTAGTCATTTATGCTCGCCTAACAATCATGTTATGCCATACCAAGTTTTGTGTTGATACCATAGGAGAGCTAAACGACCAGGAGAGCTAAAATTCGTCGTCAGGTAAATAGATAGATAGATAGATAGATAGATAGATAGATAGATAGATAGATAGATAGATAGATACATAGATAGATAGATAGAAACGCTCAAAGTCACTGAAGTTTGCTAAGAAATGCTTCGCATTTAAAAGTTGCCCTGAGTAGTGGTTGTGGTGAGGGAGCTGCTCCAGGTATTCTAATTTAACATACAGGGAGCACTGTCGATCTGCAAAAGGAATAGAGTTGCTCTGTATGGAGAAGAATACAATATTACCGGAAGTGCTTCGAATCTGCCAATGGATGACACCATTAGTCACGTGTTCTCAGCCGCTGAACGGACGCAGCCTGCTAGCCATTTTCATTGGCAGACTGCGTCCGTACGACTGCTGTAGACGCACAACTGAATCTGTCTATTGACCCCGGGGAACGCATTCTGACGGGGTTTGTACGTATTGTCCGTTTCGTGCACACTACGTATATACCGAGCCTCAGCTTATGTGGTCTTCCAGAAATATTTCCTGAACTTGCTACGTGAAGTAGCAACGAAGCCGATTACGCTAGAAAACTGAGAGAAATGAACTTTGCATCCAGCGTTCCGACGTTTGTTGCATGTGTAGGAAGAAAGATGGGAAGACTAAGTATGATGATTCTGGTAACTATTTTAGGGTGAAAGCTATACTTCTCTATGACTCTCAACGTAATCAATTGCGTCTCAATTACCGTGAGCTGCCGGAGCGTGAGCTGCCGCAACGCAAGTGGGGCAGGTGAAACATAACCGCACGTGATTCGCCACGGAGCTGTGTAACCTCGCCGATGTGGTGCCGTTGAACCAAACGTCAGATTAAGTTGTGGCGTTGTAGTTGTATGCGAGTTTAGAGCGAACGCTACTGATGTTACACGCTTCCGATAAACGAATCACGGCCCTCGTTAGTTTGGCTCTTCACTGAGCTACGCTCGTTGGCTTATCTGTCCAATACTGTGAGTGACAACCGAAACGTACGCGTGACAGCGCGCGTTCTTTTGTTTGCGATAACTAGGTTTGCGATTTCAGCCACTGTATTTCTTCACCGTGGTTCTTCATTACACAAGAATACACATGGGGGACATTGCGACTATCAACACCAAGAGTCGTGAAACTAGCAGCCGCAACGACAACAGCCAAAGACTAACCGGCATCCCGCCCAACCATAACGAGCGCGCCCACCTCGTCTCGAGGCAACTTACCGGCGGCGACTCAGCCACTAGGGAGATGCCGCCACCGTGGTTGGGAGGAGCATCGGCCGAGGCGCGGTTATGGCCACATGCAACGGCACTGCCGCAATTACCACCCCTACCACCTCCGTTGTTGCGGCAACTGAAGTTGGTGCAGAAGCAGCAAGGTAACAACAGAGCTATGCAGTAGAATTTCCTGCCACGTACCACGATGTGCTTGAGCGTTATAGGAAACACCAGGGGAAATTTCTGCGACCCCACGTGCGCCTGGACCGATTGAAGGTGGTGGACCTGAGAAGGCTGCAGACGGGCACGTTCACCAACTTTACCATCTGCACTACCTATGGCCCACACTGCACCCGTCACCTGGCTGCCCGTGGCGCGCGCACGAATGGGTCGATATGGCACATGTACTTTGGCAATGCGCAAGAGATGAAGATAAGTTACGAGAAAGGATGACGTCAACTGAGGGACCCTCCAAAATGGGGCGCCTTGCTGAGCGATGGCAAGCCGCCCTTCTCGGCGATGCCCTCGAAGACCAGGTGTAGGCCATCCAGCGGGCCAGGGCCGTCGCTGAGGACCTCGGAAGATGTTCCTCGAACGATGTGTCCCTGGCACCCTAGCCCCGGGCACAGGAACAACCGTTGTAGAAATAAAGTTTATTCAACTCAACTCAACTCGGAAACAGTGAGCCCGAAATTTTTCGACCAACTATCTTAGGAATGAATTGGTAGAAAAAATCGCTAATAATCATGATAGATATAAACCACGTTCATAGTTTGCACAAACCTTCATTTGTACAGTCCTATGTGCATGGTGAAGAAATGCACGTAACTTCGCTCACACGTTTAGAAGGTGGCGGCATTAAAGCTATAGGCTCTGTTAGCACATACAATCTTGGGCCTCTATTCTTGTGCTCGAGTGGGCAAGAATAAAATTAATGGTATGGTTTTCAGCAACATTCGTTCTGTGGCTAGTAACAAAACTCAGTGCGAGGACAAGGCTCCAAAACTGTCTTTGTATACCACTGCCGTTAATAGGAGTGTCCTGACAGATGACCTCATCGGATTCGGAATGGCGTCTGCAAAAGTGGAAACAACGACAGCAAAAACAAATCCGCCACAACATTGTTCGCAGCTTTATTGCGATTAATCATCACTTGCTCCAAGATGACCATTATCAATTTCACACAGGAATGGGTCTTTACCGAAGCAGGCAAAGTCCTGAACCGCACAGTTGAAAACTTTTGGAATGGCAAAATCATACTCAAATACCTGTGGACGATGGCGCACATAAAGGAACATTCGTTCTGTGGCTAGTAACAAAACTCAGTGCGAGGACAAGGCTCCAAAACTGTCTTTGTATACCACTGCCGTTAATAGGAGTGTCCTGACAGATGACCATCACTGGCGATTAATCATCACTTGCTCCAAGATGACCATTATCAATTTCACATAGGAATGGGTCTTTACCGAAGCAGGCAAAGTCCTGAACCGCACAGTTGAAAACTTTTGGAATGGCAAAATCATACTCAAATACCTGTGGACGATGGCGCACATAAAGGAACATTCGTTCTGTGGCTAGTAAAGGAACATTCGTTCTGTGGCTAGTAACAAAACTCAGTGCGAGGACAAGGCTCCAAAACTGTCTTTGTATACCACTGCCGTTAATAGGAGTGTCCTGACAGATGACCATCACTGGCGATTAATCATCACTTGCTCCAAGATGACCATTATCAATTTCACATAGGAATGGGTCTTTACCCCATTCCTATGTGAAATTGATGGCGCACATAAAGGAACTCAACATACGCGACACGAGCATACCTTCTAGTTCAACGAGAAGGGCCACAAAAGGCGCAGTAATTACGCTAGTACCTCTCGGACAGCGACGGCCCGACACCCCACACCCTCCATAGAAGAGAGGATGAATCCGGCAGAGGTGATGCGGATGGTGGCGTTGGCGACTTTGACGAATATATGATACCAGGGGATAACATAAGTTGGCTGGTCATGTGCCACGACATTCTAGGCACATCATAAGCAACAACGAGAACAGTATAAGCCACCAAACAAACAGCTAAACAGATCTCAAGAAACAGATTGGCGAAGATTGAAAATGGTAACATTTAGAAATTCAGTACACCTGAATAACGGTATAGTATGATATTAAAAAAATCACAGTATATCCACAGAGTGAATGATGATGAGAGGGGCGAAGATTCGAAGTTTTATCGGCAAACCGTGCATCATCCGCTCACTGCGTCCATCAGTCCATCTGTCTGTCTCTCTGTCTGTTTGTTGGTCTGTTTGTCTATCTGTCTGCCTGCCCGTTCATCCGTCCGTCCGTCCGTCCGTCTGTGTGCATGTCCGTATGTCTTTCCGTCCGTGCGTCCGTGCCTCTAGTGCACACTCCAGGTTCTCAGCATCTCGCATATTTTCATCATATATTCATCATCACAAGTACCGCCATCCAGCGGACATTCCAAGGATTTAGACGAGAGGTGATTACTACGCACACGAGAAGTACGACCCACGCCTGAAGAAGCTTCGTCCCTAAAACAAAATAAAGTGCACGTTACAAGTGCTGTGTCTCTAGTGTCTCTTTTTTTTCTTGTGTTTTTGTCCTTTTTGTACACTGACCACGATTAAAATGTTCCATTTAGCCTAATTTGCTACCATAGATTAAGTATTTTAGTAAGCTGCTGCAGGCGTTGTTAGTGTGAAGAATTGTTTTTTTATGTTACCCACATGGTTCTGTGCTGAATGTTAACCGTGAAACCAAAACTACAATTCAGAAGGGGCATCGAGAAAGTAATTTTGGAGATCGGGATCGACATGCCGTTAGAATAGTGGCACAAATCTTTTTCATCATATATGATGTGTATATGAGTTACGAGAAAGACGTTTACACACAATTTGTACATACAACTCCCCACTCACCACCACTTTTACGCTCTACATTAAAACGCCCCGTGCGGCGGACCAACTGAGTGAGTGCGGCCCTCTGGCTGAAGTGAATTGAGACCTGTGCCCCAAAAGACGTGGTTGCTGGCTGCTACGCCTAACTCTTTTAACAAAATGCTTGCGTTGAAACCATTGACCACAAGAAGTTCACGTTTTACGCTGCAGCACACCTGTCTCACGTGTTTGCTAAAAGAAAGACCCGATAGTCTCTCATCATATGACATTCCAGCGTGCTCTGCTACGGTGGTCTAGCAGTTATGGCGCTCCAATGCTAACCCGAAGGTTACGAGTTCGAACCGCAACTTTTCCGCCTGCATTTCCGATTGAGGCTAAAAGGTTCGACGGTTTTGCACTTAAATCCAGGTGGACATTGAAGAACCCCAAGTGGTCATTATTTCCGGAGACCTTTACTGTGGTATTTCTCATAATGATATCGCAGTGTCGGGACGTTAAATCACATATTATATTAATATGACGTTTCAGTGTCTTGCTACCACATTAGTTATTTTGTGTTTGTGAAAAAACTGTGAATTTATATGTAATAATTGCACGATTTTATTGTGTAGATGATTACAATACTTTGTTTCTCGGATAAAATATTCTCATTTTTACTTTTTTTCAGGAACACAAGTGATGGTGTCTTTATATGCGTAATTTACTGTAGGTAGCGTAATTACTGCAAACAATACAGCCATAATTTTTGATGGTGACTTAGGTTCTGAAATGTCATACTAAAACAATAAGGCGCTTGCAAGCATACACAAGTGGGCGACAACTATTATTCCTAAGAGTAACGTAGGAGAAACAAAGGCAGTAATATTTCATCCGCGCAATAAACAATTTCATCTAAGCCCCAACAAGTTGAACATTATTTAAATAGAAATACTGCTGCCTTTAAAATAACTTGGCGTATATTGTTCTGAAACTATGTCATGAATTTACCAAGTGAATCACTTTGGAAATTATGCAGAGCAACAGGTAATATGCACCTCCATTGCACTGATCTTCCTACATCTATTAGGAATATGTTACGTAATTTTATCTTTTTTTGTGGTTTGATGTGAAATTGTTGTGTTTGGGACCACTACAGCGAGAAATCTTTACCGAATCGTGGTACTACAAAAAAAGAGCTATACGCCTTATTTCCAGGGTGCCATATCTTTTGCATACTGCTCCTTTGTTCACACAGCTTAGTACAATAAAAATTAAATATTTGTACTAATATAATTTGTCGCATGTATTGACTGGGAAAAGTTTAGGATGATGACTGTTTAATACAAATGGCATCCTTACTGCAACATAGGTATTTTTTAAAATTACGTCATTTAGAATGAGATTGTCCTTGGATTGTCAACAAAACCAGAACTGTATACGATCATACAATGCAACAGGTTAGTTTACCGACTATTTTAAATTGGTTACATAAAGAAAATTATCTTAAGAATCCACTCCGTCGCTGAAAAGCCTACGTAACATATTTGTGTGATTGATTTCGCTCATAGGTTCATTTGTTTTTTTTTTGTTTTTCGTTTTTTGCTTTTTTCAACACTACGGAAATTTTTTTTCTTGGTTTTTCGAACGTTCACATCATACCCTTGTTGATTATTTTTTAACATGTTCGTTCACACTTTTTTCTGTTCTGTTCATGCATTATGTATATGGCATGCTTTCAACCGCTGTAAGGTGTCAGTGTGTGAAGTGGCCAGGTAAGCTGCTCAATCAAGCTTTACCACCTAGTCTTCTCGCAACATTGTTGCGCAATAAACCCAATTTAATTCAATTCAATATGCATGCTACTCATACTGCCATCGCAGGTATAAGGTTAACGAAGCTAATAACTTAATACCTGGTGCTTTACGTCCACAGACCACGAGACCAGTATTGGAGAAGCAGCCAGTAACCTACATGCAGGTTAGGTTACATTGTTTTGATCCTGAGTTTTTATTTCTAGTAAGCAAAACACTTTACCACGCTGAACACACAAACAGAAAAAGAAAAGAACCTGTCTGACGACTCCGAGAGTAGTTGGGAACCAGTCTTATGCATAAGGATATTGTTGTCTCACGGATGCTATTCACGGCTGCACGCACCCCGCCGTAATGACTTTCTGATTCGTCCGTGTGATAAAGCGAGACTTCGCGTGACTGCAGCAATGAGTCGGAGACTCGCTATGAATGAAGACCAAAAGTAGTGTCGCTAAACAATACCCAGTGGCGTGGGACTCGGGTCATTGTTATTCATACTATGAATCCTCTAAGCAGGGCGTACGCATTGCTCATAGTCAATTTTCGGCTGCTCATGCTTACTATTATTACTTGTTTTTTTTTGCAATTGAAACACAGAGGAAAGTACCTGGTTATAAAACATGTAGGTGCATGGTTTCAGTTCATTCCCGCAATGGTCTTTGCAGTTCTGACAAGCCGTGATTTATCATGATCCCTATGTGAAAGTTGGTATTCGGAAAAGCCTGCGAAGTAACTTCCTCCTTCTTAGGGTGGGCCGTTAACGAAGACTAGCTGAAGGTACCTGATGAAAAAAAAATTAGAATATGTTGTAACAAAGCAGTGAAATAAAATCAAAGGGCACAAAAATTATAGTAGCTTGAATATTTTCGCCTGGGATGAAATTGGCGCCACGCTTCATGAATAAAGCAAAAGATATTAATTAAGATTTGCTACTATATACCAAATGAACTAACTATTCGTATCTATTAAAGGACGTTTTTCAAACGTGATGAAAAAAAACTAAAGTAAACACATTTTTTTGAAAAAATCGTCACGCTTTTTATTTGACATCTGCTGAAATACTCTCGTGAGCAGTGTGCTGAAAACTAATAAAAATGTGACCGCATTGTGCTCGAAAGCTTCATCACTTATTACCATCAGGTATATTAGTATGGCATCTGAGATCAGATATCTCCTGAATTCGAAAGTTGCAAAGTGAACTATGGCAACACAAGCAGTATATGTCATCTGCAGAAGAATATCTACTGTTTCATTATCTTGATTCTTTCAGCAGTAAATTTCCTGTTATCAGTCTTGTACTTCAGTCATAAGCAAGAGAGCCAGCACATCTGCTTGATTCTTTGGCCTACTTCTCAGTGAAGCCGTAGTTAATTTTCTTTTTCAAGCCACAAGGCTCATTCGAACCTATCACGCTAATTATTCCACAAATCGCTCTTTTTTTAGAAACAATTGTTTCTTCATTGTCATGCCAACGTAATTTTTTTCTTTAGCTTCATTCGGTCACTTTTTATTACTTCATTCGTTTCGGCCTGCATAGGACATGTGAAAGGGAAGAAAACTCTCAGAAAATGTTATTTACCAGGCCTCCTTAAAGCTTTTTCTGGCCGCTTGTTTTGCATGTTTTTTCATCGACGAGGAATGAAATGACTCTGTAGCCTTCTAATTTTGCGTTTATTTTTACTTCTCATTTCCTTTCAATCTTCCCTGCTCCCTCCTCTCTTCAATTTACTTCTGTTTTTCCTGGCGGCAAGGGTTAACCTTGTGTGACTATCCAAACTAGGGCAAACCATATTGGGTTATAGTAACTGCGTACTGCTGGCGTTGCGCAGACATGCCCACATGCTCTGCCACGTCCCATTGTTGGACTCCGTGGTGGGTGGTAGGCGCCGCTACCGAAAAATCCACATTTTCCCATGGGATCCTCGATCCCCTCTCTAACTGATCGTGCCTCGAAAAGGGTACGCACCGACGCAACTTCACTACTTTGGCCCAAAAACAGCGAAACGTTCCCAAAATACCATGTCCTCCACTGCGAACAATCATCTACAAAAGCTAGAGCAATCTCACCCTTCCTTGTGGCCAAGTGCTTGAGAGAGACCATTGGAACCGGTTATAAGGCCACGAAGACGGGAAGTGGCGATCTGCTTCTCGTAATAAAAGACAAGGAACAGTACAATAAACTTTCGCACCTTCGCACCTTACAGCCTTTGGTAACATCCCGTATCTGTGAGCGCACACCGTACCAAGAATACAGTGAAGGGCGTGGTATCGGACGAAGATTTGATGACAATGAGTGAAGAAGAGCTCTTTGATGGATGGAAGGACCAAGGTGTAATACATGTCTAGCGCATCAAAATCAGACGTAACAACAAAATACCAACAAAGCACTTGATACCCACCTTCAACTTAACCACTTTACCTAGGACTCTCGAAACTGGCTATATAAAACTCCATGTCTGATCCTTCATTCCAAACCCGAGGCGTTGTTTCAAATGCCAGCGATTTGGTCATGCATGCCAGAGCTGCCGAAGGCAGCTGATGTGTGCTAAGTGTTGCAGAACCGGCCACAGTGCTGATGAATGTAGTCATGACGAGGTCCTCTGCGCTAACTGCGAAGGTAGTCACCCCACATACTCCAGAGCGTGCCCAGTCTGGAAAAAAGAAAAAGAAATAATAACTATAAAAGTTAAGAAAAATATCACATTCAGAGAAGCAAGACAACGGATCTCGTCATCATTGGCACTAAAAACACCTTTCGCCGAAGTGGTGCAACGAGAGGCGGCACCACAAAGGCCCTTGGCAGTTGCCCGGACCGCACCTAGAGTGCCGAGGCCAACGCCACAAGCCCCTACGGCGGGAGCAGCCAACGCTGCCCTGCCCACATTCAGCCTGTCCACACCAGTTACCTCTACAAGCTCTGGCAGCACCCAGAACAATCACGAGGCCAAGGGGGCCTCATCGACCCCCAGCTCGGTGGGGACAAAGACTTCGTCGATTGAGGCGAAGTCTAAGTGACGCACACATCGCTCTGTAGAGCGGGCGTCCAGTGCCTCGCAAGAGGCGATGGACACCAGTTCAAACCAAACGGCGCAGGAAGCGCCGAAGCAGTGGCGAGCTTCTCTCGACTGCCCTCAAAAAGACAAAACGCTGATTACAGGGCCTAACAGAGGCCCTGTAAAATGAGCTAATCCCTGTCTTCTCTGCACACATCACTTTTTCTTTTTGTCTACTATGGACAAAATCATACAGTGGAACGTAAGGGGAATGCTTAGAAATTTAGATGACGGCCAGGAACTTCTGAGTAAGTTTAACGCGAAAGTGCTATGTGTGCAAGAAACGCACTTAACTCCCAAGCACAAGGACTTCCTACGGCAATATATTATTTTCCCAAAAGACCGGGAGGATGCTGTCGTACCATCTGGTGGTGTGGGCATTATAGCTGATCGAAGTATAGCATGCCAGCATTTGAAGCTCCAAACGGCCCTTGAGGCAGTGGCCATTCGAACCGTACTTTCTCAATAAACTGTGTACATACCACCACATCAACAGCTACACAGACGTGATCTAGAATCATTAATACATTAACTACCAGAGCCGTTTCTAGCTCTAGGTGATTTTAATGCACACAATGTCCTGTGGGGCGATGCTCACTGTGACGCGTGAGGACGTCTCATTGAGCAGCTCTATTTCTCTTACTACTTGATGTCTTTTAAATATAAAGGAGCCTACGTATTTTAGCCTTACAAACAACACGTACTCCTTCATAGATCTTAGCATTTCATCACCATCCTTTTTACCTGTTTTTAAGTGGAACGTTCTGAAAAACCCTTGTGGGAGTGACCACTTCCCAATCATCCTGAGTGCGCCGAAAAAAGATCAGCTACCCCCGCGGGTTCCTCGATGGAAGATTGACTCAGCTGACTGGGAAGGGCATAGAATACTTACACACATGACGTGGACTGAGCCGTCTGCCCTGGCCATAGATAACGCTGTCACGTATTTTGCAGCTTTTATACTTGATTCCGCAACTAAATGTATTGCCAAAACAAGCGGCATGTCTTCCAAACGGCGAGTCCTATGGGGGAACAACGAATGCAGGAAAGCACGGACCACTCAGAACAAAGCATGGGCGTTGCTTCGCGATTTCCCAACAGAAGAAATCCTGGAAAATTTCAAGCGGGTCAAATCGCAGGCAAGGATAACGCGTCGATAAGCTAGACGAGAGAGCTGGACAAAGTTTATATTGAGTATCAACTCATACACAGATGAGGGAAAAGTGTGGAATAAGGTAAAGAAGATTAAATGCCAACAAACGTATTCCCTTCCACTAGTAAATAGCCTCGGGCAAAGCTTGGAGGACCCAGCAAACTTTCTTGGCACACATTTCGAACACATATCGAGCACCTCACACTACCCCGAAACCTTCCAGAATTACATAACACGAATAGAAAAACAAAAGTTAGAAAGAAAATCCGCAAGAAATGAGGCATATAATGAACCATTCTGCTTAGCAGAACTGCGAACAGCACTCAGCTGCTGTGATACATCTACCCCAGGCTCTGACATCGTAATGTACGCGATGCTGAAGGAACTACCCTCAGAAACAAAAAAACCCCTCCTCTTTCTTTATAATCGCATATGGTTTTAAGGTGTGATCCCCTCCTCCTGGAAGGAGGCTGTTATAATTCCAATTTTGAAGCAGGGAAAGGATCCCTCTACGGTATCAAGTTACAGACCTATAGCGTTAACAAGCTGCCTGTGAAAACTATTTGTAAAATTGATCAATTGCCGCTTGCTCCACTACTTAAAAACAAAGAAATTGCTCGACGCATACCAGCGTGGGTTCAGAGAAGGCCGATCTACCACCGATCATCTTATACGTATCGAGGCACACATACGTGAGGCTTTTGTTCATAATGTATGCTTTTGTTCATGATGTTTGTGATGATGTATGCCCACTTCCTGTATGGGTCTGAAGAAGGCCTACAGTATTGTTAAATAAGTAAATAAATAAATAATCAGTTTTTCTTATCTTTGTTTCTCGACATGGAGAAGGCCAACGATACTACGTTGAGTTTGGAATATTGAGAGACCTCTCACACATAGGTATGCACGGTAATATGTTCAGTGTCATTGAGAGCTATCTGTCTGATCGTACATTCCGTGTTAGAGGGAGCAATTTTCTGTCCCGACCATTTGTACAGGAAACCGGAGTGCCACAGGGTGGGGTGCTAAGCTGTACGCTCCTTATTAGAAAAATGAATTCTCTCCGTCTGTACATCCCACGTAATATTTTTTATTCAACATATGTCGACGATGTGCAGATAGGTTTTCAATTGTGTTCTCTTGGGATCTGTGAGCGGCAGGTTGAGCTTGCCCTTAACAAGGTATCCAATTGGTCTGATGAAAACGGGTAAAACTGAACCCGCAGAAAAGCACATGTGTCCTCTTTTCACGAAAAAGAGGCTTGCACCCTCATCCTGAAGTGGTCTTTAAGGGTGAGCGTCTACCCGTAAGCACTGAACATAAGTTTCTAGGTTTAATTTTAGATGTGAAGTTAACCTTTGTACCACACATAAAACTCTTTAAAAATAAATGCTTGAAAACAATGAACATCCTAAAGGTGCTGTCACGAACAACATGGCGCAGCGACAGAAAGTGCCTCATGAATCTGTATAGAAGCCTTATACGCTCACGCCTTGAGTATGGGCCAATAGTCTATCACTCTGCCACGCCAAGCGCTCTGAAAATGTTGGATCCTGTTCATCATCAAGACATTCACCAGTCCACAGGCGCCTTTAGAACAAGCCCAGTTGAAAGCCTTTATGTGGAATCGGACGAGGGGTCAGTTCATCTGCAGAGAACTTATTCTTCCTTCATATATTCCCTTAAAGTAACTGCGAACAGTGAGCGACCCGCATAATCCACTATCAACGACCTGTCCAGCTCTCAACGTTTTTGCAATCGGCCCGCAACGACATGCCCTTTCTCGCTGCTTGTTAGAGACCTAGCTGAAGAAACGGATGTCCCACAGGCTGAATACCACCTCAGCCCCCTACCCCCCCCCCCCCGCTCTGCGGCTCCCGCCATGGCAGTGGCAGGTTATAGACTCTGACACATCTTTCGTAGCTGTCACAAAGCATGCCTCCCGCATACACATTCGGATGTATTTCTTAGAGCTGCAACATAAATATGACTGTCCAGAATATTATACTGATGCGTCCAAGTTCCATACAGACGTGTCCTATGCGGCGGTCGGCCCAACCTTCTCGGATGCAGGCGTTCTGTCCACCAGCACAAGCATTTTCACAGCCGAGGCTTACGCGTTATTCGTAGCTGGTAAACACATCAAAGAATTGAATACGCCAAGGGTTGTTATATACACAGACTCCCTGAGTGTCGTAAAAGCGTTGAAAAATCTAAAAATACACAGAAACCCTATAAGTATATCCCTCTATTCAATACTCTGCACGGCCTATGCTTCCAAGCAACATATCGTCGTGTGCTGGGTGCCAGGACACCGCGAGGTCGAAGGAAATGTGTTGGCTGACCAGCTCGCCACGTCAATCAACGGAAACACAGCCAACTCTCCAGTTGATGTCCATATAACGGACTTAAAACCAAACATACGAAAAAACCTCTGGGCTTACTGGCAGAAGTTATGGGATCTACTCATAACAAGTTACACATAACGCATAACAAGTTACACTTGATCAAACCATACCTCGGTAACTGGCCACCCATGTCGAAAACGCGCCGTACAAAGGTCAGGCTCCGTCGGCTTAGAATAGGACACACACACAGCACGCACACACACCTTTTGTCCGGTGGTGACCCACCCAGCTGTCACAGATGTGGCCGTCCACTTACCGTACTCCACATACTCCTTGAATGCTCTGGGCTAGAGGCTCAAGGGAAAAAACATTTTGCACTAGCGTACAAGGAACACATACCCCTTCATCCAGCTATGTTTATTGGTCGCGAACCTCTTTTTAAATATAATGCATTGTTGCATTCTTAGAGGAAGTAAATACTTTCAATGTTATCTACTCAAGTGATCGGTAGCGCGGCCTCTGAAAGGAGGCTGCTGCTGCGGCTGCTACATCCAAAGAGAGCACCTGTCTCGCGGCCCTTGAGACCAAAGGCGCTGGCGAGGTATCGGTGCTAATATAAAACTCCTATTCTGTGGTGTCATGATAACTTGACTCATTCTCACCAGGCATGCTTCACTTCACTTTCATAATTTTAATAAATATATCTCTTACGCACCTTTAGAGCACAGAATTTTAGGCCCTTTTACAGCCATTTAACATAACCATTGCTCCAATCCGATATCATTTCCTGGCGCTCTTTGGCCATCAATGGCCCTTGCGCAATTCAACAACATATATCATCATCATCCTTGTTTTTCTTTTTCCTTTTATGAAGAAGTACCAGAGAGAGTTTCTGGCTGCTTTCCAATAATTCCTGCTCCTAAGATCCTTTGTTATCTTGACTCCACAGTGATTTGCATGTAGAGCCGTTTGTTATTTCTCTGGGCTAAATAAATTGTCTTCTTTTGTTTACTCTAATGACTCGGCACGTTTAGCATGACTCGGTAATCAAGGCAGGCTTAACCCTTAAGCACCCAGTGTGTCGTTTTTCTCTTCGTTCTCATCGGAACGTTTCCAGTGGGTCGCTTGGCGCCGTGTGTGCAACTGGGTGTGCTTGCTCGTGGACTTGCTTGACAAGGCAGTGTTCCGTACATGAATGCCAACCTACAGTCGGCTTTCCAGAGCATCATGCCTGGAACTGCGTGACAGCATCTCCACCCAGTGCCAAAGTTGCACCTAGGAATTGCCGTCATGTGCGAGAAGTTTTGATAACTAGAAGCTGAACACTGCAGGTTTCAAAGATGAGCTCATTCAGTGACTACAAGCCGACATTCAGCAGCATAGTGAAAGAACCCCGCTCTCCTTCTGTAGGAACGAATGCATGCGCCTTGACCACTGGTATGCCTCTGACGGTAGACCCAGTCACACTACAGAGTGTTGTCCTGCTGTTTCAGCAGCTAGGTCACCCTGCAGCCACACTGCCCAATCCGCAATGGTCGGGATGCAACTTCACTGCGCCACCTGTCGTTAGGAGTAGTTTTCACGAAGGCGTACTCTTTTCCCATAGGAACGGTGGATAGCTACAGATGTGAGTCGTGCGATAGTGACGAGAAAACAGAACATCTACTGTCTTCATGCGATCGTTTTGTGAACGAAAGCAACGTGCCACTTATAACAATACAGAAACTTCATATTAGACGTTTTTCCGAAGAAAAGATCCTCGGTGCATGGCTCTACGCGTCGTAGGCCAGCAAAGCGACGCGGGTATTGCCAGGTTTTTTAGAAGATCGACGAAGAATAGAACGAGGAAAGCTCGCCTTGGAATCATGTGCTACAGCGACAACCCACGGAGTCGGGCTGCGGTTTATTGTAAATAAACCCCTTCTTTCCTCTATATGGGGGCCTCGATTTTCTACAAGCGGTGCTGAAACATGGGATGAAGCCAACAGACATATGACTCAAAGCCACTAGATCCCCCCCCCCCTCTCTAGCAAGTCTCACGTTTTGTGCTCACGTGTGTTTCTAAGGGTTTTCAAGGCGCAGGCTCCTTTCCCAAGCGACGTCACCACTGAATAGCAAAATGCTAGGCCGGGGAAGTGCTTGCCCCATTTTGCAGAAACCGGTGGGTATCGGTAGGCCGCGGGAATTGAGCCTACGACCTCCCACAGCCGAAGCGGACACTTTGCCACGAGGCCACGGCTGCACCAAGTCAGCTAAGCTGAAGTATAGGCTACGCCAACTTCAAAATTCCCGGAACCGTGCACTACCACCAGCAGCACCTACTGAACCCGTGTCACGCACGCCCCAGCCCGCCATCCAACTTCCAAAAATTTACCTCACGAAGTTCTAGTGCCAACCGTCTTCGTGGACGTCTTTTTGGGAACAGTTAAGTCAACAGACCCACAACAACAGTGCGCTCACCGATGTAGACAGGTTCACCTATCTACCTTCGGTTTTGACCGGTGACGCGGAATTGGCTATCGGCGGAGTTGGTGACGCGGAATCGCCGGACTTCCAGCAACGGCAAGGTGCTATTCAGAAGCCCTGGACATTTTAAACCAACGCTTCGCCAAGACCAACTTCATAACTCAGGCTCACAAGCAGCGACTCATCGACATGCGACCCATGCAGTCCTCCACCAATCTTTGAGCACTTCGATGCCTTTATGACGCCATCCGAACCCAGATGTGTGCCCTCAAGACTCCCAGTGTATCAGAGGACAGTTACTCCGCAATGTTATACTCCATCCTGCTCAAGTCACTTCCTCACGACATTGTTCTGAACTTCATCAAGACCATCACACGCCAGCGTACGCAGCACACAGACCTGCAAAGCCAACCGCAGGTGAATATTAGGTCTTTACTGATTTTTGTTCAAACGGAAATCAAAGCTCAAGGGCAAACAGCCCTGCACGTTTCTGTGAGAGAGGATGCTTTGAAAAACCAAGCTGAAGATTTTGACACAAGCGCGACGTCCTCCTCGTGACATCTATCGAGCACGGTGTGTTTGACTTCTTCCGTAAAACCAGCTACTCAAAAGAACCCCGGCTTTTTCTGTGATTCAAGGAGGAAGAAAGTTTAAGCGGAAAGACAGGGAGGTTAGCCAGTTCTTAGACCGGCTGGTTACCCTGTGCTGAGGAAAGGGGTGAGGAAATTGAAAGATGTTAAAAAGAAATGTTGCGAAGAGTGGGAGAAATTACACAACAAAATTGCGACAGAGGAAAGGCAACATCAAGGAGTATAAAACACTAAAGTCTGTCTCTGAGGCAAGTTGTCCGCAAAAAGCGCAGCAAAGCTTTCAAAGCCTTCTGGGCTGAGGATGGGCTCGGCCAATGACCCAGAATTATTTGTTCCGATTGTTCCGACAAAAGGCGATCGTCTAGTCTATCCAGAGCTGCAGTGAGTTCTTGTCTTTGCGCGTTGAAATGGGTGCACTCACACAGAAGGTGCGCGATGATTTCTTCGCAACTGCAATAAGTGCAAGTAGGAGAGCTGGCCATCCCAATGAGATAAGAGTATGCGTTCGTGAAGGCCACTCCAAGCCACAAGCGGCATAGAAGTGTCTCCTCAGCTCGAGATATCCTTGGGGAAAGACGAAGCTGCAGATCGGGATCCAAGTTATGCAGGCGCGCGTTTGTGAAGTCTGTCGAGTTCCACTGTATCAGTGTGAGGTCCCGTGCAAGCGAACGAAGTCTTGTAGCTGCGTCGGTCCTTGAGAACGGGATGGCTGTGTATTGGGTACCATCGTGTGCAGATCTAGCGGCCTCATCCGCGCGGTCATTGCCATATATACCGCAATGACTTGGTATTCACTGATACACTATGCTGTGCTGTTGTTCGATTGTTTGGTGATGAAGAAGCCTTATTTCAGCTACTAACTGTTCATTAGGTTCACGGCGAAAGGGTGACATAAGACATTGAAGAGATGCCTTCGAGTACGAAAAGATAGACCAAATTCCCGAAGGTTCTTTCACTATAAACTCCAGAGCTGCACGTATGGCTGCAAGTTCTGCAGCTGTCGACGACGTCAAATGCGATGTTCAATCAATCAATAAATCAGTTTGTTATGAATTTAATTGTGATGTGCCTCGCGGGAATAACCACCACCCCTGCAGAGCTTACTGAAGACACCGAGCTGTCCGTGTAAATGTGAAGGCGTCTGTTGTGCTTCTCTTGCAGGAAAAGTAATGTGGCCTGTTTCAGGGCTAGATGCGACGACGTTTTCTTATTTTGGATGCCAGGAATTGTAAGAAGGGCTTTGAGTGGGTGTAGGCACCGTAATGGTATCGGCGGCTGTGCTGCATGCGTGAAGTGCAATGGAAGCACTGCGTAATGCTGAGCTACAGTTGCGCTGAACGCTGAGTGGGGCCTGGAAGTTCGAAGTGAGGCGAGGTGATGAGATGGAAGCCGAGCGAAATGTCTTATGTGCATTCTCAAAGCGTCTACGCGGATGTATGCGTTGACTGAATAATCACGCGCAATGATGAATGTCGCTGCTGTAGACGCGCATCTCGGGAGACCATGGCATATTCTCAGGGCTTGGGCTTGGATCGACTGGAGGACGCGCAAGTTTGTTCTTCGGATCCCGCAAATCACGGGTAAGCTGTATCGCCTATAAATGAGGAACAGAACAGTGTATAGTTGGAGCATTGCTCGTACCGATGCCCCCCACGTTTTTCCAGCCGAAAACCTCAGTACGGGGGTGATCATGGTGAGTTTAGCTTTTATGTGGGTGACGTGAGGGCTCCAGGAGTGGTCGCGATCAACTATGACTCCGAGGAATCGATGGGTCTTCACGTAGTGGATCGTGTGTCCGTTGATTTTAATAACATATGGGTTGATAGCCTTATGCGTGAATGCTCTAAGCGAGCATTTCTCTGATGACAGCTCTAGTCCCCGTTCTTCCAGGTACTTTGTCGCTATTGTAGCCGCTCTCTGAAGCCGGGCACGCAAATGAAGGCGTGTTACGACTGACGCCCAGATGCAGATGTCATCAGCATATATTGATAGATGGACAGATTCTGGAAGTGCGTCAACCAGGCCGAGTAGCGCTAGATTGAAAAGTGTGGGGCTAAGAACACCGCCTTGAGGCACACCTCGATGGTTGCAATGGTGCGTTGTTGTGCCATTCTCCGTCTGTACAAAGAAAGTTCTGCCTTTCAGATAGCTGTGGACCCATTGTAAACCCAACCCCCTAATCCAACATTTTCCATGACATCCAGAATGGCTTCATGTGATACGTTATCGTATGCACCTCTCACGTCCAAGAACAACGCCGCAGATAAACGTTTCAGTCTTTTTTGATGCTGAACAGATGAGACCAGATCTATAACGTTATCAATTGCAGACTACCCACGCCAAAAGCCCGTCATAGCATGAGGGTATACCTCGTGGCGCTCCAGGTACCACTCTAGGCGAGTCAACATGATCCTCTCCATCACTTTCGCGAAAAAGCTGGTAAGCGTGATGGGGCGATGAGAGGTCAAGTGCAGAGGAGATTTACCTGGTTTAGGCACAGGGACGAGGCGGCTGGATTCCCATGAATGAGGGATGAATCCGCTGCTCCACGAGTCGTTGTACACGGATAGAAGGGCCCGTCGAGCTGATTCTAGGAGGTTGCAAAGAGCCATGTACGTGATCCCATCTGGACCAGGCGATGAAGATCGTTTGCATGCCGTCAAGGCCGCTTGTAGTTCCTCTAGAGAGAAAAAGGTGTCCCTTCTTGAATTTCTGGAAACTGGAGCGTTTTCTAGGTGGCTCGTGGTGCACGCGGACGCATGACCGGCAACTTTCATGCAGAATTATTCTGCTACTTCGATTTCGATGCGGCCTTGGTGGAGAGAAAGACACTTGAAGGGGCAATGTTGATGTGGCGATGTTCGTAGGCTACGGACAATCCTCTATGTCTGCGTCCAAGGCTTGTGTGGATCCAAATATTCGCACAGATATTTCTAGCGAAAGAATTGAAGTGAAATGATTCGCCGCTGAATTTTTTTCTGTAGGCGCCTTGCCTCCCTCAAGTCGTTAATGGACTTAGTGCGCCTATATCTTCTTTCTGCGCGACGACAGTCGCTCTGAGCCGTTACAATTCCGCTTGATATTGACAATATTCTGAATTATGTTGAATATGATGGGTCGCTTCTTGAGTAGCACCTCTAATCATATCCTCGAGGGTGTCAAGAGGAGGCGCTTTATTTTCTTGACACCTTTTTTTCAGTCAGTGACCTGAACTTTGTCCAGTCGATGCGAGTCGAAGTGTTGTAGTTTGGCAATTTTTCCAGGCCCTTGATCTTCAAATAAGTTGGTGTGTGGTCGCTTCCATGAGTTTCATAGTCTGCGAACCACTTGACCTTTCCATTTAGGTTTCGTGACACAAATGTCAAGTCAAGGCAGCTGCTGTATGTCGTTCACCGTAGAAACGTTGGACTTCCGTCGTTTACACAAAGCAGCTGCTGCTCCAGAGCAAAGGAGAATACTTGCCTTCCGCGACTGTCTGTCTTCTGACTTCCCCATAGTGGGTGGTGAGCGTTGAAATCTCCGGTGATGATCCATGGTCCAGGTGTGGCTGTTAACAGTGCACGTCATCTTTCAGGTTTAAAATGGTCTGAAGGTGATATATATGCGCCTACAAGTGTGAAATTGAGGTCTCTACGTTTAACTGTCAAGAAGACATACTGGTTGTCATCGTGAGGTGCTACTCGGTGCTAGATATAGGTAAGGTCGCATCTGATATATACAAGGACATTACTCTGTTCGTTGCAGGTAGCGGACTTGAAGGCTTCGTACCTGGATAGTCGTATTGCATTGTATACCCTTGGCTCACAGATATCAATAATTGGAAACTGGTTTTTAAACACATATCGCCAGACATGAGAAATGCGGGGCTTGAGGCCTTGGGCATTCCACTGAAATATCGAAGCTCCTTTGACATCTTCATGAAGGCTTGCAGAGGTGGAGCCATGACGCCTTTCCAGACTTGATAGCACCGGCTTCAGCGCATCCACTATTTGAAGTGCACTCTTTGCAGCCGGACGGTCAATGCTAGTGAGGAGCACACGAATGGTATTCATAAGGGCATTTACCATAGCTACGATTTCTTTGTCGCGACTATCACCGCATTCTCGTTCCGAAGTGATTGTAGACGAGCGATGCGGTGGCTCAAACGCTGGGTCTATCGTTGGCAGCGCTGGCCATGCTTGACGCGAGCCGGTGATGCTCTTGTCTTGGTTGGAGGATTTGTTGTCGGCGTGTCTTAACTCTTGAGGTGGTATGCCGGCAGTCGTTTGGTGAGGTTCAGTCCTTGCTTCAGCACTGGGTCTGCTCAGGGGCCTACGGCGACGAGACTGCCGGCGTCGTGCTTGAGCAGCGGCCTCCCTGTGAGTTGAGCCATCCCGGACCGTTTGCCTCAACACTTGCATTTCCTTTTTCATGATTGGGCCATCTTTTGACGATGCTTTGTGAGGGCCATGACAGTTTCGACATTTTCGAAGTTCTGCCTGGCAAGCGTCAGCGCTATGTGATTATGAGCATAGCGAGCACACAGCCAGGTTTGTACAAATAGCACTGACATGTCCTAATCTATAACTATTCCGGCATTGAAGGGCTTCGGTACAAAGGGTCGCACTATGTGTCGAAAATAGCCGACCTTGACTTGCGATGGAAGGCTGTCACCCTTGAACACGAGCTTCACGCAGCGTGATTTGCCAAGGCGATGAGTTTGCAGTATAGTAAGTTCTGCAGACACCGGTTTGATGAGAGCAGCAAAGTCACTTTCGCTGATGGAAGTGTCGACGTCGTAAATGACGCCTGTCGTAGAGTCGCGGCCGTCAGGTATATATGAGTGAACATTGATGTTATCCAACATCTTGACGTTGCTCAGCACTTCCAATGTGCTTCGTTGAGTGACGTCTATGGGCGAGGATATTCTTACGGCCATTGATCTGCACGTCCGCGATCTCTCCCTGGGCGAGTTCCTCAAGAAACCTAGAAGTGACTTGACGAGTGAGCCGGTTGAGACTATGAGCCGCATTGACCGGCACAAACAGAATTTGTGTACATTGTGGGCTCTCGCGTCGTCGTCCCATTCTTACTTGTTGTTGGAGACGGCATCACTAGTCTTCTTTATCGCTGCCGCCTTGTCACAGGCACGAAGTCGCCTTCATCGCAGCTTTTGTCGCTGGCCGTAGAGTAAATCAGCGTGTCCTCACTGTCGGCATCACTCAGGTGGCCCGTACGCTTTCTCGTGGTAGCTGCGGACGACGTCAATGGTTGCGGTGGAAGCCAAGGCGAATCCACGTCGATCGCCGCAGTCACTGGAACGGTGTCTTCCACAGAGTCGCAGAAAAACTGAAAAATTACAGATAGTGACCGCTGTGTTTTACGCCAGTGATTCAGCTACGCATTATACCAAGCAGCAGAAGAAAAGAAAAGGCGCCTACTAGCTGCCGACCGCGGCTTCCGCTGAACCTTGAAAAACTATATGGCAAAATATTGTAGGCGAAAGGTCAAATGTGCAAAGTGCTATCGACGCCTTGCGGATACAGTGTGCGAACCACGGATGATGAAATCGCCTACCGATTCCCAGAAGATATCAAAATCGGCACAATGCAAAATATTGAAAACGAAAAACTTATAACCGAACGTGTACCTCCAAACTGCTGTAGTTTGGGCAGCCGATGAAAAAAGCAAAGTGATCGTTCGAGCTTTATTCGGCGCAGGCAGTCAGCGCAGTTTTCGGACGAAGCTACTGGCTGAAAAATTGCTTGTCGATTACTCAGTTATAAAAAATTTTGAGTGGGCTATTTAGGAGAACGACATAAAGAGAAGACCTTTTCGCGCGTGTTTCTCACCTTGAGTTCAGTGCGTGGTTGCAAGTCACAGCAGGTAGAAGCTCCCATCATGACGAATATCATCATCATCATCATCATCATCATCATCGTCATCATCATCATCAGCCCGACTACGTCCACTGCAGGACAAAGGCCTCTCCCATGTTCCGCCAGTTAACCCGGTCCTGTGCTTGCTGCTGCCAATTTATACCCGCTAACTTCTTAATCTCATCTGCCCACCTAACCTTCTGTCTCCCCCTAACCCGCTTCCCTTCTCTGGGAATCCAGTCAGTTACCCTTAATGACCAGCGGTTATCCTGTCTACGCGCTACATGCCCTGCTCATGTCCATTTCTTCGTCTTGTGGATGACGAATATAAGCCACCAATCAATTCCCCACCGACAAGAAATTTTGTTGAAAAGCTCGGACACCAAGGACTTTACTACCCCGACATAGACTAAGCTGAGAGCCCAAAAACTGTTGACGTTTCGATCGGCAGTGACTATTACTGGTCTTGTGTCACCAAAGTCATCGATGATTTCGAAAAAGGACTAAAAGCAGTCGAGACGTTTTTAGGCTGGACGCTACATGAGCTAGCAACCTCTTGCGCTACCGCCAAGCACTGCAACGAGGTCAACGTAGTGAAAGCAGAAGTGATAAACCGTAAGACTACAGTGAATTACGCGGACTTGCAAATCATGAAATTAAAATCAGAGAGAAGTGAGAACACGCACAATGAAGACCCAGAAGCTGCTTCAGTCGAAATCGTTGAATTATTGATTGATTGATTTGTGGGGTTTAACGTCCTAAAGCCACCGTACGATTATGAGAGACGCCGTAGTGGAGGGCTCCGAAAATTTTGACACCTGGGGTTCTTTAACCAGCACCTAAATCTGAGCACACGGACATACGACATTTCCGCCTCTATCAGAAATGCAGCCACCGCAGCTGGAATTTGAACCCGCGACCTGCGGTTCAGCAGCTGAGTACCTTAGCCACTAGACCACCGCGGCGGGGCTTCAGTCGAAATCGTGTCCCTACAGCGGTCGTAAGCCGGCGAGATATCATATGCCTCTGTGAAGTTACAAAATGAGGCTTCGGACGATCCACTTGTTATTATGAAGCCTACGGGAAACCCACAGTTTAGTCTCACTAATGTGGAATATGTGCCAAAGGCCTTGAGACTGCTTCGGCACACTGACGCCGGCGTATTATCATGTAGCGCGAGAAACCCTGATGAATTCATTCAGCAAAAGACCGAAAAGAAACCCTTCATCCTGCATATGACATCCCGCTTATGCTTCTTAAATGGCAAGATGAAGTCTTCCTCAGATAATAGAAAACAGAACCCCGGAAAGCAGACGACTGCTGATTTTTAACAAGAGCATCCTTTGCCTGGTGGGCTAGGCTTGGACGGCTTACTTGCAAAGACAGTGAGTGGTCATCACGCCATCTCTGCGCAAACTCTGCCAACCATGCCACAACTTGGCTACTACAACATACCTCTAAGCGCAAAGAGAAGAGTGTTTCTAAGGCAGCCTTCAATGTTGAAGATATAAAAGCTGGTGCAGCATGCTTTCCTGGAAACACTGATTCAACGGAAGCCTTTCGAACATGAGAACAACTCTAAGCCAAAAGCTATGAGTGCAGCATCTTGCTACGTGGGACGAAGCCACTACGCGCATCATCACCGCTAGCAAGCTGAAATGTACCAAGCTAAACTGTAAGTAATAAACCAGTTAGGCCAAGCGGTGTGTGGCCCTGAAGGACCAATTTTCTTCAGAAGTCTGCCTCATTAAAGCATAAGAAAAAATCATGAATGGAACAAGCCCACATCCAAAAGCTTGCTCCAATATGCTTTTGCCAAGTTAGGTATAATCGAGCATTGCCACTTTGACCTCTCTGATGCGTGCAAGATGTAATACTTGCGGCACGGGTCTCGTGGACAACACATTCAAGCCACCGTACCAGCCACCCAGCCCATCACCTTAATTTTTTTCAATTCAATTGAATTCCTATTTTTACGTGTAAATAACAGAAATACCAAAACTGGTTGGACCCGCAGCAAAAGGATAGTTAATTTTTATAGCTAAGCCAAAGAACATGATGCAATTGGCCAGCTCTGTTGAGGCAGCATCGAGACCATCTCGTGAATCTGAGCCTCCAGAGTGTCAACAGCGTCACTCAAAATCGTCTGCTCCTCACGCTACCTGAGTTGCAACATTAAAAGCTCGCATTTCAAAGCTGACCACTAATCAATAAGAAGCTACTTATACAGAAGTTTAGGCCCATTATTGCCACAAGGAATGCCCCCTGTACCTCCCGCATGATACCAGCACGTCTATTTTTATCTTCACTAAGTCGCAAAAGAAACACTGGTACATGCTCTGATTTCCTGGCACAACAGTGAGCACACAGGGAAAAAGCTTGCTAGCACTGGTATAGAAGCGCTGGCTTTGCGTTAGGCTGAGTCAGCCATCCGAGTCTGTCTACGTGCTACCGGTGCTTCTCATTTTTAATTATGTGCTCTTCGGCAAGTGTAATGAAGAAGTAAAAGTTGAATTTATTACTTTTTTGGCTTTAGGAAAGAGTTACAAGAATGACTGATGTGAATTTGTGCCGCAGCAGTGTGAACATTATGGGCTGACCAAGGGTCTCTGTTACACTGGCGTCTACAGGTGTCTCTTCGGGTAAGATACGGTATGACACGAAATCAGCCGTCATGCTAGAGCCCAGATGACAGTATTATCAAAAGTAACAGTGCTCTACAGTAAGATCACAGGTAACTTTCGTAAGTGTATCGCCGCGAGGTCAAGTAACGCTACAATATAGATTGCTGATTCACTAGCATGCAACTGTAATGCTTATTACACTATTATTAAACTGAAGTCAACACTTAAAAATTTACGTTAATTAGTTGTGAAATTTGGGTTATAACTTTACAAATGTATTGTTTATTGCTTTGTTATAAAATTAAATAGCCACCATTGCAACCACGCGCCGCCATGGTGGTTTACCTTAGCCACTACTAGTACCTTAGCCACTAGACTACCATTGCGGCGCGAGCTTGCAATGGTGGTCTAGTGGCTAAGGTACTCGACTGCAGATCTGGAGGTCACCGGATCTATTCCCGGCTGTGGCAGCTGCATTTTCGATGGAGGCAAAAATGCTGTTGGCCAGTGTGCTGAAAATTGGGTACAAGTTAAAGAACCCCAGGCTGTTAAAATTCCCGGAGTCCTCCACTGCGGCGTCTCTCATAATCATATGGTAGTTTCGGGACTTTAAACCACACATATCAATAAGCACTGCAACCACCATTCAGGTTGCACCGATGCGATGATGGTATACAATCTTGATGTTCTCATCAATGCACGGTAAAGTGCTCCTCACTTCGATAATATTTACGTTTGTGCCTTACTGTAAATGCTGAAGTTAAGTCAAAGTATAAGTCAACCTTTAAACGCCAGAGTTGTGTCTGGTAAGCCCACGATAGCAACAAACCACTCCACTTTCAAAAGTGCGTCGTACCGCGTCATAAAGCTTGGCTCGAAGCCAGCAAATACCGCTTCGAGCTAGTCGCTGCCTGCTTCGAATGACACTACTTTCCAAAAGTCATGCAATTGGCCAACTTTATTATTAGTTTATTATTGCAGGTCTCTCAATATTCCGGTAACGGCAATGTTTATTATTAGCTAGCAATCAACTATTCCAACACCTACGATGACACCGATTCACCTACCGACACGAGCATCTCGTCGAAGCGAGGTCTTCAAAACCAGCGCGTTAAAACACGCTGACAGTGTCCAAGCACACGTTGGTGCAACAAATTGTGCTTTTTAATAAAAGATGAGATTATTAACAATGCTTAAACGGTGTCCAAGAAGCACTTACTACCATGTATATGTCGGCCACAGTAAATGATTCACAGCTGGCCTTGTGCAGATGTTCGCATTCGCCATTCCCATTAAGCACATATACCCTTGTTTAGTGTCCTCGCATATATCCGCCGATATGCGAAAGTACTTCTAGATAACAGATAAAGAAGATGCAAGGATAGGCGAAAAAAGTTTGCCTGAAGGAGACATGTAGACGTGCCCTGCGCTATCATCTGCATTTCGATCTTTCGGAATGACACTAGATACGATGATTTCCTTTTCTTGCTTTAGCTGAATTATGGGCCGTAACAACGAATCAAGGCAGCAAAGAACAGCTAACGTGAGAAAAATGCACACAGAGAAAGGCGGGTGTTTCAGAAGGAATATCTGGGCACACGCGTGGTCGGAGGTTTATGTTTCGTGGAGCAACCATCTTGCGGGGATTTCGAGATGCCCCTCCTGCAGTTTGCCGAAGCACCAGGTGTTTGCCGAGTTGCTTCAACAACAATTTTCCGCGCACACAGCACTTACGCTGCCGCCGGGTGCCCGGTCAAGTCTTACGCCTTCTGGCAAGAGAGCATTCTTGCGCGCTCCCTTCTGTACCTTCCGAAAGATGTATGCGTCGTTGAGCTATCTCTAGGTTTTCAAAGAAAAACACTATAATGCAAAATAGAGAAATAAAGTTAGACACGGTTGTGCGATGCTGGTATTCTGGCAAGCTCTCAATAGGGAAAATTCTTTTACCAACAAAAAGACTTTTACCAACAACACAACTCAAGTCTGTGACGTGAAACTTAGGATGACGCAGCTGCTCCACTGTACCTTATTATACCGCTGATAGCACCGCTGCAGTATATATAATGCAGGGGTGACGGAGTTAGGGCGAGGAAACTTGACGATATCTCTGATATGAGCGTTGGTAACAAAATAGTGTGCATGAATGTGCGCGCGCACAGCTGGATTGGATGGTTGGCAGCAACGAACGCAAAGAAAACGTTAGATTTGTTCCCTTCTTATTTAGAACGGTTGTATCCGTTTCCAAATTCGTCTCGATCGCCATAAAGGTAGTTGTGCAAGGTCAGTTGTTTTTGTGGTTACGTGGACATCAGGAACCTGATGTGACGCTTGAGCCGAGTCATTATTAAGGCCCGTCAGTGGCTGTTCAGTCGAACTCTGTACATCTGCTGCACGATTCTCTGGCGCTTGAAGGGCCTCGTTCTTCACGCCAGTCGAAGTGGCAGTGCTAGTGTCGGTTTGCCCGTCCGACTTCTAAAGACGATAGTCTTTCTTGGGGACCTTCGATAAAAAAATTTGGTCTATCGGTCTATCTGTACATTTGTATGTTTGTCCGCCCTTAACGCTACCTCAAACGGCACTAAATGGCCAACCCCATCCGCAGCACCCACCAATATTACTCAAGGTATAGCGTTCATAGCTGTGAGATTGTCAATTAAGAAGCAATCATTGTGCATATCTGAGGCGACACACAAGTAACTTTATACTAGAAGAGGCACACACAAGTAACTCTAAGAAGTGTATCATTTATCGCGCTGCGCTGACAGTGTAATGCGATGCTCAAAAAGATAAATGGTTCCAACGCTTTGCTACGACAACACGGTGGTGGCACCTGCCCGTTGCTTCGCGTTCTGCACCTTATCACATCCGAGACATGCGCGCATCTTTCTCCGGGTGCGCTCACGCCTTCGTTTTCGAAGATAACTGCCCGATGGCGCTCGCATCTAACTTGCCTGGATTCGCTCGTTTGCCTCGACTACACGCTCAAGGCACTGTAACGCAGCGCCTCCAGAATACCGTGCACCAATTTTATGACGCAGCACATCTTAGAAACGTTTTGTTCACTTTCTCCAGACGCAAGACTATCGTCTTTCGACGACGATTGAAGTGTAACATGCAGATTCGGGGCAATTTTTTGTACTTCTTGAGGTACCAAGGTACAAAAACAGTACTTCCGGGCGTGCCTGCGCTGAAGTAGCGTAATTGGTCAAGATGATGTTGCACGAATCCGGCTTGTGTTTCCATCTTTGAAATCTTGGCTCCAGATGTTGATTGCACGTGACCTGGTGTCCACTATGGTCCGGTGCCATATTTGCGCAATATACCCTGCTGCCTGGCGAGACAGCCCAGTCGTCTGTACCTGTTGATGAAGACGCAGGCCTGGAAGGCAAACACGTGTCTAGGCGCGAACGTAGCTGGCAGCCCAGTACCAGTTCCAACAGAGACTTTCCTTCCCTTTGGGGGGTACGTCTGTAATTGAACTACAATCGCAACTGGTTATCTTCCAGTGCCCCTTCTGTCATCTTAGAGAACCCATCCTTCACACTTCGAATGGCTCTTTCGGCCGCTCTATTCAATTTAGGGTGGAATGACGCTGTCCGCAGGTGCACGATATTATTCCAGCTTACGAACGTGGTGAACTCCTGACTTGTGACTTGAGTGCCATTTTCAGAGACGATACTGTGCGGTCTTTGAAACGGCAAAAGATGCTTCGCAAGCAGCTAACAGTACAAGCTGTATTTGCGTGCCTTATGGGAACCGCTTCAATCCACTTGGTATGTGTGTGAACCACCACGAGTATCAACTGACCTGCTATTGGCCCAGCAAAATCAATGTGGATCCTGGACCACCTTTCAGATATTTTGGGTCAACTTACTGGCGGGACTGTCGTCAGCGTGGGTAGATTTTGCACAAATTTAATACACTGAGCTGACACGTCCTTTATGTCTCTGTCTAGACCTGACATCCAGAGCAATGACCGTGCGACTGACTTCGTGGATGAGGAACCCTGGTGCGTTTTGTGTATTAGCTGTAACATCGTTTCTCGTGCAGCCGACGGTATGACAACCATATACTCTCCTAGTATATTAGCTTGTGGGCCCATGACAGTTTTAACTTGCAGTCAAAAATGGCAGTGATTTTTCCATTCTGTCACCAATTCTGGGCCAGCCATGAAATATATCGCGCGTGACACGGAGTTATACAGTATCCTTTGAAGTGAGCTCTTATATTTCGTGAGCGGTTACAATACCTCCGTCTAGAGCCACCAACGACAAGACGCACTCGGGTGCGTCACCATCCAACGCTGGCCCTATCGCCTCTGCTGGAAGTCTGCTGAGGGCGTCCGCTCTCAGCAGTTGCTTTCCCGGTACTTGCTGTAGCTTGCACTGTTAGCCGCCCAGGAACAGTGCCTATCGTTGAATGCGAGCTGCTGCCATCGTCGGTGTTTTGCGGTCGGACCTCAGTATGCGGAGCAAGGGTTGATGGTCGGAATCAGGGTAAACTGGCGACATGAAAGGTGACCCCGAAAACGAGACACGTCCAAAATAAGCGCCAGTGCCTCTCGCTCCAGCTGCGAATGGTTCTCTCCTGCCTTTTTTAGCGTTTTGGAGCGGCACCCAGTTGGCCTCTATTATTTTCCTTCTGAATAAAACAGAACTGCTCCCACACTATATAGAGATGCGTCACCTTGTAGCTTGAGCTTCTTCTTGCGATCAAAATGGACCAACAGTTGCACGTTTTTCAGGCTTTTGTTGGCTTTTTCGAATGCCGCCTGATGCGGTAGCAGCCACTCCCAGTGCGATTTCTTTTCCATTATCCGATACAACGGATACAAGAGTTAGGACATATTCCGCAAAATTCTCGCATACTACGTGATCCTGCTCAAGAAAGAGCGCAACTCTCTGACATTACGTGGTCATGGAGCTTGCATGATAGCGTCTGAAAGAAAACTATGCACTAACGTGCGAAATAAGACAAGGAGCCATCTTGACCTTGGCATCCTCAACTTCCTGTTCTTCTCTCGCAGACCCAAGCTGTGCACGTTTGTTTGTTTTCTTCATCCTCCCACCCCAAAGAGTTGCAGGCCATCTCTAGCTTATAAAGCTTCTTCGCTGGTCGCCGCGCATTGTTGCCTTGTGTCTTAATTCGACAGGCCCGTACTACACCGTCTGGACCGAGAACAACTTTCCACACAGCCAAGAGGACAGATGCACCTTGAAACAAATGGCTGTTTGAAAACAAGGTTGTGTGCACCTTTAGGTTCTTGCTAATTGGCGATGGACACCGATCAAGGGCTCGCTGCTGCAGCAGGTACTCCTTCTCTTTCGTATCCAGCGGTGATCAAGCAGTTTCAGATATCTAAACTTCTTCGTAAGGCCATTCGTTGTTGCTTGCGCGCATCTAGATCCACACTCCATGCTGTGTGGCCCTGAAGAAGCAATCAATGAACATTCGACCAGGAAATGGGCAGGGCATATTGGCGTAGGCTCTGATGTGTGAAGAAAACGGGTCGTTGGTTCATACGTTGGCAAGACGTTTTTGTCGGAAGAAGGATATCACTCTGGTTAAGTAGGCCATGTCGACCTTAGCTGACCTAGCAATCTAGGACCCTTGCACCTATCCTTTTTGCTTGGAAAGACATTGAGAGATAGTGTAGTTGGTGTATGAGACGGTGCGTAAAATTCACTCAGCTTTGTAGTCAGCGATTCTTGGGTCGCTTTCAAGAACATGTCAGCTCTCAAAAACATCTTCAGGCACTGACTCTTCGTGTCCTAGCAAAGGATATTGAGTTAGGACCACGTCGTATCGCTGGAGCTGTCCGTTTAGAAAAAGCCTTTCGCCTTGCTTCGGTAGTCGAGTGAGAGGTTTTCCATAGCTACCTTCATTCCATGGTGGCTCAACTGTACACCTCTCATGCGATTCGCCTGTTGTCTAACGGAGTGCGTCGAGAGTCTTGAATTGTGCAGAGTCGCTTTGGTCCGTGATACCACTTGCCCCGAGTCTCCCAGAAGACTGTAATCTCTGTGATGTCACTTCGTCGTCAGACTGGGTACTCACGTGTAGTGCACAGATGAACAAATTAATTCGCATTGCTTGCAGTGGATGACGCTTGCTGGGTTGGTCCTTGCAAAATCCATCCAAATCGTGAATTCATATTGTCACGGGGTCGTGACGTGGCCAAAGACAGGAAACTTCGTGTTGGGATTTAACTGTTTATTTGGGCGAACCTGTGCCCGGTAGAGGGAAATTCTAATTACAGCAGCAGTCTTGCACAGATAGCAGTCTCGGACTGATAGCGGCGAACGCAGCGTCGGCCTTCGATCAACAACTGACAAGCGGCGAAGCGCGTCGGCATTTAGGTAATTTTGTCTTGCGCAAAGTGTTTGATGACGTATGCGACGGCATTTAGACATTCTTGTCAAGCGAGCGATTCATATTCGTCGTACCATCTAACCCTACATGATAATATTCGTTAAACCCATGTTAACGGAGGTATCGAAGGCACGCAGACGTAGCCAGCTAGATAGATATTTATACAAACAGGTAGACAGACAGACAGATAGATAATTGATGTGTTGGGTGTAACGTCCCAAAACCACCATACGATTATGAGAGATGCTGTAGTGGAGGGCTCCAGAAATTTCGACCACCTATGTTTTTAAACATGCACCCGCATCTGAGCGGAAGGACCTAAAACAATTTCGCCTCCATTGAAAATGCAGCCACCGCAGCCAGGATTCGATCCTGTGACAGACAGACAGACAGACAGACAGACAGACAGACAGACAGACAGACAGACAGACAGACAGACAGACAGACAGACAGACCGACTGACCGACCGACCGACCAACCACAGACAGACAGACAGACAGACAGACAGACAGACAGACAGACAGACAGACAGACAGACAGACAGACAGACAGACAGACAGACAGGCAGGCAGGCAGGCAGACAGACAAGCAGGCAGGCAGGCAGGCAGGCAGGGCAGGGCAGGCAGGGCAGGCATTAAAAAGGCACTATAAAAGCTGCTCTTCTAACTTACACTGTGACTGTGCTTCGCATTCAGCGCAGGCTTGGGTTTAGTTGATTTGCGACAGTGTTTTTATTATTCAGTCACGTCAAGGTACAAAAAATGCGTGTATTTTCAGCAACTCCAATATTTTGGTAACCCATTTGATCTTACCGCATAAATATTCGTCATTTGCACAGACAATCAGGAAAAACAGCAACAGTGCACTATATATGACACCAGATGTTGGCGCGTTCGGGTAACTTTTTTTAGCGCGCCGGTGTTTTATGTCGGGGTCCATCACGGCTCCGCAGACGTAATTACGTCACGCAACTGACGTTGAAAAATGTATACTGACAGATTGCAAAGAAAAGATTGGCAGATCCTATGTACTGTTCGAATCGATTATATGTGAAGCATGAATGAGCAAAATTGATATATCACTTTCAAATCAGCACATTCTTACGAGGCCAAAGTAAGTTCAGCCATACACGACTTCCATGTCGTCATTATTATGCTTGTTTGGACGTGTCAATAATCTTTGTCGTCTGTTCACGTTACGTATGGTACCAAATTGGTATATCTGGAGATAGCAAAACGGCCGCGCGCACGATATGCGCATAGCATGTGGTCATGTTTTACATGACACGCATGTCGTAGTTATTATGTTTGAACGTGTCATTTACTATTGTCGTCCATTCACGTCACGTAATGCCAAATTTGGTACATGTTAGGCTAGCGAAACAGTCATGAGCGCATCACAAGCGTGGCATTTAGTCATGTTTTTACATGGCACACATCTCACAATCATGATGTTTGCACCAGTCATATGCCTTTGTCACCCATTCACGTTCCATAACACCAAATTTGGTATACGTGAAACCAGCAAAACGACTTCAAATGCATCATGAGCATGGCCTGTAGTCATGCTCATGACTTACATGACATGCATCTCATGATTTACACGTTAGGGTCATGTCATACTATACCAGTTTTGGAATATTTCATCTAAACAAAACTACTGCAAGCGCAGCAAGGCAAGAAATCATAACACTTGACGGATGCCGGGTCGATGAAGAACGAGTCCAAACAAAAAACGTAACGATTACTAATTAACGTGGCAGTAGCAGCAGGGAAAGCATGCCGATGCAGCGCTCGAAGAGTTAGAGAAACAATCAGGGAAATAATCCAGGCAGCTTTGGCCTTATAGCCACCTGCGGTGACGTCAGACCCCGGTATAACAGCGGTGGCACTGTTCCTTATCGGACGGGCGTTCCAGCATGCCACCGAGTCATGCTGGGTGCGCCGGTTTGTGCTCAGTGTGTCGCCACAAATTCATGACATGCATGTCAAGATTTTCATGTTATCGCATATACTCGTCATACAGTCATGTTATGTCATACCAATTTTTGTATCGATATCCTTATTGAAACGGCTAGGAGAACTAAAAGTCACAGATAGATAGATAGATGGATAGATAGATAGATAGATAGATAGATGCGCTCAAAGACGCTGAAGTTTGCTAAGAAATCCATTAAAAATTAGTTGGCGGATCTCACGTACACTAGGAATCAATAATATGCGAAGTACGAATGAGGAAAGTTGATATGTCCCTCTAAAATTAGCACAATGTTACGAGGTGGAGGTAAATGCGGCCGTATATGACTTACGGGCCATGATTATTATGTTTGTATGTGTCGTTTACCTTCGTCATTCATCGACGTTACGTAACGCCAAATTTCATATATGTGGAGAAAGCAGAATGGCCGTGAGCGCATCATGAATTACCTAATATAACCCAATGTAGCGTTGACGTGAGCCCGCGCTAGGCACAGCGATGCTACGTGAGCAAAACGCGAGCTCTTTATAGTCTGATCCTGGCACGACCGGTGCGACCAGCGTCCGTCGGAGTGGCCCGATGGCAACCGGCACTGAAATCAACATGCTGCATTTCGCGCTGATGGGTTACCCAGAAAACACTGCGTTTCTCTCTTTTCGTGATGGTAAGACGCAGACACGCTGAAACGTGCATGTGTGAAAGCAACGCAGTGCGGCGCGCGCCTGTGTGTACATGGCAAGACCAGCACCGGGCGTGGCAACGCCGGCGTAACGCGACGAAATGACCGCCAGCGAGCACGCGCACCGCGTCACGTCGAAATGTATTCTTGACTGTGGTATGTAGTCATGTTTTAACATGAAACGCATCTCATGATTGTCATGTTTGCACCAGTCACATACCTTCGTCATCCATTGACCTCACATTATACAAATTTGGCATTTGTGAAGCTTGCGCAACGGCCAAGAGCGCATCTTGAGTGTGGCATGTAGTAATGTTGGTAAATGCCACGTATGTCATGATTATCCTGTTTGGATGTGTCATTTCCCTATGTGTCATTTCCCTATGTTACTGAACTTGGTAATACGCGTGGCGTATTACCAAGTTCAGTACATGTGAAGCTAGCGATACGGCCGTAAGCGTATCAAGAGCGTAGCATGTAGTCATGTTGTTACATGACAGGCATCTCATGATTACCATGCTTGCACCACTCTCATACCTTCTTCATCCATTTACGTTCCATAATATCAAATTTGGTATAAGCGAAGCTAGTGAAACGGCCACGAGCGCATCATGAGCGTGTCATGTAGTTATGTTGTTACATGACATGCATGTCATGATTTGCATGTTAGTGTCTGTCGTTTGTGTTTGGCATGCAATCTTGTCATACCATACCAGTTATGCGACTTGCCATGTTAACGAAACCACTGCAAGAGCTGCAGGACCCTGAAAAGTAAATCGTGACATTCAGAACATACGTGCCATAATTTTCATGTTATGACTGTTTAGATATGTTCTTCATACCGTCATGTTATGCCATTCCAAGCTTGGTATTGATACCAATATTTAAACGGCCAAGATAACTAAAAGTCGTAGGTGGCTAGATTGATAGATAGATAGATGATAGATAGATAGATGATAGATAGATAGATAATAGATAGATAGATAGATAGATAGATAGATAGATAGATAGATAGACAGATAGATAGATAGATAAGCTCAAAGTCGCCGAGGTTCGCCAAGAAACGCTTCGCATTAAAAAAAAAAGCCATCACAAGACGGAGATCACCTATTGCGCTGCCACAGCCGCGTTTACGAAAAGAGTGCGCTGCTAATACACGACGCAGAAATAACTGTGATGGTTGTTCGTGCTTGTCCTGTTTGTACTCGTTTTTTCGTTTCGCGCCTCTTTTTTTTCTATTTGAACAGCGCGCTTTTGGTGTCGAGCTATCGCAGTGGTTAGTCCACGCTCGTTCTGTGTATTCAAAATACATGCGTGTTTCCTGCTCTTGGTGTGCGCTGCAAGTTCCGAGCTGCTTCCGTTCCGAACCTGACTTTGAAATTAGTTGCCGTTGCTGAAAAGAAGCACAATATACACTGAACTACCTGTTTAAAGGCATACTTCGCTTTCGTGTTATACTGATTCGTATATAGAACAATCAGCCAGCTTTTTTTATTTGTCTTCTGTTTACGCCTCAAATCTTTCGGCAAACTATTCACCAACTTGCCTGACATATTTCTTGTTTTTTTCCACCTTCTTAAGAAGCTCATTTGAGTAGATTTTGCAGTAGTTATGTAATAGTGCTGTTAATTTTTACAGTGTTCATAGTTCGACACACTAGTGTAGTTGGCATAAATGGCTCCTCAGTGTTACCTGCAATTCGCAACATCTTCTTAAACGTATCTGATATAATAAGTTTATTCGCATACTTCCACATGCATTTTTTAATTTCAAATCAAACTTTTGCAGCTGTGCTGCTGGAAAACCTGGTGAAGAGTCTCGCACAGTTACCCAGTGACTCTCGTAGCGCTGTGGTTATCTTTTGATATTGTTTAGCATTGTTGTTATTGCAGTGGGGCAGGATAGTATCGTGAGATTTTAGCGTTAGGGGATGTGAAGTGACAGGTAATGACAAAGGTTGTTATAGTACGGCTTTGTAGGTGGAGGTGGTGGTGTTCTTGTGGCGTCTTTGACGTTGCGTGGCAGCTGCTTTAGCGCCTTACCACGCATAGCCCCTGGATGTGTGGGGCCATTCACTTCACCTTGCTTTACGTGTGTTAAACGCCCCACCGCGGTGGTCTAGTGGCTAAGGCACTCGGCTGCTGACCCGCAGGTTGCGGGTTCGTATCGCGTCTGCGGCGGCTGCATTTCCTATGGAGGCGGAAATGTTGTAGGCCCGTGTGCTCAAATATGAGTGCACGTTAAAGAACCCCAGGTGGTCGAAATTTTCGGAGCCCTCCACTACGGCGTCTCTCATAATCATATGGTGGTTTTGGGACGTTAAACCCCACATATCAATCAATCAATTACGTAAGTGTGAGATTGGCTTGCCCACACTAGTGAGCAGATGCAGACTGAGCGTTGGCGATGCCTTGATTGCATTGTTCCTCACTTTCTGCAGCTGCTGCCTGGGCCTTCACTTGGAACAGCTCTAGCGGTGTTCGCTTGGCTTGCCACACTTGTGAAGAGGAGGTTCGTCTCTAAGCCTTCTGCTTGGACTTTCTAGATGATGTTGCCACGTGGAGCACGCTGGCCGGTCACCAGAGAAATGCCAGTGGGAAGAGGAATCACGTGAGTTGCGAGACCCTGGTGGCCTGTCTTGCGTGATGTACGCGTCAGCGCCATAATTACAAAGCGGTGTTACTAATTAAAGTATTACTGAAATTGCTTCTTAGTTTTTTGTGTTGAGTATATTGTTTCAGACAATGGCCGTTTATTTCAACACGCATGTTCTGAAGAATGATAGCGTTGTTTTGGGCCTACATATAGCGCATCATTGTGGGTGCGATGAGGACACTCTAGATCTAAAAATGAACAAAATGTCAGTCCCCGAAAGTGATACGCACTTGAAGAATCAAGCTTTCTTCCGCATAATGCAGGAACCCTGGTGATTGTATATCTATTAATTAAGATATTCTAAGCATAACTTCGCTGCTTCAGAGAAAGAATTCCTTAGTGTAATTCGCAACAGGTCATGTTTCTGCCGCCAGCCTTTTCTCTTTAGCATTTTTTTATTTCTGCCTGTGTGCGTGTGCGTGTATGTGTCCGTGTGCGTTCGTGCGTGTGCATATATGGGGAAATGAGTAGATGAAAAAACAAAAAAATGTGTATTTTGATAATCACCTGGGCCGTTATTGATGTTTCAGTAGGTGTGCTCTCAGGAAAGAGAAGAGAAGGAAGAAGAAGCGCACAGTCTCCACAGTGAAGCCGAGATCACCGTTGTGGCTATATGCACGAAATATGTGACCCTCACGTATTTCTGAACGTCGTCCGAGGAGCTTTAGCGTACCTTTATATCTGGGTGTTGCTATGAATGATCCATGTTTTGCGAGTGACATTCCGATTTTCAACTTAACGCAGGCATGCTGCAACACACCGTCTTTTATATTTTTATATTTCTATGCCATTGTTGAAAAAGCTCCTTACACGAAAGTGTTCGTATAAGGACATATCAGGATCAGCCATTCCCGATGTGGGACGCACTCATTGCGTATTTTACAAAACGGGCACTTGGAAGAGAGAAGCTTTGTGAATTCAACTCATATTATTTATGTTTGCCGGCATTTCAGGATTTCATCGAGCGAGGTTTCTTTAAAATGCAGTTACTCGACCTCCCAAGTTTCTCGCCTGGGCTTTATTCTCTATACATTTTTTTCATAAACATTGTCCATGCCAGATTTTCAAATTTTCGTCGAGAACAGAGCGAAAGAGCGTGAAAGACACTGTGACCTGGCGCGAAGCGTCTGAAGCACCACAATAAAAATATTTTAGAAACTCCAACGTAGTTGCGCTAGCACCATAGCATAAGCACGTCCTTTTTTGTTGACAGGGCTGTCGGATGCGCCACCTCAAACATTGCCTCATTCGGACTCTTCTCCTCGGACCATGTTTCGTTCCGGTGTCCATGCGTCTCTGTTTTACCGGGTGTCAAACGCACCAAGTCATCCCAATTGACTCGAACGTGTCACGGCTTTCCATCGCAAAAGGAGTCTTTTCATTTTTTTCTGCGTTCGCCGTGTAAAGAAAAACAACAACGCTACTCTGTCTACCACACTGCTTGGAGCAAGCATCCATTTTTTCTCCTATGACAGCTTCAAGCTGCAATCAGACACTACGCTTGACGCTTTGCGTTTCTTGTGTACCTCACCTCGACACCAAGCTAAGCTAGCTTCGCGTCTTTTTCTTTGTCCTTTGTGAGCTTTTTTCTTTCTGCCGAGACCTCTTACATATCACCCGTTCACCATAGCCGCACGGCCTCAGCCTTTTTTGCTTATTCAGTTTTCGACAAATGCAGTTTGATTTCATGCCGTGGCATGTTTGTTGAGTGCATATACAGGACCGTATTGAGTATGATTCGTTGTTTGATTGGTACATTACAGTAGAAATAAATCTGCGCTGAAAAGCAAAAGAAACCAGTGTAGTTTGACAGGTTTACAATTCAATCGAAACTCAGCAAAGAAGAGAACAGCAACAGCTAATTTTTTGTGAGTGAGTGGCTTAAAAAAAATGACAGTCCATGTCGATGTTGTATTGCAACGCCGAAAGGCTCTCGGAAAGCGTTTTTCAGTTGACCGGTAGAAGGTTCAGTGAACCTTTGAGATTAGAAAACCAACTGCAAGTGTGAATGCAAAAAAATGAAACTTAGGAAAACTACAGAAAAGACAAGTCACCACAATTAGTTGATCACCAGTAGTCGACCCATCGAATAACTTGTATATTTTGCAACTCTACATTACATCCGCTTACTGCGTTGTGCCAGCAAATAAAACGTGATATACGGGCTTGATTGTCGGTAGTATGTTATTCCTAATGTACAAAAGTAACATATTCAGTTTGCTCATAACATGAAACATTTGGAAAATAGTGGATGTGTGCTAAGATTTTGGGGGTGACTGTTGTATCGTTCGAATCGTCGTAATACTTTCTTCTGTAACGTAACATTTTATAGTTCTGTGCTGTAGTTGTTCTGCAATACAAAACACAATAACAGCATGAAGTAGAACAAAGTATATTATAATGCTTGCTTCACCCAAAGGGGTAATAAAGGACATAGTCTGTATATAGATCCAACGCTTCTACCTATATCTGCTGCTAGTTTTTTATGTTTTCATTCCAAGAAAGGTCTTCCTGGAAACCCACGCCCAAGAATTTTTGTCCCTTTACTTGTTATAAAGGCTGACTCTCAAACGAGACACTTAGAATAATGTTTCGTGGCTTGGTGATAGGCGCAAACACAAATTTATCTTTATTCGCATTGAGCCACAGCTTGTTTAGCTTAAGCCAGCAAAACAGGTAATTTGAATATGTGTTTACAGTACTTTCAAGTTCAGAGATTGAGTAAACAGAAAAAAAAACATTGCTGTCATCAGCATACATGATTTAGGAGAACCCGGAATATCACCTATGTCGTTACGTAAACTCTAAACAAGAGAGGGCCAATTACCAATCCTTTGGCACACTTTGTTAACATTGGCACGCGGGGGATATCTCTTGATTGATAGAAAAATATTGATAGCGGTCTCTTAGGTAATTTTGTGGTAACGTATTAGCAACGCCACGCACATCGTAGTTATTAACTTTTTCTAAAAGAACACTATGATGCACAGTGTCGAACGCTTTTGAAAAATCAACGAAATGTTCGAGCGCGTAAAGCTTTTTTTTCAAACCGCTTAATATCTCATTTTAGTTAAGTAATGTAAGCTCGCTAGATTTGCATTTGGGAAAGCCAAATTGCTGTAGTGTACAGATAACCCCAGTCGGTATGCTAAGAGTTAGAATCACCGCATATGAGTAGGGGGTTGCGGCTCTCGATGCAGTGAATTCTCTTCAGTAGAGCATAGATATTCGCCATGGCCTCACGTGGAGTGTGGTAGATATAAATATTGGAGGTGTGCCGAGGTTTGTGAGGATGATCTCTCTAAGGATGCATGAGGTGGGCGAGGTGATGGTGCGTCTTCGGTAAGTAAATGGGCGGTGAATGAGTGGGGACACTCGGGGAGCGTCGGTGGTGTCTGAGTGTACTGCACGGTAACTGGGAAGTTTAGCTTGTTGTTGCGTGTCTTGTAACAAAAGAAGTTTAGGTATGGCAGGAAGGATTTGTACTGTAATGGGTGTGAGTTAGATGGCAGGTATGGCGGGTTTTTTTAGGTTAGCTGGTTCCCCGTCATCGTCCACACAGCTGATCTTCGCCTGTGAGCAGACGCGTTCTTGTAGATGTAACGAATGTTTATTTACATGATGAGAAATATGAAACTGTACAGAAATTCAGTTCTCTTGTACAAAACGTCTTCGGCTTTTATAGCCCGTCGATTCCTTACACGACCGCCCGAAGAAGGCGGTGACCACTGTTGCCACGAATCAGGACCACTGTAGCCACGAATCAAGACTACTGTTGCCACGAATGGCCGCTGACACGAACGTCAGCAGGGATCCATGGCTGCGTTCAGCTACCGTGTTTCCAGAAGTTTCTCGAACTCGTCAGGCCAGGTGGTCGATCTCTGAGAACTGCGACTGCGACGCCTTCCCAAACTTCCGAACTGTTGGTGATTTGTCAAGAACTCGCGTAGGGGAGAACGGCTGTGTGGAGAAGTTGATTTCATAAGAACAGCAACTGGGACGTCGTCTCACGCTTTTCGACCCCGTTCAACAAAAGGGTTCTTTGCGACAGTTCCGTCGAGTTCCTCGTAACCTGGCCATTACGAACTGCCTGAAACACCTACAGGGCAGCGTCGTGCGTGGTGCTTCGGACCGGGCGTTGATGAGGTTGAAAGCATTCTAGCCGACCAGATTGCACACAATGGCGTCTGCTGAGACGAACTGCCCGGCTAAACTTAACAGCTCCTGCACCACCCGAGAAATCTCAGCTGGCCAGCACTCCCAACCGCTCGACACGAAGAGAATGGCTGGTGACGAGGGCTAGGGCCAGGCCGAAAACCTCCAGCTGCAAACTCACAACCAACTTCCAAACCACCTCACTATGACTGACAGCAGCGAAACAAACTTACAACATATTACCATGCCGCAGTCAAGGGCATTAGACTCGCTCAAATTCCTCCAGGCTCCTCCAAAACGCAAACAAATGAACAACCCACTATACTCTCAAATTTTGACACAATTTCGCGCCGACAAAGTAACAACAATCATGGATGTAGAGATGCTTACTGAAGATGGATAAATTTGCCGTGCGAAAAAAGCACGAAGGCCAATACAATTTGTCCCCAGATAACCATAAACAACCTCTTTCAAAACTAGCTTTTTTTATCACCCTCTTTATACGTCTTAACTCACATCTGCCATTTTCATGAATTTATTTAAAAAAACACAACCGGCTCGAATGCTGCCAGACCCTATACACAATGTATACGTGCGTTTTCTAAATTTTCTCAAAGCATACTGGAAATGGAGACGCTATTACCCATTGTTGGACACCCTGACGCAAAGGCAAACTCTCCCACAATCAGTCAAACTACGTCTTTCAACTTTTAGAAATGTATTCCTGCCCGCAACCTTCTGTGAAGCGTGACACTAAGCTCGAAAGATCCAATGATCTCTGAGAAATCACTAAAATAACAAAAGGTATACGTGTAATAAACCTCGTGTATACGAACCCGCTTGTTTCCTGAATGTTGCCTTATGTTAGCCACTGTTTTTAAATAACGCACCGGACTCATTTGTGTGCCCTAGCTCAACATCATACTCTCATCTAGAGAGTGCTAGCACAATACCACCACCTCTCCATAGGCCATTTTCCTTTAACTCGAATACACTCAACTAAAAATGCGCTGAACTCAAATGTTCAAAAAGAAGAACACACAAAGAAATCAATTCTGGATGCCATACACGCCATGAGCACCTAAGAAAACTTGCGTAACTTTTGCACTAAAACCATGTACGTGATGTTTTTGTGACATGAGCAGTTGGGGAAATCACTTTTCGGTTTATTCTAAAATCATTCTTTGAAATTCTCAGTTACTCTTAAGATTGTATAAAACTTCGCACTACGCTAAAGGGCTCGAAGCATACAAACCTCGGCTCCGCTTGACAAAGCTACCACAATTTCAAAACTATCGAGAGTAGAAATCTTCATTCACGAATAACTTGCTCTTATTTCAAAGAAAAACTCATCGTACGCAGACGGCTAACTGATGCGGTTTACTGCATCTGCACAACGCTTAACATCATAACTCAAAACTCCTACAATGCTTACAAATACAAGATGGGAAAAACTAGTCGCGAAGAGGGCATAGGAATAATACTTTCAAACCAAAAATAATCAAAAAAAAACCTGCTTCTAAGAAAGGTCCTGTGTCCCACTTTCCAGCTTACAGCTGACCCTCAATCTTCAATCATTCACGCGGCGGTCGTAGTCTTGGCGGATTTTGAATACACCCTAGATCACAGCGTGCATGTGCCGAAAGTTGTGACTGCGCAGTCAGGCCTCATTTGCGATATCAGCCTGCTTCTGTCTGTATGGCGGAGCAACGCCTGGGAAAGAGTGGCGATGCCCTTTTAGGGCTCGCACCCGCGCAGTGTTTAGTTACTGGGGTCCTTCTTCTAGGAGCCCTTCGACACTCCTGTCCGCGCAAAGCTCTAAATCTCCATCGCACTATCCGTCGCGAGGATGCGTGCTGCTACCTGCCATTTTGCCGCTAGTGCCTTAATGCACGACACAAAGGCCTGTTCGTTGCGAGAGAAATAAAGATGCAAAAAAAAGACTGAACTGGCAGACGAAGTATTCTCCTCTCGTTCGCCCGGCTGCTTGCCACTTTTTCATGCTTTCACTTTGTCGTGCACATACACTTCACACTTTTACGGCCACGATTGTGGCTGACCTTCTCCGCATTGCCGTGGAATTCTCGTATTCTGTCATCGGTGGTTTTACAGTTAAAAGGCATTCCATGAAAGTCTCTGTGAATAAAACTGGAAGACTAGTGCTTTTCATGTGATTTCATTCGCGAACCCGCTTTCTTTTTACTTTTCGTCTGGTGACTCGGACGCAAGCAAACTTACTTAGACGTCGATGCAAAATGCCTAGTACTACTTGCTACGCTCAAAGGTGTTGAGCCTTCTTTTACGCGGTTAGTACTTTTTGTCTCTCCTACGTCTCTTGCGTCTGCGCCGCTTCTTGTGGCTCGTTTCTGAGCTTCCCGCCTGGCTCTCAAGCTCACCAGCGATCTCAAAGCTTTCGTCAGTGGTCTCACCCACGCAGTGTAAGCAATTTTCGAAGAGAAAAAATCATCTCTTCCACACATCAGACTGGCTGTCAGGTTAACACACTTAAGAACAATGCAGCTGCTTTCCTTAAAAAAATTCGCTCGCATTCCTGGGAGCTGTCTGCAACTGCACTGTTCTCCTCACTCTCTACTTTAGCTGCTTCTCCTGAGCTTTCTTCGCTGTTCTTGACTGCTTCGGCATTGTTTGCAAGATCCACCGTCGCATCAACGTCAGTTGAGGTGTAGACCAGCTTGTCCACAGCTATAGTAGCTGTTTGACTAACACTCAACTGGCACAGTACCTTGTCGCACTTGCTCTGGCCTTCATCGGCCTCTCTACATTGCGCAGTCGTTCGCAGCTCTCAAACACGATTCATCCTTGAATTCGCTGGTATTGTCTCACGTCCTAGCTTTTTCTACGGTTCTGAAATGCACCTCATGCATTCGTTCACCGCACTCTTCATGTGCTACACTTGCGGATGGCTGAATCTTCCGCCGAATTGCCTCAACAATCTGTTCAAGTAGTTAAATCTCTAAGTAGAGTGCTCACTTATGCTGTTATCTATCGCGCTGGCGTCTGTCTATCTCGTTTTAGGGGCGAAGCTCCTTAAAGCGGCACCTGTTCGTCTCTCGCAGTCGTAGTCGTAGTCGTAGTGTGTAACCAGTGTTACATTTTGACCTGCAAAGTGGTGCTGGTGGGAGATTTTTCCTGTGCTTTGTTGAACAATAAAAAGTTCGCGGCGTGCGCGTTAACTAAAAGCCAAATGCTCCTGTCTCTCATTTCCCATTAGCAGCCATTGGCATGTACATTGAGCACTATGTGACAGAAGAAGGTTGCTACGTTACACTCGCTGGGCGTAACCCCCTTGGTTTTAGAAAAGTTTAGCGAGCGTTGGTCCGCAGTGCCATGAATACATTGAACTAGTATATACCATGAACTCGAGGTGGATAAAGGTGGGAAGTAGACCCGAAGTGCAAGCTGTAAAAAAGTGTGCGTGTGCCACCTCTAGTTTAGTCCTTGGAATGTACGCTGGATGGCGATGCTTCTATATGGGGAATATATGATTAAAAGATGCGAGATGGTGGTACTTGGAGAGTTGAATAGATGGACGAACGGACACACAGACAGATGCATGGTTGGACGCATGAACGGATGCAGGGGCGGATGCATGGACAAACGCAGGGACGGACGCACGAACAGACGCTCGCACGGACGGGCGGATGAACGCATGAACGGTCACACAGACGGACGCATGGACGGACGGAAGCAAGAACGAATGGACGGACGAATGCTTAGCCACACTGGCCATCATTCACTCCATGGATATGCCCCCAATTTTTTTTATGCTCACGCTTCACCTTGGTGCTATCGGAGAAACGCGTACCTCTCTCACTCTTGGCTACACTCCCAAAACACTGTCGCGCGTTTTTCTCCGCATAACCGTTCGTGAGCTTGTCGTACTCGTTTTGATTTCTCTTCAAAGGGTGGTGCACCATATTTCGAGGCTATCCCAAGCCTGCACTTGGTTTCCTCTGTATGCAAGGACTCTCCACACGAAAAGTCGGACGCAACAAACGCGTAGAATATATTTTATTCGCTTTAAAAGTGTAGCTGAATTCTCACTCTCGCGATCTAGGCAAATCGCTTGCATAACAACACTGACGTATCAAAATAGGAGAAGCAACGGCAGTTGTCACGACGTCACACCAGATTTGTAGTCACGTGAGTAACATCCGCCATCTCCGAAACGCATTTTGTGAACAAGAAGAGAACTAGTATGCCTGCCGTTACGAGTGTGCTGACTAGCTCTGTGGATTTCGGGCCGACCGGTTGTGCCCCCACGATCTCCGACGACAGTGCAGCTCTGGCTGACTGGGCTCACCCTACGCCATTTCCTGACACCGGCGAGAGCTCTCGCTGAGCGGCACCCTGTCCTCGGGCTCCTGCGATCGTCTCCATCTTTCTTATCTCCTCTTCCGTCAATTTTTGTCGTTCGCTGTTCCTGCGCCTTGCTCTCTCCTTCCTCTCTCTATCTCTTTACCTTTTAATTCCATCGTTTTAATCCCTCCTTTACTCGCCCCCCTCGTGAGGTACTGATGAGGTGTCCTCCTCTAAGAGACAGTTATTGGGATCACATTTCTCTTCTTTTCATTTACAATCACTCACTCACGAGTGTGCTGGTGTACCTTGCAGAGACACTGTGCGTCCGTCAAGAACGCTGAGCGTAGAGTAATATAGTTGCCCTGAGTGATTTCGAAAAGACACTCGAAGCGTCGTTCAGAGACGCTGCGCGCGTCCAACAGTGGGGCTCTTTCAACCTCCATCAGCATCTCAGCGCCCATCAAAGGACGGTGCATCGAGAGTCTGGCGGCGTCCTCGTCGACGTTCTGTACATACGTTGTAAATATAAACGCTTTGTTTCCTTCTTCGTGTTTTTGGCCTTGCCACTGCCTTGATGCTACTGCAGCTGGCCAGGCGCTTGGTGTGGCACGTGTTTATGAGAGCAGACGAAACGCAAGACGATGTGCGTCACAGCCTTGTACGCTCACGTGATCAAGCCACCTATGCATTGACGTAACCACCTCATTTAGCACCACAAAACTGAAACCGAAAATGGTCCACAAAATTAGAGTAATATTAAACTATTGAGCGAAAATGCACTAATTTTGGTGTGTGTATCATGCTTCCTGGAGCTGAAGGAAACGCTTACAGCAAAGAACACGCATGCCAGAAATTCGGTGGCACCACCCCTTTAACTTTCATGCCGAAGCACGACAGCAAAGCTGCCTTGCTCCTTCATACTTATCGAACTCTTCCTCGGCAAGGTATTCATCCTACCAAGCAAGTTACACGGAAGAACACTGTATGAGGCAATAGACCGATAGACTTTGTCGAGCTCTAGATCTGTGCAAACCTTTTCGTAAAAGATAACGCTCTACATATTTGTTTTCTCGGAATGCATGAATCCTCAAACTCATTTAAGACCATCTGAAACTTTGGATTGCTTTTCTTGTCTCTTCGCGTTTTCGTTCTACTTTCTTCTTCCATTGCTCTCTCTCCTTCTCTCATGCCACTTTTTTCTTTTCTTCTCTTTCCTACTTCTTCTTCTCTCTTTCCCTTTCCCTCTACTTTCTACCACTTTTGTCTCCTTCTTTCTCTCAGATTTTTTTGTTCCTCCAACCTTTTGAAAGCTTTTCACGCGTATTGAATATCCTTCTCACTGGCTTATTGCAAAATCACCTTCAAAATATGTGACCTGCCCATTTTGTCCTCAACCTGAATACCTAGGCCTGCAAAAACATACAAAAGACCATCTTTTAGCAGTGTCTTAACCTCCATGATTGCTGTTCTACTTTGGTCCTGCATCTCACACATAATCAAGTGATCCGTCTAACTCCCTCGATACTCACAAATAGGTTATCTCCCAAACTTACACACAATCCAAGAATGAAGCCTGCAAAGCCAAAGCAGAGACCAAGCACTCACCACAACAGATCGCCATGTTGCAAAGGTCATCTCACCGCTGCAAACCATTTGTAAAGAGTAGGAGGTCGATGACAGGCACGGCGGGTTTCTTTAGGGTAGCTGGCTCCCCGCCGTCGTCCACACAGCCGATCAGTGAGGAGATGCGTTCTTGGAGATAGAACGAATGTTTATTTACATGATGAGAAAAATGGAGCTGTACAGAGATTAAGCTCTTATGCACAAAAAGCCTTCGGCTTTTATAGCCCGTTGATTCCTGCACAACCGTCCGAAGAAGGTAGTGACCACTGTTGCCACAAATCAAGTGACGTTAAGTCTCAGTTATCCACCCAAAGAGTACACCTAATGAACCACTTGGCTGATCAGCAATACGGGCGTCAAGGTCCAATGGGTAACACAAGCGCACCTCACAATGACGCACCCGGCGCCCGCCTTCAAGACTTCGCAGGGCGAGGGGGTAGTGTCCAGTGGCGAGGGTAAGTAGAGCTCCTCTGGGGAGAAGATGCCACTGACACGAACATCAGCAGCGGTACATGGCTGCGTTCACCTACCGTGTTTTCAGAAGTTTCACGAACTCAGTGGGCGAGGAGGTCGATCTCTGAAAACTGCGACTGCGATGTATTCCCACGCTTCCGAACTGTTGGTTCTTTGCCACGACCTCGTGTAGGGGACAATGGCTGGCTGGAGAGGTTGACTTCATGAGAACGGCAACAGTGACGCCGTCTCACGCTTTTTGTTCCCGTTCAACAAAAGGGTTGTTGCGATAGTTCCGTCGAGTTCCTCGTAACACGACCACCGCGAACTGCCTGGAACACCTACAGGACAGCGTCGTGCGTGGTGCTTCTGGCCGAGCATTGACGGAGTTGAAAGCATTCTAGTAGACCGACTTACGCACACTGGCGTCCACTGAGATGAACTGCCGGGTCAAACGTAGCAGTAATGAGAGCTGGAGCGGCGCGCTATTGTTTCGAAAGCCACGGCAGTTTCATTGGAGTATGGATAGCTGGTTAAAACCATCGTGACCCGCCATATAGGAACGTGAGCGGAGCAAGGATTGGCTGCTGTGGCTCTAGGTGAAGTGATGTAGGGGGAGGAGGTGTGTGTGTGATGGATGTAGAAAACCGATCAAGTGATGAGCTGCAAGTACTCTCGAGCCTATGCAGGCAGGTCTCGAATTGCGTGAACTTACTTTCTAAGGTTTTGTTTAGGCGTATGTATAGTGCATTCATCTGTTGCTCAAAACTATTAGACAGCTGTTTCTCTAGTGTTGAAAACTTGTCTTCGAGGCGCGCCGCCAGAGCTACTAATTTGACATCAAGTTTGGCTTCCAAGTTTCTGATGTGAGCCTGATAATTATTGCTTGAGTCTGAACAAAATTTTTTATTATGAATCGGCAAGGAGTGCGTGGTTGAGCTGTTCGATAACTCCTCAATGGGCTGGGTTAGTGCGTTTGGGGACGACTGTTGCGGAGGAGATAAGGGGGTAGCATGGTTTCGGGTTAGGAGGGTCTCGAGACGGCTTACCTCCACACGCAGAGCCCAGAGCTACTGGTCACAGGGGTACAGGGCAGATGGGGTGTAGTTCACTTGTATGCTCGTCTCATTGAGAGTCTTAAGCTTGTCAGCCCATGTGAGTCGGTTGGAGCTCTTGAAGTCTCTATGTTGTAGGGGCAGGTTGCTCATACCTTGAACGTGATTCTCCGTGCTGGTCTAAGGTCGGTAGGCTGCCGTGCGACACGTTGCAAGGCCTAGCACAGCGTCATTGCGCCGGCATGACGTGGCTTGGTTTATGGACTTAATGCCCTCTTGGGGCTCGCCGAAACCTCGAGAGGGGTAAGAAAAAAGCGCTCACCTTTAATAAGGCTTTCGTGTCGTTGAGGGCACTCAAGGTACCAGCGATTGGCAATTTACGCTGTCGTAGTACCGCATGCCTGTGGACTTTTTGAGGTTCGAAGCGTGGACGGGATGCCGAGACTCCCGGGAGGCCTGAGATTCTGCCACAGAGGTACATCGTTTGTATGCCGTTGGCCTTGTGCTTTGTGCGGGACTGCAGTGAGCTCGCGGCCCATACCAAAGCGTGCTTACTCGTGTAAGAATGTAGCGTCTGATGGTGCGTTCAGTTGTGCGCTTGGTGGCGTGATGAGTGGCGTGAATGGTAGCGTGGTCGGTGGTGTAAGCACTTTGCGAGGGCCATATTTGGTGATGTCTGAAGGAACTGGACGTAACACAATCATCTTGGACCCTTTAGGAACAGGCAGGGACATACTGCAATAGTGCAGACTTGACTGGCTTCTGCTTCGCGGCTTCTTGCTGTATTAAAAAATTTGTTGCAGCGCACCTAAACAAAAAAAAACCAGCGGACAGTCTGTTTTTTAGTGCACAAGGACGAGGAAGCACTGTCCTTGTCAGTCTATTCTGTCTGTCCTTATTTGGCTGCGCTTCAACAAAATTTTCAATTATGCACGTAATTCAACTGGCCCAACTTGCCGCCTTGCTTTTTGCTATATCTTTTTGCGTAGCGACGCATCGTATGCAGTTACTTTACAACATCTTCCCTGCATACTTCTCTCTTCATTGAGTCTGTTGCAAGATGAGCACGCCCTGCAGGCAGAGGTGGTCATGATCAAGACTTCTGCAGCTTATAGTGCGCGTTTTACACTGACTAGCAACGGAGAGCAGATCCAAAGAATATATTTCACGTTTGCATCAGATCAGTCTTGGTCGGTCTTGAGAACAGACAGCATAAAATTATGAATGCCTCCCCCCAACTAGCTTGGCGTCATCCGACAACCCAAAGATGACGCCCGATTGCAAAGAATTTGAAGCGTCACCTGACGCTCCACCGTTATCATTTGTGGTGGGTGTCTGTATGTCTGTCTGTACGTAACCAGTAACGGTATCGAGTACTTTACACGGCACCAGACGATACCCCAAATGGCTGACCCCATCCGCAGCGCCCACCAATGCTGCCCAAAATTCAGCGTTCATACTTGTGCGATTGTCGATTAAAAAGCAATTAGTGCGCATGCCTGAGGCACCATAACAACACGCATATATTCTTTATGTGCGCCTTTTAATGAAAAAGGCATACATAAGTAATTCTAAGGACCATAGCGTGAATCACGCTGCGCTGACGATGCAACGCTTGCACGCAAAGGCAAGTGTTTTCAACGCTTTGCTAAGGCGACACGGTGGTGGCACCAGCCCGTCACCTTGCGTTCTGCACCTTATCACCTCTGGGACGGGCGTGTGCGCCCGTCCCAGAGCCACGCGCTTCGTTTTTTCAAGATAACTGCCAGATAGCGTTCATGTCTGTCGTGTAATGTGTCTTTATGCGCTCGTTCCCCTCCGCTGTACGCTCAAGGCACTCTAAAGCAGGGCCTCCGGAATACTATTCACAAATTTTCTTGCGCAGAACATCAAACGAACGTTTTGTTCACTCAATCCAAACGCAAGACTATCGTCTTCTAACGATACTTGCAGATTAACATGCAGCTATGGGGGCCAATTTTTTATTCAGCGAAATGTTATGAAGGGGCGCTTAATATAAGTACAAATTCATGCACACACATACGCAAAACAGCCACGTATGTTTTAGATTACCAGTTGTTTACAGTGGCCAAAACGATATCACCGGCAAAATGAATATTATCAACACCAAAACCTGTAAGCTGACACGAAGGGCTAAGATGTGCACTGGTGCGTGCGAGGATGGTAGCCGTTAACACTCGTAAACAAATCACCTTCAGTGGATTCCGCTAACTACAGTATGTGTTAACCCGAAATAATGGCTGTATCATATGAGTAAATATTCAATGCTTATAAAATTGGATAGCCAGTACTGCAACCACAATCGACGTGGCACGAACTTTATATAGTATATTCGAAAACTATATCTGAAAACTGGAGTGGCTCTGTGGTAGCATACTTATTTGTCACGCAGAATGCTAGGATTTGATTCTTGCTGATTCACTGTCACTGATTGTTTGCATTTTTCCGGTAAACGGATGCTATGACAGCTTTTTTTTAACGCTCAAGCGTTAAAGCTACCTAGGTATGTTCTGACCGTTTTTGGGTCTAGAGCACCTGTCTCGTGTTGCACATATCCACATACCAGTGACAAATACCCGTTCCTCTGTGGGTGCCACTGTTTTTTGCAAGGGTTTCACGTCATCTTCGATGAGATTGTGACAGCCGTATTAGTCAAACCATCTGACCCTACGGTGCAAATTTTGGTTGTCCCAAAGTTATTGAGGTGAGCATGAGAGCACCTAGACGTAGGCGCCTAGATATATAGATAGGCGCCAAATGTACTTGCAATACGCGAAAAAATGCATCGCATTTAAAGTAATACCACTGACCAGGAATCTTTGGATTAACAAGTATATAAATATGTTGAGGTGCGGAAGTAAGCAGCAGAAGTCTTCAAATGCCAGAAACCAAAAGAAGTAGCTGCGCGGTGTCACGATCCAAAAGCATCGCCGCTACAGTTTATTACGGCGCATCGTTGGAAATTCTGCAGCCTTACCTAGATCACATAGGATGTAATGACCCAGAATGTCAAGTTTTACGTGGCACGGGTACAACGTATGACGTATTGCACTCTTCCCTAGTGAATGCCGATAACTTCACAGGCAACTTTGTGTTTAGGTTAAGTCTAGGAAAAAGAAACTTTGAGCTTACCAGTAGCGAAAGTAACATTGAGAGGTGCATTTGGTGAAGCTGAGACTGAAGCAGATGTCTCGAATAGTGTAATGGCACAGTGTCCATATTTGTTATGAAACAGAACGACAAAAGAATTGCGGAATGCAGGCGTCGCTTATGATATGAACCCAGTGATGGCTGTCACAAGGTCGATGGTGAAAGGTACTGTCGCTCACTGAGGACCATCGTCAAGTATTGTCAGTGCCCAGGATAAAAATCACAGTATATACATGGAGTGAATGATCATCAGTGGGGCGAAGCACCCATCCATCCATCCGTCCATGCGTTTATTCGTCTGTGCGTCCGGACAGGCGGATTGTCGTACCGAGGCACGTACAGACGGACGCATGGATAAATGGAAGCACGGACGGATGGACAGAAGAACGAACCGACCCACAAACGGAAGCATGGACGGACCGATAGACGGAGGAACAGAAGCATGGATGAATGGACGGAGGGATGAAAGCATGGATGGACAGGCAGACAGACAAACGGGTGGACAGAAGCACACACGAGTAGAGTAACGGACGAAATCAGGGACGGATGAACGCACGAATGATCGGACGGACAGATGGACGGGTGGAAGCATGCACAGCCAGACAGACGAATGGAAGCATGGACGCACTCACAGACAGATGGACAGAAGCCCGACCACATGAACGGAAGGACAGAAGCAAGAATGGGCGGACGAATCGAAGCACGGACGAACGAACGGTTGGACACATGGACGAATGGACAGACGCTTCGCACGACTCATCTTCATGCCCTGCTTGAATATAGTGTGAAAAAAGTTGGCAGATCCCACGTGCAGTGGAAATCGATGATACGCGAAACACGAATGCGAAAGGTTGATATGTCATTTTAAAATAAGCACGACGTTATGCGGTGGAGGTAAATAATGCCGTACATGACTTCTGTGTCATGATTATCATGTTTTAATGTGTTGTTTGCCTTCGTCATCTATTCACTTCACGTGATACCAAATTTAGTATATGTGGAGCCAGCAAAATGACCGCGAGCACACAATGAGCTTGGTAGGTTGTCATGTTCTTACATGACACACATATTAGAATTATCATGTTTGCACCAGTCATATACTTTTGTCATCTATTGACGTCACTTAACACCAAATTTGGTTATTGTGGGGGTAGCAAAACGGCCGCGAGCGCATTATGAAGGGCTCAATATACTCCAATGTAGCGTGGACGCGCGCGCACGCTGGGCACAGTGATGCCGCGTTAGAAAAATGCGAGGGCTGTATAGTCTGACGCCAGGCGCGACCGGCGCGACCAGCGTCCGTCGGCGTGTCTTCCGCACGAAAGCAGAAGACAGGCGCGGGCTCGGAGACTTGAGAGGCAACACGGCTCCCGACCTGTTGTATTCTACGTAGATATAGCAGGGCCTTCGCCCATGGGATTTTACACGGCCTGTGTAGTTCACCGGGAAAAGCATGTCAATGGGCTCTCCTTCCTAGCACAAAATCCAGAGCGCGCTGAGGAAGTCGCGATAGCGCTTGCTGCTACGGACCCCAACTCGAAAGTTATCATCACGGACTCCCGGAAAGCATGTGCTCATTACTTGGTAGGAGAGATATCCCCCCCCCCCCTAGCCAGCCAAATTCTAAAACCGGCTCTCGCTGATCCAGCCGCGAAACGCATCGGATGGGCTCCTGGCCATCAGGGCTTACGAGGTAATGAGGCCACTGACGCGGCCGCCCGAGCGCATAGCCACCGGGCTCCTCACCTTGGCTCTTATGACTCGGAGGCCAATACACCGCTGCTGCAGTTCAAAGAAATTCTGACCTATTATCGTGACACTCACCGCCTTTACCCGGCTCCTGCAAAGGGGCTGAATAAGGCGGAGGAGCGAACTCTAAGGCGCCTGCAGACAGGTACTCTACTCTGTCCTGCAATCCTAAAACATTTCGATGCGAACGCAAATGGGCGGTGCCCACACTGTGGGGAGACGTGTAATGTCTTCCACATGGTACGGGCATGTCCGAAAAATCCCCACCTACCCCCTTCCCCTACCCCTTCCCGAGAGACATGGTAGACTGCCCTCCTCAACTGCTCATCCCTAGAGTCTCAACGGGCTCTGGTGAGACGGGCGCGAGTAGGGGCCTCGTCATGCGGTGTCCCGGACTAAGGACGCCGACCATGTAGCGGGGTCATGCGTTGGCCCCGTATCTCTCTCTTTTATAATAAATGTTTTTCATCATCATCATCGGCATGGCCCGACGGCAACCGGTGCGAAATGGAACATGCTGCATTTCGTGCTGATGCGTTACTCCGACAACACTGCGTCTCCCTCTTTTGGCAACGGAGGGATGCCGAACGCGCTGAAACACGCATGCGTCAAAGCAACGCAGCGCGGCGCGCGCTTGCGAGTATATGGCAAGACCGGCGCCTGGCATAGGTACGCCGGCGTGACGCGGCGAAATGAACACCGGCGCGCACGAGCATCCGGTCACGTCAAAATGAATATGCACCTTGACTGGGGCATGTAGTCATGTTTTCGCATGACACGCATCTCATGATTATCATGTTTGCACCAGTCACATACCTTCGTCATCCATTGCCGTCACGTAATACCAAATTTGGCATATATAAAGCTAGTGAAACGGCTGCGAGCGCATCATGAGTGTGGCATGTAGTCATGTTGTTACATGACACGCATGTCGTGATTATTATGTTTAGAAGTGTCATTTACCTATGTCATCCATTCACGTCCCGTAATACCAAATTTGGTATGAGTGAAGCTGGCGAAACGGCCGCAAGCGCATCATGAGCGTGGCATGTAGTCATGTTGTTACATGACACGCATGTCATGATTTTTATGTTAGGGTCTGTCGCTTGTGTTCGCCATGCAATCATATCTTAACATACCAGTTTTGTAATATGCCATGTGAACGAAACCACCGTAAGAGCTCCAGAACCATGCAATGTAAATCGTGACATTGATGACATCCATATCATGATTTTCATGTTATCACTAGTCAATTATGTTCTTCATACAGCCACGTTATGCCATATTGAGTTCTGTATTGACACCATTATTGAAACGGCCAGGAGAGCTAAAAGTCGTAGGAGGCTGGATAGATAGATACGCTCAAAGTGGCCGAAGTTCACTAAGAAATGCTTCGCATTTAAAACACTAACGCCATCTTGTTATATTATATACAAGGACATAACACAAAACGCCATTTATTGAGCGAGCCATAATTTACAGGTGGCTACATACTACAACATACGGAGGAGGGAACCACCCACGGCCCAAGGAGCTTCGCCCCTAAAGTGCAGCCAATCGAATAATTATGGTGATCCATGCTCCGATGTGCGAGAAGGCCTAGCCCACGAGGAAGGCAAACAGGCAACGTGTTTCATTCTTCCCACGAGCAGTCATTTTCAGGCGCTATCTTCCATCAAAAAGGTGACGCTGATCGAGGGAGAGAAAAGAGATGTAACCATGACGAAATGCCACCAATAAATTGCAAAACAGCGCAGGCATTGCTTCGTTCTTTCAAACAGATGACATTTCGCACCATGATTTTCCTGGAAAGGAAGACTCAAGCGCTGATCTATTCATGCTTCCTCTAAAGTACCGCGAGAACACACTGGAGCGTTCTCAGTAGGCAGGCTGGCCTGGTGATCTTGGAAATGCCAAGATAAAAGCAAGACTTCTGAGGGAGTATTACTGGCCAGGCTGTTTTAGAGATGTGGCCATGTTTCTTCATAGTTGTAACATCTGTCAGCAAACTGGGATACTTCTCGAGAAACAAAAAAGCACGTATGACTGCAGTTACTATAACCACTGCACCGTTTCTTCATGTCGTTGTTGACATTGTGGGGTCCTTGTCGGTGACAAAATCCGGATATAAATGTATTTTGACGGTGGTGTACCCTGCAACTAAATTTCCCGACGCATTGCTTCGGTGTTGTCTTACAGGCATCGCCAATGTAGTAGATGGCCTCCTTTTGGTCTTTTGCCCCATGAGTTCAGCCTGTGCTGGTGGTGGACAACTACGGCGCCGCACACGACCCTTGTGATCTGGTAATGTCTTTCGCTGTAAAAGATGAAAAATTGATCAATACGCTATGGCTATGCAAGTTTATTCGCCAATGATGCAAGTTAAATATTAGTGATGCCCTTTTTCACCAATGCTGCTCGCTCAGAGGCGAATTATTACCGGATTCGATTGTTGATGAGATTATTCCTAACCGGGAAGTGCAGCAGATATACAACGAACAAAAGCTACTACGCAGCGTTCTCTGGTTGGTAGTTGGCAGGATCGAATCCAGATGATTTGTGTTGTAGCGGAGTGATGTCACAGTCATCCTCTTAACGCCCATGGTGATCAAAACACGTCTGTCGCTGGTAAATGTGACGTGTGACCCCGGTTGTGTGTCGATCGAAATATCTTTGTCAAAGACTGAGTGTGATCGTTCCCGGTCGGGGTTACGACTCGCCCGTGCTGCCTGATCTTGCATGCGAGAAAGAAACGTAGCAGATGATTAAGGGGATGACCATCTGAGGGCGCGTGACCACACTCCGCTTCAGTAATTCATTTGTGCGTAAGCAGCTTCTAGGGTTTGAGGTCATCAGGTTCGAGCCATGTCCGCCCTGCGTGCCTTGATGACGATGATGATCTTGACCACAGGTTCTCTACTGTCATCGTGGCTAAGAGCATGTAAGTTACCCACTATACTCCATGACAATGGTCACAACGTTGATGACGGTGAAGATAATGACGAGATAATTTCAAATGACTGGATGCAATCAACAACCACTAGGGCTACGTGCAGAGAGACCCTGCCTGCGTAAACTTCAGGCTAGATGCGATACCGGAAAGAAGTATTATTGAAGGCAAACAATATTGACAACTGAAAACAATATTTCATTTATGTCCAACGAACATTCTTTACCGGGGGTTTCAAGAAATGTGTGCAATACTGTTTAAAAATCAGCAAAAAACGCAATTTACTCGCTGTGATTTTTCTGCAGTGGCAGGTATCTTAGATGGTTCAAGACGTCATTTGTAACGGTAATAATAAAAGTGAGATATTTAACTTTTTCATTAGTGGGGTATGGCAGTTATGTAAAAATATTGAAGTCCTTGATGCGAAAAACCCATTGCGGCTTTAAGATTGCAGAAAAATAGACTTAATTATGAATTATGAATTAACAAAATTCTCTGAATTTTTATGGCGAAACCGAAATCAACGAACCAAAAAGCGCAACAAGCAGAAAACTACAGTGACGTCACTGTACAGAACGGCGGTTGCCGGGTGCAGTTCTTCCCTGTTTAATATTGTATGTGCATCATGCGTGCTGTAATTGCAAGCGCAGCCCACACAACCCCACAAAGAAGTTGGTTGATTGTTGATATATCACAGGCCACTTTTCTGAAGTCTCAAAGCGGCAATCGTTTTTTTTATGACCTGCTCTATTTGACCTAATTGCATATTTTCACTAACTAAATTGTTTTATCTTTTCTAATTACAGTTTCAAATTATAGCTTTAACTTTCTTAAAATGCCTACCACTATAGAAAAAGTGACTGTGAGGACAGCGAGTAAATAGTGCCTTTTCCTGATTTTATAAGAGTATTGAACACATGTATTTCTTGAAACACCCTGTATATCTGTAAACGACCTTTTTACACAATTACATGCGTGAGTGGTCAACGTCGTGGGTGTTTTATGGTGACATCGAATGATTGCACTGCTTCACTAAGTCATCATCATTTACTTCGTAGAGATTCCAGGATTTTTCGTAATAACTCATTCAATTGTTACTGGCACGAGCCCCGAGTAACACTTTTATTTCACAGTCAAGAAATTCCTTTAGAGCGCTGTCTTTTGGTGCTACTAGGAATCGGCAAATTTATTAATAGAAAATCTGGTAAGAAACCTATTCATAATTTTATTTCACATTGAGAGTTATATTGAATACATACAGTGCCGGAGCATGAGCTGAGATATAATAAACTCTAGGTAACCATCATGATGTATATTAAAAGGGACTAGAGAACACTGAACTTCGTCTGTAGGAGTTCAACGCGACAGCAACATCCTGTTCCTAAGGCGTACTTCAAACACTAAGTGCATGAAACTTTTTAGAATTTGCTATGCACGTACACATGTCCTTAAGTCTATGGTCGCTGTATGTTGTGTGCATTTTGTTGTGGGGTACCAGTTTCGAACCAAGAAGCCACTAATCACATAATCCCATAATCACACAATCAAATAATCAAACGCCCGTTGGCAATCGACCCATGTACCACGCGTTATAATGCAATATTTCGTGTTGCATTGTGGAGCATATCAACAAGACGCGTGTGTTTTTGAAGCATGAAAGCTACTTTAACGGCATTTCTAAGCAGAGCAAGTTCTTTTCACTGTTTACAAAGGCTCAGGCACAGCCGTGAGATAGAACATTCGCTTGCCACGCAAACAACTCGGGTTCGATCCCCACTTGGACCCAAACAAACTTGGTTTGGTTCCCACTCAGCTACAGAATTCGTTATCATTCATATTTGCATTGTTCTCACTTTTTCGGTCACGCCGAAGAGGATGATTTTTCGCTCGCTGCTAACGACGCCGACACCGACACTGGAATTTCTGCGAAATTAGCTCTTTGACGCTATCACGCTAATTGAAGAGTTCACTGAAAGAACACATGGCTTTCTTCTGAGCACCTGAAATATTGCGGTGCGCGGCAGAGCAGGATAGAACCACGCGAAGAGCTAGAAGCGAAAGTTGGGCTAGTTGGTGGTTTCTGTTAAGAACAGTCACGTAAATAAAGCAGAAAACTTAGTTCCGTGGCACACCATGTGGTCTGCACCACGTGACAAAGTACTCTGCGCACACAACTAAAATCTATTGAAAGGAACACCCATGTACATTAAATACGTGGGTGTTCCTTTCAATAAATTTTTGTGTGCGTCAGCGCCTTGGCGTCCTTTATTCAGTCTTAGCCTCTACTTTTGCACTGTTTTTGCAACCCAGAGATAGAACCACGCGTTTCTTTTTGCTGGCCCCCTAGGTCTGGTTTATTTATTTGCACGACAAATCACGACGTTCACTCAAGTGGCACATGAGTGGACACAATCCCGATATTTGAGCATGGCTCAGCAAAAAAAGTGAAGCTCACACATAATCACTACAGAAATTTTTCTTGCATTGTGGACGAACTCGCACTACCATTAAGGAGAATTTTTCTAATTCAGACTTCCTCGTACTCAATGTCAAGAAGAAAGTGCCGTTATAGTACACAAGCCGTTTTATTTGCACGTACGGGTTTTCAAAATTGCAAAAACGTGCACGTTAAGAAAACGTCAACGTGTCCTCTGTATCCCTCGTTTGTGCAGAGAAGAGATGGAAAGATGGCTTCAGTTTAATGTCGGGGCCCATTCGTGTACTATGATGTTACTTGGTTGTGTACACAATGTAATAGTCATTGCTACAGTTTGCGTAAAGCGTATAAAGCCACCACATTAAAATACCTTTCCTATGAACGCTGAAAAAAAGAAATGACGGGGAGGGGGGGTTTCCAGGCAAATTTCTACAAACCAGTTTGGAGCAAGACTGATAGTTGGGCTAGTTGGTGACACATTATTAGAGCTTGTTTGCGTTCTTTCTCTTCGTCCCGTGAGTTTGTGCGTTGTTACCTCCCATAAACAAATTTGTACTGTAAGCGAAAACTATCTGAGTTTGAGATTTTTGTGGATCATGACCTCTGAAAACACTACCACGTTTAAAATACTACCTCACGTGGGTGTAAAAAGTGGTACATGACATAAGTTTACAACCACCACTGAGGCACGTAGTAAAAGGATGTCAAAATCCAGTTTGACCCCGTGAGGAGTTTTCTATCACGTGATTTCGAACCTGTGTTCCAGAGTTTCTACCACATGTTCCAGAGTTTCTACCACATGTTCCAGAGTTTCTACCACAGCGACGCACTCACACTGGCCAGTGTGAGTGGCCAGTGTGAGTGCGTCGCTGGGTCTGGTAAAAAATCATCGCATAGATTTTGTTCCCGAGAAGACGGCGTCTGCTGGACCAAAGTGCAGCCCTAATTGTCGGCTCCATGCTCCAATCATTGTCAAACATATAGCACGAACGCGAGCGCTGATACGAGGCAGACGGAACAAACTAGCGGCCTCTGGTGAGCAAAGGTGAAAACCCGGATGCGACGTTACATTCAAGCACCGTTGCAGACAGTGACTGCAGCGCCACGGCGAGTCATGGCGCGAACTAATACGAGTGGCCGTGCCCTAGGTGCTTTTTTGGTGACCGCGCACTACCTAGGCACCCAAATCGCGCGAACATCCCTAGGCACTTTAGTCCCTAGTGGTGCGCTGACGTTGACTGTCAGCGCAGGTGTTCTGTGGCTTCCGAATTGCGGTATTATTCCTTGCGAATCTGGTGATGTGGCAGTGATTCTCGGCCGACCGATCCTTCACAGGGGGGAGATGAAGCGCCGTGGGTGTTTCGTGCAAGCGATAGCGTTGAATGACCAACATCCCGCGTCGATGTGATATGCTCAAGCGCTGGCTGTCTTTTGTGTGCTGTGTGGTGGTTTGACAAATTTAGTTCCCTGCACATTTGATTACACCTTAGTGTTGGATGGTTCATGTGAGCCGTAGCGTTGAATTACACCCGCGTAAGCGTGATCATGTTTGTGCAGACATACTTCCGAATGAGATTTAGGGTCTGACACACTGTACTGACAACACCACTGTCACACGGGTTCTTGTTTGCTATGTCGTATCCTTTTATATCGCAGTTAGATGACGGCTGCACGGTGTTTGATCCGATTAGTTTGGGCAGTTAGCGGTGACTAATACTGGTGTCACTCGAATACTTCTGATCGAGATCGATAGGTCTGTCGCTGCTGCGCCGGATCGATTTGGCGCCGACTCCCTTGCTGATTGCAATCAAAAGTACCCGTGTGACACCGGTATGATATCACGTGCGAATGCTCGAACACTTTCTGTGCGCTCTTGTGGTCTCTAGCTTCTTGGCTACTGGTTGCGTCAGTATACGAGCATGTAAGAAAACAGTTTACTACATATACAAAGCTATTCTATAAAACTTATGCAGAAAAAGTGCATAATACTGGGTAGCTAGGTCTGTAATGATGGGACGTCCGCAAATAAGCACATGTACACAGAAGGACTGAAAGCTGGACCAGTTGGTGACAGTACTTTAACATATTTTAACACAGCGCACGACTATGCGGGCACGAGAGCGATTTGTCCCTTCTCTAGTGTCCGTGTAGTCCGGCCTTGTGTTACAATACATAGTGTACACGCGCGTCATGCAGCGCCAATTCGTCACTTCCGAAATGTGCACCGACATGCCTGGGTACCTACTGACTCCGTGGCCGACCGCTGCCGTGTTGTTTCCTCGTGCAAGCGCCCGTTCATTTTTGTCTAACGATGCAAGTTGGAGCAATTATCAGCTGCTGGTGAGGCAAGTTGATATAACAGTCCACGAAGAGCGAGCAGAGCGTCAGGGTGTTCTCTTTGTCGAAAGTTATTACCGAAAATTGAGAACGCACATTGTGATTTTCCAAAAAGCGCCGGCATGTTTGGCTGGCACAGATTAACAAAAACGACTGGAAGAACCGGTGATATTTGGTCTTCAGGTGTAACTTCATTATGGGTAAGTGCTATATCCAAGCACGTACCTGCAAACAGAGATAGGTATTGTACATACAAACTTGTCCACGATCGCTGCATGCACAATCAACGTGTCAGGGAGGCAGGCGGTTCAAATTGTGAAGGCGATCACGGGAATTCGGGTATTGCATTCAAACAAACTGTGAAAGTGGATGTGAAACGCTATTCGTTCACTCGCGATTTGAAGTATAGCCTATCGGTTTGAGTTGGGGGGTCAGGTTCTTTAAAAATTGGTCAATTGGTTCCCTAAAACGGTCTGCATAATTTTCAGCGATTGCTTCCCTAAAATAGTCTGCATCATTTTCAGGGACAATACTGTACATTAGCGCACAACAACAAAAGTAATGAAAAAGGTAAAAAATGAGTCATAACATACGCGAAAACACGTGACCGGCGTCAGCGCGCCACGCACCCGCGAAGTCTCTACCTTGCGTAATATATTCCTTGGTTGTTTCCGCAAATTCAATCAAAGACACTCAACATCAGCAATGTATAAACACTCGGGGAGCCGTACTGCCACTTTGGTGGTGTGGGCCGCAGCAATATACTAAACTTGTTATTAATAATACATCTCCTGTAAACTTGCCTAGCTCTGCACGATGACTCGTTTTTGATGGGAGCTGTGCGCTTCGCTCATCCACTTTTAAAATTGCGGCTCGGGAGAGTTTGAGCTTTCACTCGTTCTTAGACCACGCAATTGGTAGTGAAAGCGAGATAATGGGCCCTCGTAGATCCTGGCGGGCAGCTGGTGTACGCGGTGGCTGGTATAAGTGTGACACGTTTTGATTTTCCGGTCTTGTATCGAGTGAACAAGCGAGGCCTTCCAGATCCGATGAGCTCAGTGAAGCATGACATTAAAACACCGCATGGCTTCTCTTCAAACATCGCGCACAGCAACAGATGATGAGCCCTCAACAAACCGCGCTGCAGCACGCTAACTGCTGTAGGTACCCAATGAGGTACCCGGCATGGCGGGAGATGGCGACATCAGTGGAAGTGACATCACGTGAACACTATGTCTAGGTTCAAGCACTTGTATGTGTTCGGTCTTGCTGAATCAAGCGTATCACATGGAAAATTGAAGGACATTTCATTCTTTAGAAAGTACAGTGTCATTTTGGGTCTTATTATTAGTTTTCCTGCTTGTCAAAAAGATGTGATGTTTACTTTACTATCAGATTAGCACATTTGTCCCCGCTTAGTAGTCAGTGCACCATACAAGCCTTTGGTCTTCGTTAGTGCGTGTCCGCAATATTGAATAGCCAGAAGTTGCATTTCTCGGCTCCTCTACATTATAAATAACTTCATTTCTTCGGATAGGCACAATGATAAAGTAATATGGTTCTTGTATTTAGCAAAATTTCTGAAAATTTTGTTGAGCCTTGTAACAGACAAGTCCACTTGTCAAAACGTCGTCTCCAGCTCGCACCCTTCGTTTAAAAAATTTTCACGGCTCCCCAATGTGTAATTTTTACTAATAAATACTAATAAAACTCTATCTAGCAAAACCATCTTACGAAGTTTCTAATCTATCAAATAATTTTCATTCACCAGCAAGTATCTCTCTAATGTAACGTCTTCAGATCAATTTAAAGTTTTTTTTTAAACGGCTATGTCAAAAAGCAGTGATTTTTTTATAATTTTGCTGCAACAGATTTGAGTATGCGCTCTGACACTACCACAGTGAAGCATTTATGTGCCCTCTCTTTACTTTTATGGAGCTGCATGCCATAAGCCTGCGCAGAAGAACAATGAATGCAGCCTTTGGCACTGCTCTTACGTTCCAGATGGTGGCAGAGGTGATGGTGGCTGCTTTTGTTATTTCATGGCTTATGTGACAGAAGGCATTGGTCACTCCTAGCCTTTTTCTATCTTGGAATGCTCGCACAATCACGGCATTCATTCCCCTTGTCATTGCATATAGGTAGCTTGGCATAGCCACATGTCTCCATGGTCTAAATCACCCAGACATGGTGTTCGCTTCTATGTCAAATTTGCCCCTACATATTTTCAAGACACAAAGGTCAGACTGAAAGTACTCTTTGCTATTCTAATCGGTATATGTTCTTGTAGAAGCCACAAAGATATGGCTGTTTTTAATGACAAAGTAATGAGAAAGGGGTTTAGAGGAGCTCAAACTTTTGCCAGCTTATTCCTCATATCCTGCATCGAAAATATAGGCACACATGTGTGGAGTAAGCTAGGCTCACATTGAGAGTTTACTAACTAATCACAATCTGTGAACTTGTTCTCTACCTACCAGAAAGACAAAGTATCATTGGTACCTAATGAACCTCGTGATTTTATACAGACTGCATCCATGCATTCTCGAGTAGTTCTGTCCCTGCTTCTGTTAATAATCCAAACTTTATCCAGGTACGGCTCACACTTACGAGAATCGCAATACGTCAGCAAATGTGCCCCATCTTTCTCTTTCAACGAAAGCTAATGTTTCTGCGTATGCTCATTCACGCATATTCTTGCCCGGCCGACATTCTACTTTTGCTGTAGGATAGTGGAATTTCATAAATGACCTCATTGACAAATTTGTGTATCATTGGTGTGCCTCTTATTGTACCCACCTTGTTGCTTCCATTAGATAATATACATGAGAAAGCTGAGATGATTTTCATGGCGCAGAAAAAAGAATCGGCATGTCATCACTGTTTGCGACCATTTTTAGGTCGTGTGCAGCTCGGTGCATACACTGTACAACCTCAGGTCTTGCTGTTCTGCGCTCTTGCTCTACCCCAGTATCGTGGTGTTCGTTCTTGATAGTCTGGTTGAGCAACTCAGCTACAGCGTTAAGGAGCATGTGAACGAAACCAACCATAGACAACCTGTCTAATTGGTTTAGAAAAGTGTTCTGCATAACGGGCAAGCACGACCCTGCACATGCACACTCTGGGCATTGTTCAGCTATGGCCCTTTTCACAGTTTTAGAATGCGTCAACTCCTATGTAACCAATTTTTCAGCACACCTAGACAAAAAAAGCCAACAGCCGTGAGGACTCTGCAAGGTAATGCGCTAAGCCAAAAACTGCAAAAAGCCACAAGCCTTCAACTCATGCATAAACACCAATCCTTTTTCAGTCTGCGAAAGCCTGCTAGAACATTGTTAACATAGCGCTAATATGTGATGGTGGTTAGTTGCTTTAAAATAATTAAAAAATTATTGTCATACGTAAGAGCTTCCAAATCCTCTCACTAATTAAAATGTTAGTGGAACGTAATTGAAGTGGTTACGGTCAAACATAAGAAATCGCACAACACAGGAGCAACATACGAGCTACCTTTAACATAAAACTTGAGTAGGGCCATAAAAGCTTTTATACTGCCGTGCCCGCGGCATTCCTCAAGGCAATTAAACCACTCTCGTCTGTGCAACTGCTTATGTAGAAAAACAATTCACCGTACAGGACAGAATAAAATAAGTCTTGAATATCAACCAAGAACAAGTACCCATCGAAGGATTCTTTGAAGAAAGTGGATAATATATGAAAAAATCTCAGTTTAAAATGGGTCTCTCATGACAACCGAGTCTAACCGCTTCATTAACCTTTTAAACGCCGCACTATGAAGCAGTAGGAAAAAAACTAAAATTTATGTTGATAATTTGCATTGGCCTTCTAAATTAACCATGATAAAAAATACAGCCATATTCACAATGACTAAGCATATGTTTTCGCATGTTCCATTTTTGGAACATTGGCATTTTCCATATGCAAAACACACATTTTCTCTGGAACAAATTTTATTGACTTTTCAGTCGCGTTTCCTTATTTAAGATAACTGAAGAATAATATTTACCATCATACGATGTCTCTGAAAAGTATAAATATTTATAACAATATTTTACGAAAATTTCTTCTTTCATACTACCGGCTGTACTACAGTGAGCAAATCACAAGCCGTGGTAAGCAGCAAAGCATTTCTTGTGCAGCCGCTTTTTGCACTGCTGGCACTGATTCGTTGTATTCTTCTTGCATTCCGCGCATCTTCCCTGAGTCGTTGAGATGATGTAGTGGCCATCAGTTTTTCTGTCCTCATGTCTTGGATGAATGCGGGGCCCAGGTCTTACAGTGAGTTTCTGCTTGAGCTGTAGCAAGGACATGGTGACGTCCCGCCGAAAGGCAATGTGCGTCATGGCGGCATCACTACCCTTGTGAAGCTCGCAGTGGAGGAGCCATGCTGCGACAACAGCCATGTTCAAACCATTGCTGAAAAGGTTCCACCACCAGTTCGTGCTCCTCAGTCTCGGTCGATAGCTTCCGAGGAGGCGGTCCATCACATCTACTCCGCCCATGCCCTCATTGTATTTTTTGACCAAATATGGTTGAGGGATGTCCACCTTTTTATTTGAGCGTCGTGAGAAGCGTTTCGCACTTCCAACAGGCTCGTGGCTTAGGTGGTTAGAAGAAACTGTGACGACTGCATTGTCATTCCACCTGCATGCGTAGACTGCCCCGTCACACTTGTAGTGGAAAGATCCTCTTTCTTCCTTCTCGATGTTTTTCAAGCTCTTCAGTGGACAACCACCGGTTCTTGTATCTCGCACCGTCCCTGTTGCTCGAATCCCCTGGTCAGCCAGTTTCGTCAAGAGACCGTGCGAAGTGAAGAAGTTGTCAAAGTAGACTTCGTGCTGTTCAGGCGCTTCCAGGACCGATACCATATTGCTAACAACCCTGATCCCGAGAGGTGTCTTGTCTTCCTTCTCTTTCCTCCCACAATATAATTCCATCGCATAGGGGTACCCATTCGAAGAGCACATCATCCATATTTTGTACCCAAATCGAATGGGTTTACCACGAATGAACATTTTGCACGAGTGGTGGCCATAATAGGGCACCATTGACTCGTCGATACTGAGGCTTTCATTGAACACTCCAAACTGACGGAAACATTTGGAGATTTCGTCGTAAAACGGCTGAATTTTGCCCATTTTGTCACCTGCCTTCAACTGAGTGTTGTCAACAACATGAAAGAATCTTTTCAGCTGCCGGAACCTATTGCGGGCCATCACTGTCGTGACTATAGGCACACAAAGATCTTCTGCAGTGCTCCAATACGAGTCCTCAGACGGAACGGAGTGGTACCCGCTGAAAAGTAAGAGGCCGAAAAACTGACCTATGTCCGCTCCTGTGACGTCCACCTCCTCCCCCTTTTGGAGTGCGTATCTTGCAGTTAGTTCAGCCAGTGAACCAAGATACTCCGGAGAAATAAATTTGCTGAACAGCATAAATGGGCTCATGTTTGCAAGCCCAGGAAATGCTTCTAGCAATAACGGAGGACTCTCGTTGGGAAGTGTTTTGTCAAACGTGGCATGGTCACCCCATACTGGTGTATGGGAGCGCTTTGGAGTGTCTGTTTTCCGAGCGTTCGTTGAAGCTTTGCGTTCTTTTCCAGCAGTGAATTGCCGCCCCGCTGGTTTCTTTCGTCGTGGCTCAGGACTCGAACATGCAGAAGGCGAATCAGCGTCTTCATCGCTGCACTGCATAACTTCAACGTGCCCACAAACATCATCGGGAACAACTTCAGAGAAGTCGTTTTCGTTCACGTGCTCCTCGTCAGTAATATTGCCATCTTCAACAGGCGGCAACTGGCATACAGATGCACCTTCGCGTTCGTCATCGGGAAGGCTGAACAAAAGGTCAATTGCTTCCTCCAAAGTGAGGAAGCGTTGTGCCATGACCTAAAACGAAAGTTATTGCGGTGTAAAGCACAGTACTACAAAAATAATACCAGCCGCAAGGCAGTTTTCTACTTACACTCGCAGGGATTGATGTGGCTAGGCACTGTAGTTCAATGCTGCTCTTTCCACGTGTCTGGCAAACTCGAAATGACGCCCAGGAATGCTTATGTTCAAGTTTCTGTTAAGTGCCGCCCAGAGGGCGCCATCGACAAGCCAAAAATCGAAAAAAAACGAGGCGAAACGCTCGCGCGCGTCTACGCTGCGTTTGACACTGTGACACGCCAATGTTCCAGAAAAGGAACATCCGCACGAGACTCTCAAGTTGAAATCTTCAATTTCTTTGTTATTTTTTTATTGTTTTGCCGCGTAATCTCGAACTATTTGCCGATATTTTAGTTCTGCTTTGCTCCCTGCAACACTATTTTTTCCTGCGGAATAATGCAACAAACATCTGGTGGTCAAGGAGCGCAAAATATGCCTGTTTTTTAAAATTTATCTAATGATTCTCCGTAGGTTCATACTAAAAATTTAAATTGTTACGTTTTTCACAAGCATTAATGAGTATGCGTGAACAAAAAATTTTATTATGTGATATATTGGAGAGGAAATAAAAAATTAGGTTTCGTATGTTCCAATTTTGGAACATTGGCAAGTAAAAGGTTAAAAACTGACTAATCATGTTCTGCAAGACACCTCAATCACTCACAATTGTCCTGAATGAAATACCCGGCTTATGCGTCTTGGCCGTAAAAAACACAGAAAGGGTGTTCTTTTTGCTAGCTGCAGTATGCAATGGACTCTGCTAGTCGTGCAAGTTCTAAGTCCTTACTCAGAGCCACTGTCTTACTTTTCAAAACCCTTGCTTTGGTGACTCTTAACTTGATGAATTTCATGTAGACTGCTTGTCTTGCCTTGAAGGTACACAAATCTACATCCACTACTACGGAGCCACTACTTTTATCCACTTGAAATGGGCACAAAGGGTTGCCTTTGAAGAATGACAACACACACCAACGTATCCTCCTGACGAAGAGGGTTTTTCCCTTGTTCTTGCTAGAGCTTAGACATTGTCTTCTAAGCAATAGTCCCTAACTGCGACTTCGACTTTTGCCGCAACTCGTCGGTGCAATGCCAGTAATTAGTGAGCCAGCAACAAAGGTTCATGGCAAACTTTGGGGCCTTTGTTGAGTACATAGCGTATATTTTCTTCAATGTGAACATTTCCCAGCCCAGTGAGGCTTTCCCAGGTCGTGCGAGCAGGCTTCTTCAGTATGAAACAGCGAGCATGCCTCATCTTCAGGTTCCAGTTTGCCTCAGTGATGTGGGCTGCTGATCGCTTGGCATCACGAAACTTCTTCAGTGCCAGCCACTCTAGGTTCAAACTGAAGCAAAGTAGACGAAGCAGGTAAAGAAAGCACACCTGCTGCCACAAATCATAATTTCACATACTTTCGTAACATGACCAAATAAGGATGTGACTTCTCCAAAAAGAGCACTCACTTCTTGTAGAACATGGCCTTTCAGAAAAGTCATGCCTTCATTAGGTTGTGTTAGCAAATATGTAAAATTTTAAAATCCAAATGGTGGTGGCAGGCGCGCTTACTTATTTACCTCCTTCGTGCAATGTGCTTTAGTTTGTAACTAGAGTGGTTGGTGCTAAAGAAGTTTTGCGATGCCAACCGTATCATACTTGACCAGGCACAATAACAAGTGCACAGTCAGGCATGTGTTATCAGTTGGAACTCGTCATCTCTCAGAATTCACGCGCTGAAAGCGCCCCGAGGAACCAAGCATCTACGATTAAACAGGCACACCTTTCAACATGGTCACACTTGTGCAAAGCAGCCCTGCATGTCTGTTGGGTCACACGTGCTCCTGGGAACACCAAGACGGAGCCCACAACTTCCACAAGGTACCACGGATTAAGCCTGGCTGCAGATGCACTATACAGAGCCAGGGACATGGCTGTAAATGGTTCTGCTAAATGTTCCAAATATATTTCAACGTTGGTAGAAACCTGTCGAAAAGCAGCTGGTAGTACAACTACAACACGTAAGCAATAGCACTGCGATGTGAGTTGAATAACCTGTTGGTATTTAAACCAACCTGCAATGTGCAACAGCTTGATAACACATGCTATTTTTATATATCAGCCTTTTATTATGTCCAATGCTATACAAAGGCTTCTCGCAATTACCTATAATTTTCCAACCCTGTGCAAGCTTAATAGATCTTATGCGTGCGAATCCCATCTAGCCTTTTGCCTTTCTCAGCTACTTTTCCCATCTTTTCGTAGCCACACAATCTCTCTAACTGGTCACTTGTCTCTCCCTCACATTGCTTGACCTGCGCAGGACCAACTTTTTTTCTTAATGTCAGCTAGAATGTCATCTAGCCCTGTTTGTTCTCTATCGAGCTCTGCTTTTTTAGTATCTCTATGTTATGCTAAACATTTTTTGTTTCTACTTTGCATATATCCTAATCTGTTCTGAACTTCTTTCTTTTCTTCTTTTTTTTACTATCATTCAAGTTTCTGCGCCAAAGGTCATTACTCGCAGCATACACTAGTACACCACTTTCTGTTTTAGGGAGAGTTGTAAATTGCCTTTTATAATTTGGGAACGTTTGCCATTAAAGCTTTAGCCCACCCATGTTGTTTGGTGAATTTCCTTTTCATGAGTAGTGTATCCTGTGAATATCGGACATAAATACATATATATTGTAAGGATTCTAGTGTGCCGTTGCGAACTCTCGCTCTCTTGTTTGGCCTCCTAACATTAGATCTTTGTCTTTTACTTATTTATCTGTAGCCTTACTTGAACACTTTCTCGGTTTAGACCCTCAGTTCATTGTAGTTCAACAGCACCACTACTGAAAAGCAAAATGTCAATTGCAAAGCGTAAGTACCGAGATGTTCTCTGTAAATGTTTATTCGCGTTTCTTATCAACATGGTGCCTGAAATAGTTCTGCTAAGCATGCTGTAAATATTGCTCAGATTTCATCTCCTTGCCAGATCCACTTCACGAATAAAACTTTTCTGCCGTGCGACAGTTCTTCCCCCATAAAAGGACTTTTCTAGTCGCCCCTCAAGACCTAAACAAACTTCATTGTCTGTCTGTCTGCTGTGGGCTCTCTGTAGATGTTGGTTAGGGTATTCATGCATGCATTATGCGCTAGCTACTCTAAGACTGCTGGTATCTCTACCGAGTCGAATGCGTTTTATTAGTCTCTGCAAGCTAAGTGATTGGATGTATTCCGTTTGGCAGATTTTTCAGTTTGACAGCGCATGAATATGATCCGCAGTGGGACATCTGCTGATCTGTGTATAATTCTTCAAATTTTTCATAGTTTTTTGTATTTGTTTGGTATTGGGATTTTTACAGTTAGGTTTAACATTTGATTCGCCAGTACGTGAGCCATTGTGCAGAAAGTGTCACAAGCTTTTAAACACGAGATCTCCATGTTTGATTGGGTCAACAATTTCGCTGCATGATTTTGCATTGGTCATGTTTTGTAGGGCTCTATTCCAATCTCTCAGGGTAGGGTATCCAAGCAGATTCGTTCCTGGTTAGGCCTCGGATTTTATGTTTCTTTTAACTTTGTTGATATTCACTCATGAAGTTTAAGTGTTTTGTTGAACTTTGGCTTCTTTCTTTGTTAGGTGGCTTATTCATGAGCTGTAGTAAAAGTTTCCTGCCACCTTACTATAGATGTTGAGACTGCTGATTATGTAACTCTATCTGTTGGAGTGTGCATTCGTAATTAGTTTTCTGTTGTGATGCTCTGTCCTTTCTTTGAACTCTTCTTCTAATTTCTTGGTGCTATAATCTCCATGTCAGCAATTTTCTTTTTGTTATTCAGCCATTTTAGCTGAGGTAATTCAGACTTAGATCTTGAGTGGGCCGCTTCTGTAGATTGTTGTTTCTTTTTTTTTGTGATTTGTGAGAGTTTTCTTACTACTTGCTCTAGTGCTTTAACCTAACTGCAGTTGAGTTTTAGGAATCAATGTAGTTATGGTTTTGTTCATTTCTTCTAAGTTACAATTTTTTTCTTGTTCGAAGGCCTCGCATACGAGTGTTCTAAGGCAGTGCTGAAAATGCGTGTGAATGTCGCTCTGCTCCATTTTCGTAGGAGGCTTGCGATTTCTCTGCAAGTTATAACAATAATAATAATAATAATATTAACAATAAAAATGGCATTTTTGGTGCCTTAAAGTTCCGCATTCAATTTTCGCGGGCTTATTGATGATGATGACTATGGTATTCAAGCATGTGAAAAGATTGTTTTCTTCAAACATTTAAAATTACTGATTAAAAACGAAAACGTAAGCACGAATCATCAGTCATCACTGCTGTGTATGAGGTGGTAGCTGCGTTGAATTTTGCTTGCAACAACTTAGGCTTACGTTGGCTCGTTGGCACTGCGTCTGTTTCCTGTGAAGAAAAGTGTCATGGTGGCTTCCGGTTTCGTCGTTGAACCAGCGCGAAGTTCAAGCTACGTGTTTATTTGTGGCAAGCACTCTTTCTCGCGATAAATCTACTCTTCAGTGACGACAGTGATCAACACAATTGTTCACAGGTTCATAGTGCACCTCGTGTCAAGGACGGGTAAGCTGTCAACCTTTAACTAATCTCCGGGTGAACACACTTTTGCACCATTATTTCGTGGCAGTGGTGGTAATACCGCTCTGTGGTATTTTACCGCAATTCGAAAACGTTCCCGCTGCGCAAGTTGCTCGTTTTGTACAGCAGCCTGATGAGAGTACTGTAAAGGCTAATACAGATCTTGACAATAAAAATAAGACTCATTGTTTACCGCACTTCCGCCGTACGTGTTGCGTATTTCTCCTGTTGCGATACGTGCAGTCATGATGTACATTTATTGTGTGTGTAACTTAAACACGTTGCTGGTGTTAGGATCACGTGTCGCTCTTTTGCTGTGCCCGATCTACAGCAAGAGCGTTTCAACCAGGCAAAATTGGCTGCGCTGACACTGAGTGACGGATGAGTCAGCTGCTCAGTGCTGCATAACAAATTAGGGTGATATGTCACATTTGGCCTACTTTTCGAATTGTTATGCTACTTGAATTAATGAACCACTGAAAAAAATTGCAGATTAGCGTCGGCGGGGAATGTTTTTCACCTTCGCCTAGGAATCAACTCTTCATTGGTTAGCCAGCACTCATGCCTCCGGCACTTGACATGCTGGTAATAAAATAAAAAAACGCAATTACTAAATATCCTAATTTCGGTGCTACAGTGTAAGAACATCATTCTTTTTGTTTCTTTCATATTTTCAGTCGTAGTATAGTAGTTATAGTCTGTAGATGCAAGATGGCAGGAAATAAACAAAAGATGGCAGGAAATAAACGAAGAAGAGCAATCGTTGTTTTACTAACTCAGTAAAATGATTGCTTTTAAGAAATCAAAACAATGGGTGAATAGGAAACCTATAAAAATACAAACAAAAATGAGGGATTATACAAACATTAACACGGAATATACAAGACAGTACCAATTTTATTATTTTTTAAAAAATCAGAAGTGTCATGTTATAAAACCAAAAAACACAGAAGTTGTGATGAAGACAAACCTAAAGAAATGAAACATTTGTGAACACGGGTTCTCGCTAGAGCCATCGTCTCAACATGCAGGCTCCTTCAATGCTGCAACTGCCGACCTATCTGAATTGTGTCGGGCATATTTATCAAGATGAAGAAAATGTGGGATACACTGGTGCAAACAATAAACAAATGACCACAAAATATTTCACATATGTTGTACCAACAAGGCTAAAATTCATCCTTTGCCTACCTTAGTGCATTTTGTATATTCTTCATAACCTCTCCTTCAACTTAAACAAAGCAGGGAAGGCCACATGCGAAAACGGGAGATGAAAACGAGAAGTCGACATGCTGAATTGGGTGAGTTAAAAGCCGATCCCCCGTAATAGGTTTCGCCAGGGTAAAAAGGCCAATCAATCAAAAGCCCATAAAACAGAAAGAAATAAAGGGCAGGAGGGCGCAAGTGTTTTGCATGGATGAGTAGAAAAGGAGAAGACAATTTGCTGAATTATCTTTGCCTCGAGGTAGCACCACCTGACAATGGGTATAATTAGCCTTGAATAGTCCTTGAAGAATGCCTTATTTTTTATAGGGTTTCGTTGTGTATGTGCCATGTCAAATGGGTTCAAGTGCCCCTTTGGAACATTTATACTTGTTGGCTGGAATGTATTAAACTCGTGAATAAGGGTCGGCGATGTTTCTTCTTCAAAATGCTAGTTACTGTATTTAAAGTTTAAGATTGTTGAAGATATGTCCTGCCACTATAAACTGCTGCGCCATTGCTCCCAGTCATTTGCCATGCTTGATTGATGCCTATTTAGTGAAACGTTAACAGGTTGTTCTTCTTGTTCAGTAGGTTTTAGAGCTGGACTAGTTGGTGAAATATCATTTTAACATGTGGCGTAGTAGCGCTACTTTGACGGCGACACAGAGGACAAGAAAAGCGAGTGTCATGTTTTATTGTACTCTGTGTCCCTGTCGAATTTGTGCTACTACACCATGTTAAAATGTTGTCCTGTTTGTGACAATATGTATATTTATTCAAGTGGATAATGTTTGAACTAGTGCAGGTAAAACTATATTTTATACTATGCATAAATCACTTTAGTGCTTTTAATTCTGACATGATCTTGAAGGTGTTTGCATGTATTAAATCTTAGATCGCAACTAGGTAAATTATGTACCGAAAAAATGCGGGTTTACTTTTTTATGCACTACCATGTCGAGGAACATTTTCCGAAGCGGCTGGTTGCTTGTTAATGTTGGATAATACTTGCGAAAGATATTATTTAAGTTTGGAAATGCATTTCGGTATTTGATTGAAAAGGCTAGCAGCTGGTTAGGCTGTGATATGGGACATGTTCAGCTAATGATTTCCTCATTTTCAAGCTTCATTTAGGATTTTGTTCAGAGTGTTTTGCAGGTCATTTTGCCAAATGTCTCCTTTGGCTTGCTTAATTGGTGAGCATAGTGATCGTTGTCTCTACAGACGCTTCTTCAACACTTTGCCTGTCTGATGAATATTTCGTCTTTGCCGTGTCTAAGATGATGGCTTGTGTAGTCTATGTATTATAGTTGGCTGTTCGTTTGCATTATGTAGAGAGTAACCTTTGATTTCTCTGTAAAAGAAAGAACTCCAAGACAGCCCCACTAACATGCACATCACAAGAATTCACCACTGAAGATTAAATTGGGCCAAACATGTTAGCAGCAAGAACAACATTGTAAACCAAATATCTTTTGTTTCTTCTTTTTGTCCAGTTCGACTGGGGGTGGAGTCCGCTTCTCCTGCACATCTTTCCTCCTCATAATTTCACTTGCCTCTGCCCTGTTCATTTTTATTTTCTGATTGGCATTGCCTGCTATATGTTTATGATGTGGGCAAAGGATTTGTATTTTTCTCATACCTCATAATAAAGAATGTTTCAATAGATGCCGTCATATCTAGGAAGGTAATTTTGCTGAAAGGGTGGTGCATGGTAAATTTACTACTAGGGTGAAACTTCTTACAATTGCCAATTATATCAATTGTCGCGAATGCATGTCAGAAAGGAGGCTAGCAGCAGAGATATTGAATATATTCCTTAAAATGATTCTATCTTCAATAATATCAGTGTTACCTCAAGACAACTTATCCACTCAAAGATAAAAAAACAACGTTTAAACCAAGAAAAATGCATGTGTTAGTCTCTGTTTATCATAGACTTGTAAAGAACAAGCGGAATAAATATCATGTTTTGCCACTATTGAACCCATGTGGTTGAAATTGTGGAAGGAAGCTGTGGAGGGATTTATAGGCCTCTGCTGCTGTAGCCTCGAGCAGTTTGGTTTCCTTGACTGCAGCAATTCGACATGGGTGAAATCACATAGTACAAACTCCGTACTCGCGACACCAGTTTGCTGTGCAGCTTTGCACTTGATTCACAAGCTTCTTGTGTGTATTTCACAAAAGCATTACAAGGATACTGAAGAGAAACAGTGACCTTGTTTAGATCGACAAACTGCACTCTGAGTACTCTAATGCCAATGCCATATGTTTCACTATCGCAAGTTTATTACTAGTGGAGAAAATTAAGGTTGAAGTTTCACTATTGAAAGTTGTGTCGAAATGTCCATGCGTGACGTCAAAATTTTTTAATGTTTTATTCACAATTTTGCGATTGGCTCGGTGATATTTTCTGAAACTTCATATGCTATATCTATGACACCCACAGATGACAATGTCCTTCATTTTTATAGATTATAAGCTATGTAGAACCCAGTAAATGCCATCAAAATAATGACGTCATGGTGTTTGGTGAGGCGTTTTTTTTGCGCGGTTTCGCTCTTGCAAAGCGTCGTGTCGTGGTAAGAGTGGTGATGTGAAATCATACTTCAATAGTATGCAAAAAATTATTTCGCTCTTTAGTGTCCTTTCAACACCCAAAGAAAAAAACTAATAAGAATGGTGTAGAGTAGGTGACCAGCCCATTGACCTGGACCAAAGAGAAATGAAAGTCAGTGTAGTTGTATTGTCAGGTGTATCACATCTCAATGCGTATAATCCTAGGAGGATGGAAGATAGGAAGCGTGACAAAGAGGACAATTTATTGCAAAAGACACACATTACATGTACATCTAAACAAGCCCGTGCACTGCTTTTCTCAAACAAAAAAACAAATGCAGTCTCACAAGTCTGCAGCACTGTGGTATCTTAAGAGGCAACATTCATACACCCGAGCAGAGCAGTATGAAAATGCCTTTAAGCAATTTAAGTGTTGTGTGCTCAGTTAAAAAATGTTTGCAGTCAAGATAACTGGGTCATTAGCCACTCATTGCAACAAAAGAAATGACATGTCCAGTTTTTGTGGTGGTACTCTCTTACCATTATTTACTAACTGAATTGGAACAACCAAAACAACCGCTAAACAAAGCACATCGCCTTTTGAAGGCATCTATTGGCAAAAAAAAGAATGAATTATGGCCGTTGGATAGGTGCTGATAAAAACAGAAGTGGGCACGCTTTCTTCAGCTGTAGATTGATAGTACTGTAGCCAGTCGCTGCTGAGCGCATGCCACGTACTCATGTTTGCCCTTTCATAAGGGACGACAGTGTATAACCATGCTGACTGTGACTGGTGACGTGGGAAGTGTGCCCTCACAAGCTTAAAGGCTACACATGGCTCAAGATTGCCCTCATATACACAACTTGTTTGATAGACATGCGAGTTTCACCTTGGTGAACTAAAACTTGAAACAATGCAAACGTATTTGGTATGTTCTGTTTCATCTCTTTGCGCAGGGGTACAAGCTGTCTAGGTTCTTAGTACTTGAAAGTGAGAGATGCACACTGGCCCAAGCACTACCTCCAACTTCATGCTACTGTAAAATCCCGAGAAATCACCTCCTCGACGCTGAAAGATGATCTGGAAGGGGGCCCTTGCTTGGTCTCGGACACTAATTCAATGTAGAAGTGCCTTTAAGAAAAATGCACACCTGTGTTTCCGTAATGAAATGCTGTATTGAATACACACGCATTTACTGTTTTACAGACCTGAGGACAATCCTTGTGTGAAATTTCAGGTGATTTGACAAGGCGGGAAAGATGTTCTACAAGTGTTCAGACAATTTGTGACAACTCAGAATGCAGCTCTGAGGTATCACTCTGGAAATGTGTTAAAAAAATCTTGCGCATATATAAGGACTCTCAGAACTTTGGTTCCAAACAGCTGCTGCTCTAGAGTTCCGTAGTGGAGAATAAGTTGAAAAATAATTGCGGGACGGTAGGGGGTGCTTGCTCTGTATTTTACAGTGCCCTCTCCCGATTGAAGTTGGAATGGAGGCACTAGCAAGTGCTTTTTTCATAGCATTGCCAGGGCTCTACAAGCGGCCTATCGAATGTGACTACCCGTACAACCAAGGAATGCTTGCCACCAATTTAGCTGCTCTATCTGTGAGTGTTCTCTTCACACTATTTTAACTGTGCGATACTTTGCAGTAAAAATGCACACCTATTTTCATATTGTGCTTCAACCAACTTTTCCTAAATATCTGCAGACAAAACAAAGTGAAAACTTATTACAGTTTATTATGAGAGTTTATGCTTTGAATTGCAGGCCGAGTCATGCAGTGAAGTTTATGCATGCACAGCTTACTAACTGCCACCTTTATTTGGGAGTGGAAAGATAGGCTGCTGCAAGAAATTGTACAGGAAAATAAAGGAGGAGGTGGGGTAATTTGTCATGTCTGTTACAGGTAGGTGTACTTGCTGCCAAGGATCTCAAAGGAGGATAAGTGACATTGGTCGAAATGAATCTGCACTACAGCCAAGTGCACAACGAGCTAAGTCGGGAACATTATTGAAACAAGCCATAAGATAAGCAGTTTAAGAACTGCTAATAAAGCACTGTCTTGGCTTCATCATCCAACATGTGGTCGTTTTCATAATTTCTTTATATTTTCCGCATCAAAAACCTCGATCTGAGAGTTCTGTTGTTTTTACTATCATGTGTGTTTGCAGGTGCTTATTTTGCTGCAATCTTAGACAGGATATTTAGTAAAAGTGCTCAGTGGCATTAATGTTTATCTGCTCCCTCGTTTGGTTTTAAGATGCACTTTTTCTAGATTATCACTTGTCTCTAATTGCAGAGAATTCATATTGATCCTTCAGGTGTGTAATAAATAAGCAACTTTTCAGGCAAGCTTACCTTAACATTTTTGGTGATATGTGGGTTTTAACATCCCAAAAGCACCATATGATTATTACAGATGCCTAACTTTACATTTTCTTGTCAGTAACTATTATTAAACATTTATATTTGTCCTGAAACATTATTTTTTTGACAGTATAGCTGCATGACTGCTGCACAATTATATAGAATTAGTTTGCCTAATGAAGATGAGGAAATTTTGTTCATTTGCAAAAGGTGTGGGTATGGGCCAACTTTAACACATAACCAACTGTTTCAAGCATCCTCCCATGCAGTAAATGTTCCCTGGTGAACTTTTCTTCTGCATTGAACAATTGTAAAAAAAAACGTCATGGCAATAGGAAAGGTCCTGAAAAATCACGCAACTAAATATAGCCATAAATTCTGTGATGAACCACACATTCACATGAAAAAACAGAGAGCAGGATTTCGCTGAGGTTCGGAATCAATCCTGTGAACTTGTGCAGAACTGCACACAGTGGCCGATCCAGAAAGGGGGCGCTAGAGGTGATTCTCCCACCCCAAAGCCTGTCAGTATCACCTCCCCCTCTCTTCAGTGTTACTTTAGGCAAGTCCCCTCCCCCTAAAATATTTGGCTGGATCCACCCCTGACTGCACTGTACCATTTCCCTTTACTTTAGGGTCAGAATAAAGATACTCTTTCTTTCTTTTATAGAACTATTTTGTATTTAAATGAAGACAGGCGCATTTACACTGATGATTTTTAAAGCTACATGTGTAGACCAAAAAAGCATGTATATACGACCGATGGTATAGCATCCTGCACAAACAAACAGTATTGCTCATATACTCTACGGAAAAATGCTGAATAACGTCACTGCCTTAAACAATAGCTTAAAAAGAAACATCTTCGTGGTGATAGAAATGTGACATATTAATCTCTTTTTTGGCATCTAGCATCAAATACTATGGTAAGTCAGAGTAAACTGTGACAAAAACAGGCAATAATAATACGGCACTTCCAGTTCGTTCAAATAAATGTCTATAATGAAATGCAGAGGCATGAAGAAGAGGATAAATATGGTGCTATTACATGTCAATGTAACAAAGTCGAACCTCAATACTAATTACCTGAATTCAATTAGTTTTATGACTATGGAGATCACCAGCAATTCTTTTACTGGACGATGTTACCCTCTTCATGAGATACAATTAAACATTCCATTTGAAATATACAAGTTTTCCGTTTACTAAGTTGAGGCATTTGTTTTCAGATCATTGGTGATGTGTTTGACAATATGTGCAAATGCATAGCAATTTAAACAGCACCTGTTAAATCAGAGCAAAAATACTCTATTCATTACAGTGAAGTTCAATGTGTTATGACACCATCCTGACACGCTAAAGAAAATCCGAATAATTTGTGACAATGTTGACCTCAGAAGTATTTGAATTTCTAGACATTTATGTTCAGGTATTAGCAGCTTGTTACAAAAGGATAGGAAAGAAGCTAAATAAAGAATAAAAATAAAGCTTAGTATAACATTGTTCGGAGGCCAGCAGAAGTGCTTAAGACCTAGAAAAAAGTTGGCTTTCCTTGGTGCTAGTGAAGGGTGTTAAAACTCTATTGCCAAAGACTAGCAAAGGCTTTTTCAAATCACAATCAAGGGGAGCCTTGCCTTGCTTTTTCTGCTAAGAAAGCATTTTCTTTTTCACCACCAAAGCCTCCTCAGGGGTTGTTATAGCATCTAAACATCATAAGTACTTTCACCTTCTCAACTAACTCTAACCAGACAAACTTCCTAGTTGAATTGTATGGCTGCACGAGGTAAATCGAATTTTTTTCATTATGCTTTCTTTGGAGAGCAACGTAAGTTCCTTCTGCTCTGCTGTGCATGATTCTGAAAGCACAGAAACTTATGCAAGTACAAAAATCTGTACATAGGGACAGACTCCCAATAAAGCTGTGATTAAGTGCTCCCAGCTTTTATTTAACTGCAAATAACTTGCCTAAAGTGCTGCAGCTGTTGTTTCGTACCTATTGACCAGATATTTTAGACAAGTACAATTACTCTGGGCTATAATCAGTATGCACGCAGTACAATTTGAGTGCTTTTTAAAAACTAATAGACCAGCTATTGTCAATCGTCTCAGCATGTTTTCAGAACCAAAAGTTTACTCAGACAAATGTTGCAACAATAGAGTTTATTGTGCATTAGGTATGCCAAGCCGTGGTCTTTGAGTTGCAGTTGAAAATTGCAATATGGTAGTGCATGATCAAAGCGTCAAGACCCTCCACTGCCCTGGTCCTTTTATTAATGTCTGAGATGTGATCTTTTATTAAATAATTTGCATTATGAAGTAGGAAAAAGCAACAAGACCATAACTGATGTTTTTGCCTAAAATAAGTTACTGCTAGATCATGAAATGAAGATGCACCGACCGAAATACGCCGCACCTAACTGCACTGTGGAATGTACCAAAATGTCAACGTTATCACGTGCCATAAACATATCAAACAACACTTTCACATGCAATCAACGCCTATACATAGCCTTCTTAGAGTACGAGAAGGAGTTTGACGCAGTCAAGACATCAGCAGTAATGCAGGCACTACTGAATCAGGGCATTGAAGAAAGCTACATAGACATACCAGAAGAAATATACAGTGGATGCACAGCCACCATAAAGAAAGCAGCAGAATTCCAAAAAAAGAAAAGTGTAAGGCAGAGAGATACAATCTCTCCAGTGCTATTCATCTCGTGTACAGGAGGTTTTCAGGACTCTAGCTTGGGAAGAGTTAGGAATAAGAGTTAATGGAAAGTATCTTAGTAACCTGCAATTCGCTGATGACATTGCCTCGATGAGTAACTTAGGAGATGAATTACAGCTCACGATTACAGAACTGAACATGGAAAGCAGAAAAGTAGGTCTGAAAATGAATGTCCACAAAACTAATGTGCTACAGTCTCGACAGAAAACAGCATTTGCGACAGGTGGAGAGACGCTGGAAGTTGTAAAGGAATATGTCTACTTAGGACAGGTAGGAGCCGCGAAGCCGAACCATGAGAGTGGAGTAACTAGAAGAATAAAGATGGGGTTGATCACATTCAGCAAGCATTCTCTAATCATGAATAGTAATCTGCCACTAACCCTCAAGAGGAAGGTAAATAACGACTGCATCTTGCCAGTATTTATCTACGGAGCAGAAATCTGGAGGCTTACAAAGAGGGTTGAGCTTAAACTGAGAATGACCCAGTGATCGAAGGCAAGGAAAATGATAGGTGTAACTTTAGAAGACAAGAAGAGAGGAGAGTGGGTTACCGAACAAACCAGGGCTCAGGATATCCTAGTTGTAATGAAGAATAAGAAATGGATATGGGCCGGGCACATGGCACGTAGGCAGGATAACCGCTGGTCATTAGGGGAACTGACTGTATTCCCAGAGAAGGCAAACGCACGAAGGGGAGACAGAAGGTTAGATGCTCTATGAGAATAAAACGTTTGCAGGTATAACATGGCAATGAAAAGCACAAGACCGGGTTGATTGGCAGATCACGGGAGATGCCTTTGCCCTGCAGTGGCCGTAGTCAGGCTGATGATGATGACACCTTCAATGTACGACGAGGTTTAGATTTAGGTGTTAAGCAAAAAGTGAGCATGCCAAAGTTGCACTGAAGGCAAAGCACTCGCTTTTTATGCAGATCGCAATTTACAGGTGACCACTTGACACACCAATCATACTATATATGTATAATGTGGTGGTGCACTGCGGCTCATGTCAGCAGAACCGTAACAACGAAATTTGCCAAAAGTGTGAGCAATAAGCTTGTCTGCAAGACCTAACATGTACGTGGGCTTGTTTGCAGACGTTCTATATTTTCTAGAGGCTTGCCTAAGTATGATGTACCGTTTCTGCGTAATTTTGATGTAATGTCGACTGCTTTTTTCTTGCATTGTCATGTAAGCAGCAGCTAAAGAAGTAGAGGCCACAAAAGTGTACAGAACTGAACGGTTTAACTTGGTACAAGCATTCACGTGTGATCACTGACAGGGGATATCGCAGTCACAGGTTTTTTTCTCTACGCTACTTGGACTACCTGAGCGAGTAGTAGAAATAATGCGATATTCATACCGCCGGTGTCACACAGACACTTGTGATCGCGGTCAGGGCATCTGCGCCAAACTTAATGCTGTACAGCACAGCAGCGACAAAGTTGTTGCGCGCGATCAAACTTTCTCGAGGAAAACCGGTATTAGTCACCGCTACACGGTCCGGATCAAATACAGTGCAGCGCGACTACATGCAGCAAGTACCCGTGTGACGCGCGTTCATTAAAGCGCGTCAGAGCGCACCGCGCATTCACAACTAACGTCCACACCGAACAGTCAGCACTCAAGCATCACCATATTCGCCAGGAATAATATCGCAATAGAGGAGGAGGGTGGCTCACTGCTCGGGAGAAAGGTACGCCCGTCAGATCAAAGCCTTGAACCACGTGTTTTTTTTGTTTTTCCCCCTTTACGATCGCTTTTAACTTTGCTAATAACCTACCGGGAAACTTCTAACCCATACAGTGCAAAGCCCTAATTGTAGACCTGTCGCCGCTCAGGTTTCATCAGGACAGGAGTAATAGTACCGGAACTATTCCGTGACCAAAATTAAGCTTAATCACTAAAAAGATTAATTTGGTAACATCACCTCACAAACGAATTTAAATTTTGTCCGCTTAATATATTAATAAACAGCACCCCATAAGCTAATCGGAGGTCCAACTCCGTACTCTCCAGACCCTTAATTAAGGGGGGAATCAGCAGAAATCTCATTTCATTAAACCATTTTTATAAAAATAACCACGAACTTGACTGATACACCGCTGAAACCTACATTTAGAATATAAAAATCCTGGTGCGGCGATGGCGTAGTAGTTAGAGCATCCGCCTCACATGCAAGAGGTCCGTGGTGCGAATCCCGGTGCCGCGCAGTTCCCAACCGGATAAAAGAAAAAATCCGCGTGTTGATGGAACTGCATTAGGAGGCCTGGGGTGCGGCCTCACCGGTAACCACCGCCGGGAACGCACTCCCTCACCAGAGGATTGGTCACCCTGGTGCAGTATCTGGCCACTACCTCGCACATGCATACGTCAAATAACTCACGGCCCTCAGTTCCCAGCAGCTGCGAAGCAACTGACCATGGCGGCGGTCAGATCTGCAACGCAGCAGAGGGTGCTAAGAATCTCTGGACTACAGGCCGCCATTGTAACCTGAACTTGGCAACGTTTAACGCAAGAACCTTATCTAGTGAGGGAAGTCTAGCTATACTAATCGAGGAGCTAGAGGGTGTTGAATGAGATATAATAGGGCTCAGTGAGGTTAGGAGGACAGATGAGGCCTATACTGTGCTACAAAATGGGCACGTCCTTTGCTATCGGGGCTTCGCAGACGGAAGAGAACTGGGAGTGGGGTTCTTAATTCACAGAAACATAGCTGGCAACATAGAGGAATACTATAGCAATAATGAAAGGGTGGTAGGTATTGTAATTAAACTGAATAAAACATACAAGATGAAGGTAGTGCAGGCTTACGCGCCTACATCCAGCCATGATGACGCTTCAGTTGAAAGCTTCTATGAAGACGTGGAATCGGCAATGAGTAAGGTAAAAACACAGTATACTATAGTGATGGGCGACTTTAATGCAAAGGTAGGGAAGAAGCAGGCTGAAGACCAAGCAGTAGGAGATTATGGCATCGGCACTAGAAACGCCAGAGGATAGCTACTAGTAGAATTCGCAGAACGCAATAATTTGCGGATTTTGAATACCTTCTACCGAAAACGAGAAAACCGCAAATGGACATGGAGGAGCCCTAATGGCGAAAATAAGAACGAAATAGACTTTATAATGACTGCACACCCAGGAATCGTGCAGGATGTGGAAGTGGTTGGCAAGGTACGATACAGTGACCATAGAATGGTACGGTCTCGAATTTGCCTAGACTTGAAGAAGGAACGACAGAAACTGATACGCAAGAAGCCAATCAATGAGCTAGCACTGAGAGGGAAAGTACAGGAATTCAGAGTGTCGCTGCAGAACAGGTACTCGGCTCTTAGTGAGAAAACCAACCTTAGCGTAGATACAATGAATGATAATCTGACGAGTATCATTACGGAGTGTGCAGTGAAAGTTGGAGGCAGGGTAGTTAGACAGGACACTGGCAAGCTTTCCCAGGAAACGAAGAACCTAATTAAGAAGCGTCAAAGCATGAAAGTGTCAAGTACAACAGACAAAATAGAACTCGCAGAGCTTTCGAAATTGATTATTAGACGTAAAGTATGCGATGTAAGAAGGTATGACATGGAGAGAATTGAACACCCTCTGAAAAACGGAGAAAGCGTCAAAGCAGAGAAGAGGAAACTTGGGATAGGCAAACGTCGGATGTAAGCACTAAGGGACAAAGAAGGCAAAATAACTACCAATGTGGATAGGATAGTTAAAATAGCGGAGGAGTTTTACAGAGATCTGTACAGTAGCCGAGACAACCACGACCTTAATACTATAAGAACTAGCATTAACCTGGATGACACCCCACCAGTAATGACATAAGAAGTCAGAAAAGCTTTGGAGAGCGTGCAAAGAGGCAAAGCTGCTGGTGAGGATCAGGTAACATCAGATCTGCTGAAAGATGGAGGGCAGATTGTGTTAGAAAAACTAGCCACCCTGTTTACGAGGTGTCTCCTCACGGGAAGGGTACAAGAGTCTTGGAAGAACGCTAACATCATCTTAATACATAAGAAAGGAGATGACAAGGACTTGAAAAATTACAGGCCGATCAGCTTGCTCTCTGTAGTATACAAGCTATTTACAAAGGTAATTGCTAACAGAGTAAAGAAAAACATTAGAATTCAATAAACCAAAGGAACAAGCAGGATTTCGAACAGGCTACTCAACAATTGACCACATTCATACTATCAATCAGGTAATAGAGAAATGCTCAGAGTATAACCAACCACTATACATAGGCTTCATAGATTACGAGAAGGCGCTTGATTCAGTAGAAATATCAGCCGTCATGCAGACACTGCGGAATCAGGGCGTAGATGAAGTATATATAAACATTCTGGAAGAAATGTACAGGGGATCAACTGCTACCATAGTGCTTCATAAAGAAAGCAACAGAATATAAATCAAGAAGGGTGTAAGGCAGGGGGACACAATTTCCCCAATTCTATTTACCGCATGTTTACAGGAGGTTTTTAGAAGCATAGAATGGGAACACTTAGGGATAAGAGTTAATGGAGAATACCTTGGTAACCTGCGCTTCGCCGATGGCATTGCATTGCTGAGTAACTCAGGGGACGAATTGCAACTCATGATTACGGAGTTAGACAAGGAGAGCAGAAAGGTGGGCGTTAAAGTTAATCTGCAGAAAATGAAAGTAATGTACAACAACCTCGGAAAGGAGCAGCGCTTCGAGATAGGTAATAGTGCACTTGAAGTTGTAAAAGACTATGTCTACTTAGGGCAGGTAATAACCGCAGAGCCTAACCCCGAGATTGAAGTAACTAGAAGAATAAGAATGGGGTGAAGCACATTCGGCAAGCACTCTCAAATTATGACAGGTAGATTGCCACTATCCCTCAAGAGGAAGGTATATAACAGCTGTATCTTGCCGGTACTTAGCTACGGAGCAGAAACCTGGAGACTTACAAAGAGGGTTCAGCTTAAATTGAGGACGACGCAGCGAGCAATGGAAAGAAAAATTGTAGGTGTAACCTTAAGAGACAAGAAGAGAGCAGAGAGAATTAGGGGACAAACGGGGGTTAAGGATATCATAGTTGAAATAAAGAAGAGGAAATGGACATGGGCCGGGCATGTAGTGCGTAGACAGGATAACCGTTGGTCATTAAGGGTATCTAACTGGATTTCCAGAGAAGGGAAGCGGGTTAGGGGGAGACAGAAGGTTAGGTGGGCAGACGAGATTAAGAAGTTTGCGGGTATAAATTGGCAGCAGCAAGCACATGACCGGGTTAACTGGCAGAACATGGGAGAGGCCTTTGTCCTGCAGTGGACGTAGTCAGGCTGATGATGATGATGATGAATACAAATCGCCACACAACACCGAAATAGAGGTAGCGCTGACACACATAACACAGCCAGCGGCGCCTTTACATACCCGCACCGCTCCAGCCAGCGCGGGCGAATCACTAAAGACTAAAGTGCCTAGGGATGTTCGCGCAGTTTGGCAGCTAGGCCGTGCGCGGTCGTGAGAGAAGCACCTAGGGCGCAGCCTCTCGTATGAGTTCGCGCCATGGCTTGCCGAGGCGCTGCAGTCACCTGTCTGGAGCGGTGCTGGAATGTAATGTCGCAACCCGGATGGTGGTCCGTCTCTTTCGTTGGAAGTACATACGTGTACATCGCCCCGTTAGACGCCGTAGCCGTAGATAGTGGACACATTTTATTGCGAGAGCATTTATATGCACACTCAGCTGGATTTCGCCACCGGCGTCGGCGTCAGCGTCGCTGTCATGCACCATACATGTATACGTATCGATAGATATAAAAACGCAAAAAAATCTGTAAAGACTACGGCGCGCGGCATCGAACGTGAAACCTCTGCGTCTTGATTGCAAGGCGTTAACTGCTGTGCCACCGTGGGTTTTTTTTCTTTATTACCGGTTTTGCACAAGGTACGCACATCAATATAAGTTTCTGTAAACAGTAACATACAAACAGAAGTGATGACAAAACAGTCGCGGAACTATTAGTGATTACAGTGGTAACATTTCTTCAGGTTCACCAGGGGTTTGACCCTAGAGAGTCATTCCGGAACAAAATCTTGTTGTTTGAGTATATCAATGTACTGAGCAATGCCTTAGCGGAAAAGCATACGGGCCGGACGCCTGTCAGGGTCACAGTAGTAACCGGCCATTCTTGCCCTCCATAGACACTGGAGGCCAAGCAGCATTATAAGATCAAAAGGCAGTCCCTCCTCTTTTTCTACTGTTAAAAACCTGATACCCAGTGAATGTAAGGGAAGTTCCTTTTTTAGAGTTATCTGTAAAACATCCCAGAAGTAAACCCCTTCCCAACAATGCAGAAAAACGTGATCTATTGTCTTTGGTTATCGGCGGGTCAAACAGTTCGAACCCCATGGCATATAAACTCCTCTATCTTCTAAAAACGTCTTAACCGGCAGTGTTCCGGAGTGTATTTTAAAGAAAAAGGTTTTTGCACTATGCTGAATTTGCATTTTCTTAACACGCTTAAGAACATCATTGCCTTCTTCCCCGCTATTAATTAACCTATACATAGGAACTAGAAAAATCATGTCGCATATGTCTTTATGCAATTTCTTTCGCCCGACCGAAAAAAGGTATTCATTGGAAAACCGAACTGACAAGAACCGGACACTGTACGCAACTTCATTAAAGAAACCTCGCGTAGCTCCCGGCATGCTGGCGGTGCTAACCACAAAGTTAGGCAGAACACGACAAAGGCGGAACTGGCATACCGTTCTTAAGAAGGGGTGTTGAATATCTCCAAAGAAAATGAAACGATTAACTAGTTGTCGGACGAACAGATGCGACAGGCTTAGTCCCCCCTGTTTTACTCTTCGCAACAGATTTGTCCTACTACATTTTTCCCAAGTAGACCCCCATATAAACACAGCAAATATCCTATGCAGCTTTTGCACATGCACCTGTGAGCAACACAAAACCTGCATCACATACCATAATTTGCTCATTAAAATATGTTGCATACAGTGGCTTTGGCAAACATTGAGAGACAGTTGCTATTCCACTGCGCTGTCCTTTCGCGCGTTTCTTTTACTTGTTCAGTCCAGTATTCATTGGTGTCCTTGTAGTGCTGGAAAGGCACGCCTAGATATTTTACTGGAGTAATAAACTAGTGAACATTAGCATAGGTATCTGGGGTTGATGTCCAGTGGCCGTGCCACAACCCCAGACACTTTCCCCCAAAACCCGACTTCCTGCAATTTGTCCAAATTTTTTAAAAACGGCAGCTGTCTCTTGTACACTTTCTTTGGTGGTGCAAGACACTGCTACATCATAAGCGTATGCCAAAACCTTTACCTCGGCGTCAAGCAGTCTGAAACCACGGATGGTCTCGTTTTCTATTGTGGCCAAGCACAAGTTCTCTACGTACAATGCAAACAAGAGTGGACTTGCCGGACATCCCTGGCGTACAGAACGTTCCAGCCTAATGGTAGACCACAGGATCATGTTAATAATTAGTCGTGTAGTACAGCTTTTATACGCCAAAACTATGCCCTCTGTAATCACTGATCCGACATTGACATGTTCAAGTATGGGGAATAACACATCTTGCGGGACGCAGTCGAAAGCCTTTTCTAAATCAAGCTGGAGGATCGCAACATGAGAATTAAAAGCAACGCAAATCTCAAGGACACATCGCATTGTGTGTGTGTTCATCAATATTGAGCGCCCCTTGATGCCACACGTTTGGTGCTCCCCAACTCTTTCGGTGATTACGGACTGCAATCTACCTGCCAATACTTTCATGAGTATTTTGTAGTCAGTGTTGGTTAGTGAAATGGGCCTATATGACGAAACTAGTTTTAATTTTGCTTTGTTATCCGTCTTAGGTATTGAAATAGTGTGCGTCTCGGCAAACGAAGTGGTAACGCTTTGATTGCGTAGGCTTCCTTGAACACAGCTTGTAACACTGGTGAAACTTTTGTTTTAAAGATTTATACCACATCGCATAGAGACTGTCAGGCCCCGGCGACTTCCCAGCGGCGAGACTATCTATTGCATATTCAATTTCAGAAATGGTTATAGGCCTCTCTAACGCTTCTTTCGTTGTGAGGGATAATTGCGGCATCCGGCTCAAGAAAGTGTCCTTGAACTTCGTAACATCTACTAATGCGGCTGCGAAGAGACCCTTGTAATACCGAAAAAAACCTTCAGCGATAGTGCTGTTAGTATTTAGCAGAATTTCGTTTTCCTCTATTTCGCCGATGTGATTACGACGCGCTCGTGATTTCTCGATTCCAAGTGCGCGCTTGGTAGGAGTCTCCCCAATAGCCCACGCCTCTGCTCTCGCTCGAGTAAGGGCTCCTCTGTAGTGTTCCTGCTCTACTAGCTCAATTTGCCGTTTCACCGTTCGAATAACTTCCTCATATGTACCGGGCTCCTTGCTTCTAATGCTATCAATTTCCTAAGCATTGTTCTGAGTTCATTTTCTTTCATTCTTTCTTTATATTTTAAAGTACTATATCTCGATATGGCTTTCATTTTAACGCTTTGCTTCAAAAGCTCCCATTCCTCACCAACATTACAGGCTCCGATCACTTCAATGTTCTTAATTCCCTCAATCACAAAATTATTGAAAATGTCATCCCGAAGTAGTTTAGTGTTAAACTTCCTTAAATCCCAACTAAATTTGTTTTCTTTTTGTTTAAGTCCCACGTTGCATTTTACAAGTCAATGGTCAGAGAAAAAGACAGGTAAGACTGGGTAACTATTGCTTTTAGCTAGCGTCTCCCCTGCCTTGTATATCCTAACAAGACGAGCGTGACTGGTTCCATGAAAATGCGTAAATCAAACTTCGCGACATGCTTTGAGGCACTCCGAGACATCATCCAGGTGAGATTAATTCAGCAAGTCGTAGAGCACTTCAACACTTCTGTCTCGCACATGGCGGTTATTAATTCTATCCTTCGCGCTCAATACACAATTGAAATCTCCCAATAAAAGAAGCTGTTTTGGTGTCCGTAAATGTTGCTTCAATAACAAAAAGAAAGTTTCTCGGTCTGCCTCCACGTTCGGCGCATAGACACAAATGACGAGCCATTCAATTTCGCTATTACTAAAATCACAAGTCACTGTTCTACCAAAGTCACAAGAAATGGTACTTTTAACAATCATTCCCGGAATCTTTTTAAGAAAAAGCACACAACCGGTCGAAGTTCCATTTGCGTGACTAACTATGGCATAATATTTAGATGTAAACCGCAGCATCATGCTCCGGGTCTCCTCCTCACCTTCCACTTTGTCTCCTGCACGGCTAACACTTCAATATCTTGGTCAATTAACAAGCGATACACTTGAGCCTGCTTTTTCCTGGAGGCCAAACCTCGGACATTTAGGGTTGCAAAGCTCAATGCCCAGTGACTAGCCATCGTTACTCACTAAAAAAAGGAGGAGGTAGGCCCGGAGCATGGCACTTACCGTGTACGTCTAGCTCCCTGCTGGACGTCTCCGGGACTATCCGGTGGTCCGGCATCAGTTAGCTGCTGGTCCCTTGGAGTGCCAACCGGTCGGTCCACAGGTAGATTGGACCTCACTCTGAGGCCCGAGCACCACCCCGGTGTCGCCTTCACTGGTGGTTTCTCAACTTTGTTCTCGTGAGCAGTGTCCGCAGATTGCTCCAGCGAACGCTTGACCGCCGAGCTCGTGTTAATCCCGCTGGCGATTCCGTGCGCTGGCATGTAGTGTCCTCTCGCCGCTTGCGCCGACATGTCCACCAATTGGCTTTGTGCGTCTTTAGTGGAATTCTCTTGGCTGGTGTCTGCCTTATCCGTTTCTTTCTCCTCGGGTTCCCACGCTGTGTCGTAATCTTCAGGCGAAACCGGCCCACGTTCAACCAGAAAACTAGCCACGTCTCCTGCCCCCTTAGCCACGTCTTCCGCCTCAGCGGCGTCCATTTTCTGCTCTTTGATCTCATCGCACGTTGCAGCGCTCGTAACTGCTGCATATGGCCTGAAGTGTACATGTACACAATGTACATGTATACGTATCTATATATACAAAACCCAAAAAAATCCATGAAGTCTTCGGCGCGCGGAATCAAACGTGGAACTTCTGCGTCTTGAACGCAAGGCGTTAACTGCTGTGCCACCGTGGGGTACCTCCTTCAACGTTGAAACGGCAAGGTATTTATATCTACTACTTACCGCTGTTAGCAGGCATATTTGGGGAGGAGACTATCGTGTTTTTAGTATTATCAGTGAGATGGCGAAGTGAGCGCGCGGTGGCTCTCATCTCTCACGTGTTCTTTGGCCCGCGAAGAGATTTAGAGGGTGTACGCTCGATCACGCGCCCTTATCTGGCAGTGGGGAGGATCGTACATCTTGGCCGACTTGGCGTTTTGCCGAAATAATTCTGCTGTAGTTACCGGGTGCAAAAAGGTCAATGCAATTGTTGCACAGCTTCCGTTTGCGAGAAGGGCGCGTTCTTAGACACAGCGAGGTAACAATTGAGACGCTTATTTGCGTTCACCTGTACTTGTTACTACGTTTCGTGCGTCATTTGGGCGTGAGAAACGTGAGGCAGGTTTCGTTCTACCTGCCATTCTGCTCGTGACCTTCCTATTTGTTGCTATTGCGTTGACTGCTTCGCCTTTGCGGCAAAGCTGTGACTTTTTTCATTTGTGTCTGAAATGACGACGAAGTTCGCACAGGAGATGTGTTCTGTGATCGCCAGCTGTTTTTCATCGCATAAACGTGCCCCTTGAAAAGGCCTAGTACGCCGTCGAGACGTGGCACCCCTCGTCTACGCCCGTTGTCCTGAATACGTGCTTAGTGCTAATGTGTTTGTGGACCGCAGCTCAATGAAAATGATTCAGCTGCCGTCACTTGGGTATGCATAAGTATATTTTGTGTACTCTTGCATCAGCAGTGCTAACAATGATGAGGCCAATAGGCCAGTTTGCCAGCTAATCATTGCATAATAAAAAAGGTGAAATTCGATCGTTGGGTTTATAATAAAGGGTTCATGTACCTCATGGAAGCTTGACCCGCCATAAGTTTACGCTTGCACTTTAAATCTTTAATGTTCGTCGATGCCAAAAAAATATCTCTCTTACCGGCACTATAAAGCAGCTCAAATTTTCGTGCCTCTATGTACCGGATTGTCGAAGTACAGACGGGTAACACGTGCAGTAATTTCAGGTGGTGCTCTTTTCTGTATTTGTTGCGTGCACGTGTTTGTTAGAACATTAATCTCTGTGTCATATTCTGCCTTTATTTGATATTTATGAATTTTGTTACCTTTCTTTGCGAATGCGCCAGTCCACTTCTTTTTATCTACTGAAACCACTCTCCGAGATCACCTCTAAAGCATTGTGAAGGCAGTAAAAAATTGCACTTTCTATACTCGCTTGAAACCTCAGTGAAGTAAAAAATAACACCCTTCCTATACGTTCATAAACACGGTTAGCACGCGAGTAATTTGTTACTTCGATTTTCAGGGGGTAAACAAAAACCAAGAAGAGGTAGTGCGCTGGAGGACAAGTGGTTTACCCAGTTTTTGAGTTTGTTTCACGGTATTTATGTTTAGTGTGTGCAATAAACGTTGGTGCCCTATTGTGGATGAGATGCCAGTGGCGATTTTTTGAAAAACGTAACAACAAAAACGATTTCAATTCAAAGCTAGAAGCTTCGTGCAGCAACAGTCGACATACACCCTTTCAATATTTACTATGTTTATTTACAGTTTAACCAAAAGACAAACATTTGTATTGACGTATGAAGCTCAACAACAGCTATGATGCATTGTCTAGAACTCGCATGTAACAACTTTTCACTGAATGTCGCCATACGCCTCAAACGCAAGTGCTTCGCTTAACCTACAATCCACGATAACCGGGCTCGAAGAAAAGGGTGAAAGAAGGGGCGCATCGCCGAGAGCTGGGCTGCGAGACAACCGTCAAGATGTCGCCATCTGCATGGCTGTACACGACTTCGCAACTTTGTATCGGCGCTGTCAACGTGGCCTTCTATGGGCTTCGTCGTGCAACGATGCCAGAAAGCGTCATACGTCGAGTCATTTTCCATGAGGAGGTGCTTTGCCGTGACGACAGCTTCTATGCTGACTGAAATGATTGTTGAGCCCTCCTAACGAACTTGTCAACGACAAATGGGTAATAGTTTCGCTATTCTCGCCAACAAAGCCCCTCCCCCTTCTTTTACTTCTCGATATTTGCTCCTTTTCTTTGAGAATGAATCTTTTCTGGACGTGTTCTTCCTCTATACTCCCTATATACGACTGATTGGGTTTGTTGATGTACGTGACCACCATTTCTTCAGACTCTACAACCAGTGGCTAGCTGAGGCGCAGTGAGTCGTAGCCCCCAGAAACACTAACATCATAGTTCTCTGTAGTGTATTTATAAGAGACTGTGCGGTTTTTTGATGTGGCCTCAAACGACAGCAGACGTGTGCGTGGCGTTGCTTATTCTCCGCCGCCTGTAAACATCTGTGTGGTGTCTCAGTTTTCTTTGAACGTGCGCGAGTTCGCTCATATAAAGTCTTTCCGTTCGTCGCTGCTCTCACGCCACTCGTGCCTGCTTCCAAAAACCCTTTACTGGTATGTGGCGATATATTTCTCGAACGAATTTCATGAACACACCTCATATAAATTGCGATTACGCGCAGACCACTGCCATCGAACTATTGAACAATGTTGTGAAGACGAGAATATCTGTACCAAATATACTTAAAACAATAAACTTCTCTTTGTGATAAGGCATTTTCGCAGCCACAAAGCTTCACTTTACAATTATACAGCTGTTTAATGCCACTAACGTACGTTTCTGTGTTGTCCCTATTTCATGGCGTGTATATGTGGCTTAGCCATTTGTTAGGTACGCTGCTGAATGATTCGGAATGAGATCGTCGGCCTCTTTCATTGCGGCTATCTGAAAATAGCGCGAAACGTTATCTTGCGCACTGTTCTAATTGCATAGCGCAAATAGATGGAGGGCCATGGCTTTACGCATCTGTAGCGTTTCTGGTGGCGCCTAGCTTTTGGGCCAAGCGGGATTGAATGCGGGCTTCTATAATAACGCCAGTAGATGTGGCTCATTGACATTAAATGGAATGATGCAGCAATCAGCAAGCGACTCCAGTGAAGGGTGCCAGAAGTTGTCCCGCTAAAGTACCCAATGTAAACGAGTGACGCCGCCGCCACTAGAGGTCCCTTTCACACTTTGTTTCTTCAACTTCGGGGATATGTTTCTGTGAGCTAAAATGCCGTGTGTATTAGGTGCACTTGCTCGATGTTGGTTGCTAATGTTAGTTTGTGTACTATAGGCTGCTATTAGGTTGCTAGTATTTGTTAGCGAGCCTAAATTGGTATTTTTGCGGTGGTTTTTAGTTAGTTGTTGCATAAACTTGTGGTTTGGAGTTCTGTACGTAGTGCTACAGATTATTCACTTGCCCTTAGGAGAATAGTTTTGTGTCCTAGCCTTAACGGTGCCTTTTTCACTCAAGAAATGCTATCAGCTCCTAGGGAAGAACATCAGTGAAAAGGAAAGACGACCAACAAGCATATATAAATATTTATTGCTCGTAAACTCTTGTGTACACCACAACCATTGCCTCGTACACCTTCATACGTCAAAAAGAATCAGTCACTATTGCATATATGATGTCTTATGTGCTCTTAGATAAGAGTATAATTAGTGTATGAATGGATGGACGTGAAGCGTTATTGTAAGAGTACAATTTTGTCGTATTATAGGTTTGAATTCAAGGCGAGAAGCATGTGCTAAAACGCTAATCCTAAAATTTCTCACTTCCTAAGAAATTCATTGATACTTAGGTAAGTTTGTGCTTTAATAATGGCATCGAGAACCAGCATCTATAAATAAACAAAATTAACTGATTAGAAGTTTTCCGCATATGCTCATTCAGTGAAAGGTAAAACAATACATTGTCAGTTGCGGTAAACCAAAATAATTTGATTGATTGATATGTGGCGTTTAGCGTCCTAAAACCACCATATGATTATGTGAGACGCCGTTGTAAAGGACTCCGGAAATTTCGACCACCTGGGGTTCTTTAACGTGCACCCAAATCTAAGCACACGGGCCTACAACATTTCCGCCTCCATCGCAAATGCAGCCGCCGCCGCCGGGATTCGATCCTGCGACCTGCGGGTCCGCAGCCGAGCACCTTAGCCACTACACCACCGCGGTGTAGAGAACGACAGTGTCTTCTGAGTGATCACACTCGATGCTTCGCGCTTTCGATGAGTGTAGTGAAAGAATCGTATATGACCTCATTCCTACCTGTCATATTTGCAACTACACTAAACTGGTTGTTAAGCGGCGTAATAAAGCAAAAAAGGCGGTAAGGTCAGCATATAAACGTAAATTCTTATTGCGAGAGCTGTATCATTGCGGCCTTCCGCAGAAGGCTGCTTTCTGATGGCATTGGCACTGCGCCTCCCATTTTCTTTGTGGGATTCGTTGGCCCCTGGAACGGGCCAATCTAAGGCAGACCTTGTAGCCTCTGAAAATCGTGTTTAGCATAAGGCTTTCTGAAATTACTTATTTTTCTGACCTTTACGACATCAACCACTAATATTGTACGCAACTCGACATTCCGTCGCACTACATATCCGCTGAATATCCTATACAAAAAAATTAAACAAAAGTACGAGAATATTTTTAACTCTACGTACTTACTCCGTATCTGCTGCTAGGAAAAAAGTAATGAAACTATAACGCAAACGAACTTGACACTAACGGGGCGGAGGGAATGTGGCAGTAATAAAAAGTGTTTCAGTTTTACAGAGCATTAATTTCGGAAGAGAAGTTTAAATCAATAGGCAGCTCCTACTCTCTCAACAAACAAGAAAAGCAAGAACTCCAAGACAGGCCCTTTAAGCTGCACCTCGCAAGAATTCTTCACTGAAGATTAACTCGGTCAAACATGTTAGCAGCAAGAACAACATTGGAAACACAAACAAGAACCCCCCCTCTTTTTTTTTTCTCGTCTGGTTCCACTGGTGATGGCGCCTGCTTCTCCTGTCCATCCCTCCCCCCCCAGAATTTCACTCGACTCGGGCCTGTCCATTTTTCTTTTCTAATTGACATTGCCTGCTTTATGGTGGGGGTTGAGGGTTTCTTTTTTATTCCTCGCAATAAAGAATGACCTATACGACATCAGTGTCGGTTGTGCATCAGTCAACTACGATGTATTTAATTGGCCCCTCACACAGAACACCCCCGTTCTATATTAGTTTTCATGTCGCAAAAGCAATGAATTCATATATTGCTTAACTACACTGAAACATAAACATACATCCCACCAGAAACGCGCCATTTCACCATCGGCAGCGTAAACTTCAAGCGATGCAACAAAGCTTTTGATGTGATAATGTCCCACGTTATAACATTATAATATGCCAGTCCCATGGGACCAGTAATTCACAACGTGACAAAATAATCAAGTACACAATCGTATAAAAGAATGAAGTGGTGTTTAGGAAAAATATAAAGGAGGCGACAGGCAGACTCCAAGACGTCACGCCGAACGGAGAGGTAAACCTTTGGTGGGATTTCTATATATGCCGGGCTGTCACCCGACGAGGATGAGCCCATTAAGGAGAGACAGCTTATTACCTGCTGCACAGGAACGTGACAGCTTAGCCCAAGGGAATGTGTGCTGTTTTCGTTCCCAGAAAGATCGACCGTGCCGAACAGATGCGATGTCGCTAGGAAGGCAATCCCGAAAGTTTGAGCAACGCCATCTCTCATATATGTGCGTGCAGCGATCACGGTGCAGCGGCGATTGAGATGGCTTGCACAGTTCTTGCTTTTCCCAGATGCATGGGTGCTTCGAAGTGTATCACCGACGTGAAAACACGTACGATGAAAGTAAAGTAAAGATGTGTCCACGCAGGTAACAGCAAAACTTTAAGATGAATGGGGAATCAGCCAGAGACAGGCCTGACCACATATGTCTCGTATTTTATCCAAATAACCTGCGCTTAAGTGCTGAAAAATGAAATGACTACGAGGTCGAACGTGTGTAGCTTACAAATCTACAAAAATAAACTGGACTTAGGTAGTGAGAAATGCTCAAGTTTTTGTTTTTATTTTGGGCGATTTTAAAAAATTCGATTTGCATAGCAGGGCATATGGTGAAAGCGTTTAAAGGCATGAAGCGAATGTTGTTGGCACTTTGTTGAAGTTATGACACCTAGTTAAAGGCCAACTCCGACGATTTTTTGACCATGTCAAGGTAATGGAGTTTTTGTGTTCGTGAGACACTGTTGTCATGAGCCCAATTGCTGAAATGCTCAGGAAATTCGAAAATAATTTTAATTAAGCAAACATGTGCAAAACCGAAACTAAAACCTGACCGGGAGCTCTGTCTGCGTATTATGTACTGTTTGATAATAACTGGAGGTGGTATGCTGATCCCAAGGGTGCATAGTAAGAAAACTGTGAAAGCCAGACAAGCGAAGCGTTGGACAAACACCATAGCGGAAGGAAGAAAGTTTTCCCGTGCTATACCCTTGCTAAATGCCGACGCCGTCACGCAATAAGCGCTGTAGTGGCTGTATAGCGATGCCATCAGCTGCGTCACGTCGGTTGACATGCCAAACATGACGTCACACAGACATTGTTGCCAATAATTGTGGCAAGCGAGGTGAACTTCTCGAGGCAATCTTTAAAATTCATTTGCAAACAATCAACGCATCTCTCAAGCCTGTAATTTGCATAAATCACGGAAATGTGCAAGGGAATGTGCCCAATGAATTTCATTGAGGTCCGTTGACCTCAAAACATTTCCGGAGTAGGCCTTCAAGAGGCACCAGTAGTAATATTTTTCTTTTCTTTTAATAAAATCTTTGAAGAAAGCCGTAACCACCGAAACCTAACGGACGATAAAAAAAAACAAGTAACAGTGCTTAATTGTAGTGCGTCAAACAGCCTGTTTATTTATTTATTTGTTTATTTATTTATTTATTCATTCACATTACCTTACAGGCCCCGAATAGCATTGAGTAGGGGGGTACAGGAAATTCACCATAAATAAAGCCTAAAAAGAAATGGCATAAGCAAGTGTCAAGGAAGGCAATCGTAAAGGTTTCAGCAACACAATTTCTCAACGCTGTGCGTGCACAGATTACGGTGCCGCGGCGATTGATACAGGTTACGAAATACTGGCTTTCAGAATAGCTTGCAAAGATTTTGAGGAGTGGTATTTCTATCGTATTTTTTTTATATCATCAATTTTTTTATATCAGATAACCATAGGCTTCATGTAGGTTCTAAAGAAGTAGGTCTTCAATTTATGTCTATCACAATATTGTTAGTCGAGGTTTTAGATTCATTTTAAAATATTTGCACCAAAAGGGTCCGCTTAAGCAACATACACTTCCTCTGGTAAGAATGAAATCTTCCTTGTCGGTGGCAATGAAACCCAAACCCTCTAATAATCAGGTGCGTGCAATATCAAAAATAGTGAACTTCTGTTTAACCCTTTAAACCATGAATTCTTTAACCAGCAGATATTTTTCTCATTGATTTTGAGTAAGTACAACCTCAAGAACACAAAAATAATTTTCTATAATTATCCTAGCAGTAAACAAGAAAATTGGCTCCATGTCCTGAATATAGGACACGAGGGATTAGTGATTTTAAAGTGAAATATGTTTTATTGAAATACATTTATTTCTTTACACTGTTAGTGCAAGTTGGCTTTGTTAAACTAACATACAACAACCACGTATTATTTACAGTGCCTAAAACATTCAATAGTAAGTCTTTGCGCTCGTGATACAACAGCTCCTCATTGCACTTGAATGACTACCATCTACTTATTGAACACTTTAAAATATCCAAGATCCTAATACTTGCCTAATTCAGCTTTAAAGCAGCGGAATTCATTCCGTCCACGTTTACAAGGTCAAGCTTTTTGAACTACACTTTATCGTCGTTTTTTCTAGCTCCACCACGCCCAAATATTATATTTCATAAAACGAAATAAAATTTCAAACATTATATTTCGCTATTAGATACGCTTACGCATGATGTGAGTGATTTGGGCAGGCTTCTATACTACAATAACAAGAAATCAACAGTTTTTACAAAAGATACACTTCTCGTTTAGCCTGAATGCATTCAGAGGTCTCACAACCATTGAGCCCTTGTGCTCTATTTTAGGACTTGAAGATTGTCCACTGCTGCGGGCGATACGTTAGTGTTAGGGAAGACCTACTTTGTGAATAGCAAGTTAAACATCTTAAAAACAGCATAGAAGAATACGATTGATACTGATCGAACAGTCAACCAGTAAGGTGTTCATTATTATTGAGTTGTGGTGAGCGTCATCGTTATCGCATTCCACCATATTGTTTTAGGATAGTTCAGACAGCTTTTTCAATTTTGGACTTTCTTATGTCACAATTAGAAGCAAAATTTCTTTCTGTTCTTTTTATAGGATGCCAGGGCTGAAAAGGTTAATATGCGTCTGCATATCGTCCGCGGTCCTCAAGAAGAGACAACCATCTTCGGCAGAAAAATTAAAGGCTAATGTGTGGCATGCTCGACTCTCTGGTCAAAAACGCAACATTATCGTCAAACAAGCCAATAAGCAAACGCATGGTCGAGCGTACATTCTAGATACAGCGAGCAAATTTACTGCAGTCTGTACTCGTAGTAGAATAAATTTGATCACAGAGAAACCACCTCATTCAATAGGCCTGAACTGAAGATGTATTTTGTTCAGTAGGCGCACATGCAGCATCCGCATTGAGACGAGGGAGCGGGCACTTTTGCGTTAAGAGGTACAGAAAGCGCTGCAAAAAAGATGGCCTTGAAAGATGCAACGCAAGGGGCTGGAACAAAAGTGTTTCGCTACACTACGCGCACAATCAACTGCACGGCGTGTGCACTTCGCTTTGTGCTATGAAAGATTGCGCGGTAGACCAAACACTCATCACATCACAGGAAATAATCGTGTGAACCTACTACAGAAGCCAATGAAAGCTTTCACCAATATACACGAATGTGGCTAGGGTTTACTCGTTAAGAGCACGCACCACCGAGCACCTGAAAAGAATGGTGCAGCACTGTAGCGCACACTTCAATAAGGAACCTTGTATAAGACGTCTGTTTATTTTTGGAGTAATATCTAAAACAATGACGTGAAATAAGCTGTGGCCTGCCCCATCTACCTCGTCATGAATGTTTTATCAAGTTCACGCATGACGGCGCCATTGATAAGGAATTGATGCCTTGAGGTTTACTTATGTGGTGCAAAAACAATCCAGCGTATGACTGATGTAGTTTATATGCGCTTACTTTAGCTGATAGCCTGGAAATATATTAAAAAAAAGAAATATAACACAATGATGTAGACGACTAAACCACAGTATATGTAAAAGCCAATGCGGGTCCGCTGAGTAATTATTTCGTTCACTCTAAAAAAGATAAAAAATCTAAGAATAAAATGTCGACTGATGTATAGTGCTCAAATAGTGCAACATTACAACCAGGTTTGTATAAGATATTCGTAAGACGTTTGATGAGACGACGTTCATTTCACCTTTCTCCGAACGTCAGGAAGTATGAGACAAGGATAGTGGTATTTTGGAAATATCAAGCGTTCAACCCTTGTCATAAGCAGCGATGGCTCTCACTGGTTATGGTTAGGCTTCTGCAAGCTCACGCGCACCGTTGCCAATCTTCAATACCAATAATTTGCAGGTGCTAATCAACCGTAGGTTCTGTAACCGAAATGGCACCCGTCAAAGTCATTTATTCGAGATTAAACACTTACATAAGCAGGAAGTGTGCTGAAAGCCTATAGGTACGAAGAAAACTTGACGTGCCAATGTTTTTGTGTCACGTTCTGCATGTGAAATGGTAAAGGTGTCATCGCAGTGAATATTGCAAGGCTTTTTTTTTTACCGACGAATGCTAGGCAGACTCATTGTTGATTATGTCTGAAATATTTTCTTTGTTGAACACGGTCGTTTACGGGTTCAGCCTTCCCAACTCCTTGGACATGTAAATCTGTGTTCTCTTCTTGTGTGTCTCATTCATAAATAATTTAAATAGCGTGCTATCATAAAATATTGTTTCCTTTACTGCTGACACAATCTAAGTTATCTAATATGTTTATGAGGAGACCAAAGCTAACTACGAAAGATACAACCTGATAAAGAAACTTTGTGATAGAAACGGTGTTCTGATTAAAGCAGTTTCATATAACCCATTTCATTTATGGCTAGTTACGAAACTCTAATTTCACAGACCGAGACACTGTCCCTGTAACCAAAGCTGTGACTGATGTAGCCCCTGATGATTCCTTGAGGCCCAGCTTTGTAACTACTGTGGGCATGGCCGTTTCCGAAAGCAACAAGCTTGGCCCTGGCAAATGCAAATGAGAGTTCCTTATTTCGCGTTTTTATTTAAACGTATCAGAGGCTAATTTCTGGAAGCACATTTATTTCCTTATAGGTGTTGCGTTTCCCGAGCTTTCGCAAGGTGAGAAAACCATTTGACTAACATTCTGACGAGGACTAAAAAGTGATAAACTTTGTGACGTTTCACTCAGTTTCTGAGAATATGGTTCGTCGGTGTAACAGCTATTGCGTCTTTTATTGTTGAGGCACTGTACACAAAAAGGGGCGTATACTCTGTTATCCAGCGTGAACTTTGCTGGTAACACTGGTTGTGCAAGAAAGGATCAATTGAACGAAACGTTTGGGAGGCGGGCACACAGTGAGAGCGTCCAGATGAATTGCTCGTCAGAAGATATTATCCGAGATGGTAACATGCCCACAATAGGGCGTAGCCCAATTCGTTGGCAGTTTAGGCAGTTCTGCTTGTCCATGACGATTGAACTTTCTCCAAATGCACTGTTACGCTTGCGCGCTGTCGCAGCGAAGTTAACGCGTAAAAAACAGTGGAAGTTATGTGCTTGCAATCTCTAAAATCCGAAGGCCACCAAGCTCTTGCCTAATATCGGCCACGCCTCCACAATTCCCACGAGAACGCTATGGCTGCGGCCTTCCCGATATCTTGTATGTAGGGCGGGACTGGCATTCTGTCCTTCAACTTCTTTGTAGTGTTGGAAATTACCTGAAATCTTTTTTGATATTGCCTCCCACGATCACAGAAATGCTTAACTTTTTCAAATTTTTTTGGGCCCACAATCCTCCACGTTGTCATCGCCTCCTAATGGAGGGTTGAAGGTCTTGAAACAACTTTTTATTTGTAGTCGTATTGTAGTAAAAGATACCATGCACGTGAATCTGTGAACGGAGATTTTAAACCTGCAAAGATATTTCAAATGTCACATTTACGATAAACGTAATGACAAATTTCCAGATCATAAATAGGTAATACCTTACGGGTCATTACGGTAACTCGGAATAAATGAACTAAGTGTTCAAAACTACATGGCTTATCTAGAAGGTCAATCTTACAGGCTAATGCAAACTAGATGCCAAAACGGCGTCTTCCTAGATAAGAAATAATTTTAAACTGTGAGGTAAAGATCAGCGTCGCGTAAATAGGTGGTATTTATCATATAATTACAGTTCTGTCAAGCTTCAGATGAAAAGAAATGTTTCAGCTTATAATTCAAGTGCTGCAAAAAAGCATTCTACCAAGTTTGTCTAAATATCTCCAGAGAAACTTCCTCAAAACTGCAGGAAGGCACATCCACTTCACAGAATTACCAACACTAAAAAAAATTACGTTTCAAGTTTTAAAAACATATGTAATTTCAACTATTCATGTTTCAACAAAAGAAAATGATATTCTGTCATAATATTGGATTTTCCAAACATAACTTGAACTATATTTGCCTCAAAACTATCCGAAAGTCAGTATTTTTTACAATTTGGTGCTTTTCTAAGACCGCCGTCCCCCCTTAAGAGAGGGATTCTGTGTGTGTGTCAAAAACGACAGTTCGACGACTTATAGTACAAAATATTCTACTATGGTAGAGCAGTAAAATGTCCCAGTCTCACTCCAGTACAAAGACGTTCTCATTGAAGTTGTTCTTTTTTCACGTTTCTTTTTGTATCATGAACTCAACCCCCTCATTGTGTTCAGACATATAGGCAATCTGAAAGTGTGGGGCGTCCCTTGTTAGTAAGACCTAGTTTGTTGGAATGATGGGCTAAGTGTTAAATACAGCAACGCCTATATTAGTCACGTTTTTTACAGATTGAGTTCTGTGTGAAAGTTCGCCTTGCATGACAGTGTAAACACAAATATTTCTCGATAAGTGGCAAAAGAAGTATAGGTATGCAAAGGAAGTATATTACAATAGTTTTTAACTTGTATGTTGTTCACACAAGCAAATTGTTCCAACAGGCTGGAATACTACCCGTACGCCGGGCAGTATGTTGCTGCCAGGAAGTGCACATTGGTGTCTCGGCCGCCGCTTCCATCCAGTGCGTCACAGCCATCCACGAAGCCTAGCACCTCAGGTAGTGTGGACATACACACACAACGCCATCTATTGAGCAATTCTTAATCTGGAGGTGGCTACATACTAAATACGGAGGAAGGAATGAACCACAGCCTAAGATGCTTCCCCCTAAAAAATTGGCCCGTATCTGCATGTTACACCGCAAATCTAGTCGAAAGACAATAGTCGTGCGTCTGGAGAAACTGAAAAAAAAACGTTTATTTGATGTTCTGCGCAAGAAAACCGGTGAATAGTATTGTGGAGGCGCGCGTTAGAGTACCTCGAGTGTGCAGCGGAAGCGAACTAGCGCATCGAGTCACGTTACACGTGAGACAAGAGCGCTATCTGGCAGTTATCTTGGAACACGAGGCGCGCGCCATGCGCACCCGTCTCTGAGCTGATAAGGTGTAGAACGCAAGGCAACGGGTAGGTGCCACCACTGTGTCATCTTAGCAAAGGGTTGGAAACACTTGACGTTTCGTGCAAGCGTTGCATGGCCAGTGCAGCGTTATAAAGGCTACCATCTTCAAGATTACTTATGTATGCTTTTTTCAGTAAAAAATACACATACAAAAATGACGTGTTGTTATGGTGCCTCTGATATGCGCGATAATTGCTTTTTAATTGACAATCACACAAGTATGAACGCTGAACCTTGAGCAATATTGGTGAGCGCTGCGGATTAGGTTGGCCGTTTAGACTATCGTTTGGTCACTTTGATGTTGTTTGAAGTACCGTTAAGGGTGGACAAATATACACATGTACAGGCAGACAGACAGACCAAAATGTTTGCGTCGAAGGTCCCCAAGAATTACTATCGACTTTTAAAAAAAAAAGAACATCAAGCACACCTTGTGCCACACGCCACCATGTGACAGGAGGCACGAAAGGGCCACTCTACGTGCAGCACTCAAAAATAAAACAAAGAGATCGGCAGATCTCTCTAAACATGGGCGTCAATTACATGCGAAGCGTGCATAAGGAAAGTTATTCTCTGCCAATTTCAAGATGCCCTAAACCTTCAGAGTGGGATAGATGTGGTGCTCAATAAATATATGTAGAGATACACTGGCAGAGCAGGCCCGTGAACTGTGCGTTGTAGCGGCGCTGGCGCATCGGCGTCTACTTGCAGTGCATGGTGTATTGCTCGAGTTCGGCTTGTGGGTCGTCGCACTGTCCAATTAAGTGTGAAACACTGACTTTCAGGACCACATAGCCAGTTGCCGCATGGATCTGGGCTGCTCGAAAGAAAACAGTGTTCTTTCAAAGAATTTATATAAATATTTTCATTATCAGCTCTTATGATTAGTGAACCTATGCAGCGATTTAATAAACATTCAGTATAAGTCATTTTAAACTTCAGCCATCGATATAGGGCTAGTTAACTTTCTTCTTTAGTAGACTTGTAATATTAATAATAAAAAATTGTCGGCTTAGAGCCCCAAAACCACTACAAGTATATAGAAGATGCCCTGACGGAAGGATTCCAATCTTTCGACGACCTGGAGTTTTTTAATGTGCACCCAAATCGGTAGGCACATGGGCTTCAAGCATTTTGACGTCCAGGATTACATCCTGTGACCAGAGGTTGAGCAGCCAAGTGTTTAGCCACTAGACCATTGTGGCGGATTTAGTATGCTAAATGTTGCCCCGCCGCGGTGGTCTAGTGGCTAAGGTACTCGGCAGCTGACCCGCAGGTCGCGGGTTCGAATCCCGACTGCGGCGGTTGCATTTCCGATGGAGGCAGAAATGTTGTAGGCCCGTGTACTCAGATTTGGGTGCACGTTAAAGAACCCCAGGTGGTCGAAATTTCCGGAGCCCTCCACTACGGCGTCTCTCATAATCATCAGTGGTTTAGGGACGTTAAACCCCACATATCAATCAATTAGTATGCTAAATATTGTCAAAACGAGAAATAACCGCTTCACTGGTCTTCAATGAAAAACAATAGTGGGTCACAGTGCCTAAGCAGCTAAAAACAAAGGAATTCTTACAAACAAGGTTCCAGCGGGAAGAATGGCGGACATTCTTTCCGCTGGAAGAATGGCGGAATTCGGAATGGCGGGATAAGGCTACTATGCTTCGGCCTGCAATACAAGCGAGAAGTATCGAATAAAATATTTTGGGCGGCATCACGCGAATGCCATGACTACTCCTTTTTGTGTCTGTTTTAGTTTCAGAGTGTGTGTACTGGCCTCGCGTACCGAGATTATATGCCCGAGGAAGTGCATTGTTGGCCGAACAAATTCCATGTGCGTGGGTGGGTATGTCTGCGAGGCTTCCGTGGCTACCCGCGTATACTGGATAAGTACAACGCTTCAGCTTGTGTCGCTGAACTTCGAGCTTCTTAATATGTAACCGCAAATGGGTACATCGATACCAAATTCACTGCGTTAGGTCGTAAGGATGAAAACTGCAGTGATAAGCAAGCAGGCCTGCAAAATTTGTTTCACGACAAAGAGAGAGAAAGAGAGAGAGAAAGAGGAATAGCGACTCACTTACCTGGTGCTTACGCTGCCTGTGCTGCTGCGATACGGGCTAGAGTGCCTGGCAGCAAGGTTCCTCGTCCTACATACAGAGAACACCAAGAGGACGGCATGTTGCTTATTATCCCGGATAAAGGAGCCCATGCGCACTTTCTTTTTTGCTCGTGAATTACATTGCCCCCAGGTCTTACTAAGCGGCTCTGCACCTCAGCGTGCCGCTGGGATTTAGAAGTCTGGCATGCTTGCCGGGGCGTAAAAGACGATGCTCGCGTTATCGGAGCCTTAATGAAGCGGCCGAATCGTTAATTTGGGAGAATATAAAAAAGAAGGCGCCCCAGAAATCCCCCAGATGTTGAGTAAGCGAAGCGAACTCGACATTTCTCTTCTCACGCCATCGTCCTACGCCATCATCTTGACATGAGATGGAAGTTTACTTTGCTGAAATTTCTTTAATTTAGTGGCGAAGCTCCTGAAGGCGTGAATGGTGTTTCTCTTGTATGTAGATGCCACCTCTCGCTTTAATCTTTGGAATGTCCGCTGGATGGCCGTACTTGTATATCATAAAAAGGTGTGAGATGGTGGTACTTGGAGTATTCACTAGATGGAAGGACGGACGGATAGACAGACAGACAGACGAATGGATGAACGGTTTACAGACAGGCTGGCAGGCAGACAGACAAACCGACAGATGCTTCGCCCCACGCATCATCATTCACTCCGTTGATATGCTGTGATTTTATTAACGGGTCATGAAGCGACAACGAAACTTCCTGTTAGCAATGTCTTCTGCTTCAGTAAGAATTGGAAATACCAATTACAAAATATTTCTACACAATATTCAGTTTATAATCAAATACTCTCATTTGAATTCGCAGTTTTTTGAGGGGGCGGAGGGGGCCTCACTAGAGACCATGCAAGATAATTGGCCCTATAGACATTATCATATGACGTGAATGACACGTCAGCCAAAGAGAAAATACAGACATAGCTTTATCTTGCTCTAATGTAATAGATTAATGGGAACATAGAAAATAAACCAATAGCAGCACTTTTTGCACTCTGAGTTGTACGCTGTACAATACCAGCGAGTGATCTACTTAGTTCCGCTTTCATGTACATCCACGCTATGTCATGTGTGTGTCCACGCCTTCCCACCAGTTGCTTTGCCTCAATCGGAGCAGGCAGTACAGCGTCCCAGTTTTTCTTTACTTGTTTCGCAAGGTTGTTTGCTACTGCGTGTTATGGGTGGTTTCGACTTAGCTATGCCACCGTGGGCGTCGTCAGGCAGTGGAGCACAAGTTATCAAAGTGCCAGCAACGTTCGTTTTCTCGAGCAGCCCAGTGAGCCACAGCACAGAGCAGTATGGCTCCGTCCTATCAACCGTGGTGGTCTCGATGATATGGGCAAAGAGAGTGGAGCGTCATGGTTGGGGTTCCGCAAGTAGAGGTTCTGCCACGCGGTCTCGTTAGGAGTGCTTCCATGGCGCAGACGCCTTCGCCGTCGTCGCCTCCGCCGCTGTCTTGCTCTGAAGATGGCCGACCTCGAATACGCATGGGTGTGTCGGCATACGACTCAAAGCCCCACAGCCGACTCCGATCTAGCAAATGACGCTGTATCTCGGCGATGTCGGCCATTATACGCTGTTTTCATGAAGTTTTGGTATTGTCATGTAGATGACGGCGCCGCAATCGAAACAGTATGATGCTGCGAACCATGGTCAACTGAGGCTCAACAACATCGCTGCGTCGCTATGTTTTGTTGACGATGAAGGCTTTTCATTAGCTGTCTTAAACAGACATCAGTGGCACAATTGACGAGAACGTGAGCTTGGAAACCAATATTGCGCTTTTTTAGCTATTCAGTGAGCGCAAACTATCAAACGAATCGAGCTGTAGTACTCATTCATTTATTTTACCCTCATGGCACAGAGTACATTTCAGAGGGGAACGGGTATTGTACAACAATAAAAACAAGGAATAAAAAGAGCATGCCGCACAAATATAGCAACTGATTCAGGCACAAAAATTAACGCATATAACAACTTTATAAAATGAAATAAGAAGTAAAGAATGAACAATATTTTTATTCGCATAAGTGATGAAAGCTTTATAAGGTCATTGTTGAGTAAAACATAAAAAACGGTAATTAGATAATGATTGTTTTTAGGATATGAGTAAATTTAGTGTAGTCGGTGATGCTTGTTACAGATGCAGGCAGAGAATTCCAATCATCAGAAGTTCTTGGGACATATGATTGGGTCTATATTGCTTTATGGCAATGAAGGATTTTGACCTTTTGTATGTGATTACGACAACGTGAAACGAAGGGAGCAGGTTTGGTAATTGGGGAATGATGTATCAGATTATGACTAATATTTTATCAAATAGACAAGTGCGACTGTTCTTTCGGCGGGCACCTAGAGGGAGGACATTTTGAGATGCCTTCATTTGGGTGACACAACCTGAATGATGGTAATTAGCCAAAATGAAATGAGTTGCATGGTTCTGAACCAACTACAACATGTGGAATAATATTGCCTGATAACGAGTCTCATACATGTAAAGCATATTCCACTTGAGGCCGGATGTGCGTGGTATATAGCAATAATTTAAGTGACGACGGATGAAGAAAAAAGTTTCTTGGAAGATATTCGAGTGTTTTGCAAGCCTTGAATGTTATATGTTCCGTATGTAATTTACAGGACAGAGTGTCAGTCATGTATATGTCTAGGTACCCGTAAGAAGTCACACTTTCAAGGGGTTCAGACAGTGAAGAGATGGCCAGGACTTTGAATCCACACGTAGGTGAAAATTTCTGTGAAATTTTTTCTGACCCCTTCGAGCGAATGAATATAAACACACAAAACTAGGACATGCAAGAAGCTGGTGTACGCCCAGGCTTAAACAACATCTGGTAGAATAAAACATCTCGAACAAGTCGTATACCTTGTCGTCAAAGATACGCAGCTATGAATGACAGCATACCATAGACAATAGATATTGTGGCCGGTGAATGTTGCCGCAAAAAGTTGTGATATTTTTTCCGTTGTGCTATGTGGCTTTCGCAGAGAGGTTGACATCATTGAGTTTCCTAATAGTAACTAGAAGTGACTCTGGCACTGCGATCGTTCAGCGATCATGGGAATGATAGGTTAGAGCTCTGAACGGGTCAATTTTGCCAGCCGGAGCCCTGCCCAGCCCGAAAACATATTGCTCCGGCAAGCCCAAGCTTGGTCCGGTGTTTTTAAATATGGCCCGTACCCGGCCCAGGCCCGAAAGGCTTGAGCCTGGCCCGGCCCAGCCTGGCTCTACCCAGCCTGTTTGAGCTAGTTATGCCTTGAACATAAACGAGGCATTGTCCATTCTTCGGTTATTGTTAAGTAACTTCCTCACTAAAGATATATTATAGTGAGTGTTTTGTAACTTCTTTCAGTGTCATGCCGTTTCATTGACATACTCTGTGAACTTTCGGCTAATTAAGCTCATAAAGCTTTTGAGAAATAACTGCAGGGTAATGTAAAACATAACTGTAGTCATAACTACCTGTCTCATGTACATCATGCCAACGACACAATGTTGTTCTTGCATTTTATAAAACGATTACAAAGTATGCTGCCCTGATAAAGTGAGAAAAATGTCAGTCATTTATATTGTGAGTTTACTTAAATTTCATGCGTGCCAGGGCTTTTGAGTAAAAGTACCAAATCTCTGGCAACATAAATGAATATTCAATGCAATAAAATACGTGCTCCAGCTACATTTGAGAGGAATACACCAGGATGGACAGCGTTACATATAATAAAGCTATTGCGTTGGCTTTTCGGCTGTCTGCAACGTACACTATGTTTTCGAGCTCGAAACAAGAAAATTGACGGCAGATCCACGTAGTGATTGATGATGAGATTGGGCAAAGCTCCTAGAAGCAATACTGTGAAATTTTCTTCCGTTAATTCGCCTGCCGATATGTGTGTTTCCTCGCCGCTTCCCATAGCCGAACGTTTTCAAGATCTGCTTCGCGACGTTGACGTGCTGCCTCGGCCTCTCGTTACCGTACGGAAGGATCTTGCCGACGCTGACGTGTGCTGCGCCTTCATGTTCACGTACGGCGGGATCATGCCGACGCTGCCTTGCTGATGTGGCTTCTTGTTCCCGTACAGCAGGATCTTGGCGGCGACGTCGCGCAGCTTCCTGGCGCGCTTCTGCCTCGCGTGCTCTCACTTCGGGGTGTGCGAGCGCGCACCGCCACTGCCCTGCGCGCCCACATTTCTGCATCCTTATCCATACAAGCACACACCGACGGCAACGAGCATCGGCAACTACAAACCTGCATCGATATGGTTTTGATTATAATACCATTGCTTTAGAAAACACCTTGCGACTTTCGTTATGCAGCTGGCGTCTCATTTTTGTTTTGCTTTGGAAACATCTGACACAGGAGAAATAGACAGAGGAGAAATATCTCCAGGCATTACCTTGGAGGTAAACAATGGCTGTTACTGAGAATGAGAGACAGCAGAAGTCGGCTTTTAACACTTCTACTTCTACTAACGTTTCCTACTGGAACATCCCAATAGCTGCTAATGGGGAATGAGAGACAGAAGAATTCGGCTTTTAGTTAACGCGCACGCTGCAATTTTTTTATTGTTCAACAACGCACAGGAAAAATGTCCCACCAGCACCACCTTGGAGGTCAAATCGTAAGACTGGTTACTTACTACGACTACGACTACAACTACGAGGGACGAATAGGTGATGCTATAAGGAGCTTCGCCCCTAAAAGGTTATTTTCCCGCACTTCTTCTACGAGTCATGGCCACCACAGTTTCATGATTGTCATGGGGACCCACGCTTATTAGCAAGCGAGCCACCGTTCTCGCTGTTCCCTGAAGATGCCTATTTTGTCGTCTTCTCGGGACTCCTCCAATCTTTGAAATTGTCATGTCCTTGTGGGAAAATCTCTGTAGAGCCTTTATTGGCGCTCAGCGCAGCGCCGTATACAACATGAAATTCATCCGAACACTCCAATAACAAACGAGCCTCTCCCCACTTTCCTTCTTTGTCTCTTCAGTCCACGTAGTACGAAAGACTCCCACTACGACAATTTCACTAACCTTTCCTAAGTATTCTCCACAGGCAGCCTTTTATAGCCCGTGTAATCCCTCCACGAATCCTCCCCAGAACGAATGATGCTATCATTTTCACCTTGCTTGCATGAGTTTTAGCGAAGTCCTATAATAGTGTGTTTCAAAAAGCCCCTACTCATGACTATCTCTCTTCAGCGTTACTTCCTTATCGGAATATGAAACTCTGCAAAATAAAAGAACAGAAAGCCTTCAGAGATGCGTTAGCTTCAATGACACCTCCCGTGTGTGCATTGTTCTAACTGGCGCACGCTTAACAACTTTAACGGCAGTCTCCAACCGCAGCCACAAGCACCATATCGACACTGCTGACTTGTAGCAGCTTCGATCAGGACACACTGTCATTTGGGAAGGTGTTGTAGTTGTTGATGAACCATTGAGTCTTAACTACGTACATGCATCAAAAACAGCGCGCTTGTTTAACACGTGGGTGTGTCTTAGTGAACATAACCATTCACATGGTCCAGCGAGAGTGCCCTGAAGGCCACCATGACGACAGCGTCGATGCATGTCATTCGAATTGTGGTGTGTGTAACGCTGATGTTGCGGCAGCCATTTAGGCCAGTTGCCTTCTTGCTAGGTGTCGTGTTCGAAGGGATAGCTGACGCCATTAGTACGTGTCTTCGAATACCTCTTCAAGTTGGACATTGAAAGTTACCCATCTTCTCCGTTCGAAGAGGCGTCCTACGCAGCTGGGGTTCTTATCGTACCTGTTTCTCCGATTACTTCTGACAATTTATCAGTGGCAGTCTTCTCCGCATTTCTGTTTTTCTTGTGCAACTTCTTACTTTTTACACCTGGTAACTGTTTTTTTCTTCAAAGAAATTGCAACACTGTGATGATCCCTCCCTGATGTCCTTGGTAGCGTAACTTCACCACGACCATTTCGAAAACTAATGGCTTTGCTGAACACTTTCTGTCAATGTCTTGCTTGGGGAATGTCTTTCCTGCAACACTACTGGTATTCCGAAACCAGTTGCGACGAGTCGGAGAAGTTCTCCTTCTGATACACCTCTGTTCGGGTGCAGACAGGTTCGGTCAAATAGTGTTCCTCCTCGATGGATATATGGTCCTCGGGAGTCCACTCCATTTTCGTGTTAGTAGTGATTAACGCTCTGTTATCCGCCACCCAACGGACTTCGCTGTCAGTTGGCATTACTTTCCGAAACCGTTCCGACCCAATCAGAAGACAAACTGCGGGTTCCCAGGTGACACTTGGAAAAACAAGTGCATCCGCCAATGGTTTAACTTCCGCAATGATGACTTTATGAAGGTCTATGAAGATTCACCGATGTCGCCGCAGATGAAAAGAACAAAGTCCGCTTCTAACTGCTGGTATTACGGCAGTAAAAACAGAAATTAAAACAACTGGCTTTTAACCAGTAGAAAATGTTCGTCGAGCGAAATGGGTGAATGAAAGTTGTTCCTACGAATAGTCTATAGCCACTTTGAAACTTTCGGAAGGCGGGCACTGGTAATCATGTGAGAGCGATGAAATCTGGCTCATTTTGCTCACGAAGCTGAAACCGGCACACAAAACAGCGCATCTACCATTCACTACGAAAACGCGCTAATTGCGAAGGTAATTGTTAAAAATTTTGCGAAACTTTATTTTTAATTTATTTACCTCTGTACTTGATGTTTGTACACATCAAAGATGCCTTCAGTCAAAGTAAAAGCAACACTTCATGTAGCATGTAGATGGCTCCTTTTGTCATTTCTAAATAATAGTAAACATATTTCTTGAAACACCCTGTATATGAGACCCGGGACTAATATGGGCCTGACTCATGCCCGGGCCTGACCCAACAATGCCTTACCCGGCCCGCGGGCGAGTCCGGGCCCGTGCAGTGCTTTATGATGGGTAGTAGATTGATTTTACCCAGTCTTCGTGCTTGCGGGCTTCGAACGCAGTTGCGGCTTCGTTTATTGCAGTGTTCATGTTTTGTATTAAATAACTGTTTTGAACTTTGTGGCTCAATTCGTGGTTCAATAGTGTAATTAAAATAAGCTCTCTACGGCTCTGCGTGACCTTGGACAAACAGCTGGCTAACAACTGCTAATCGGTCATGGGAAGATGACGTCGAACCTCAAGAATAGAAACGCAGCCGTCGTGTCCGGCATCCAAAAGCAGTAAAATTCTCTCTGATGCTGACAACATGCTGGCCAATAGCTCTCAGCAGCGGCATTAGGAATCTCATGAATCTCATGGCACAACATTTACGTCAGCTCTATGGCGGGATTTTGATGAGGCCGTTAATCTATTTTCAACATCATCGGTTGGGTGTCATTAGTAGAGCAGCAAAAATCAAGGAAATGACTTGCAGTTGCGCTCTTTTTTAATGCTAGAGGTGCATATCACAACGTTTCCCATCAAGCTATATTCGACACGTTACTGGTAATTGGACTGGGAAGGCGAATATTTCGATGGATCCAAAGCAACTTTTACGACGATGCTTTTTTGTATTGACTAAAAATGGCCCGACCTCAGACCACGACATGTGTCATGGCATCCATCAAGGCGGTGTTTCAATCCCGGTTCCTTTCATTCTTGCTCTACTTAGACTAATAGAAGCTCTCCCGAAAAAAGTCACTGTATCAGTATACGCTGATGGCATCGGCGCTGGGGCATTAGCAGTGACGCGCCTACAGGTTCGAGGAAGGATACAGAAGGCAGCATCTGACTATCTTCGCACGTAAAATTTAACTATCTAAACAGAAAAAATGTGTGCTGGTGGCCTTTGCGCAAAAAATGATGACGAGTTACCCGATTTGAAATAATGGTAAGCCCATCTCTTACAATCGAAGTCATCGCGTTTTAGGTATCTTTATTGACCTCGGCCTCTCCTGAAGCAATCACGTGACTCCCTTGAAAGCAAAACTCGTATCTATTGCCTATGGCCTGAACGTTATTGCTGGAAAAAGATGGGGTCTATCATTTAGTTTCTTGCTACAGCTACGCCAAACACTTGTTATTGCTGTACGGCGCTGTTGCTCACCTCTGTGTACTAAAACTTGCAATTCAAGCATTCGAGCACTTTAGAGCGTGAAAGCAGACAGTACTTATTTGTCTTCCCCTACCACGAACTACCTCAACAGCCTGAAAACTTATATTGCCTTTGCACCATCCGGCAACGACCTACGTCACAACTGACATACAAAAAGCGCATATTAGGAACATTTTTATTAATGGTGTCGATTAATATGGCGTTCCTTCAAGAACAACGACTGCAGGCATTGTTTTGTAATGTCATCAGCTCCCGTCGTGTTTGCCATCGTTCGGTTTCACACCATTGGCGGGTTCACAGGCCGCCTTGTGGTGCCTACGACAACCAGATGTGCGCTTTGCTGTCCTAGGAATAAGAAATAGACAAAGCGTTTTACCTTGGCCTTGAAGCAAGTAGGTCTGGCCTATTCGCACTCTTTATATGCTCACATAATCTATGTATACACGCATGGCTCTACCACTCAGACCAGCTCCACCAACGCCACCATCATCAAACCACTACATAAAACATCACTTACAAGCTCTGTCACGTGAGCATATCGACAAACCAAGACATTATTACCCTGCGAGGTGCCATCGATCATATCAGTTAACAATCGTCTAATAGCATTCTTGTGGTAATCTAGCGACTTTACAGAGTCTATCGTTAACAGCATGTTGTGGGTCGTGCGAACAACTAGTGTGAGAGATCAGAAAATTGCTATACTATATGTACAAAAAACACAAAATCTTCCAGCAGATACCAAGTCATCGTATTATCTCCGGTAACAACCTCGCCGATGAATCTACCAGAAATGCACACGTAAACAAAAACGTTGCTTACGTACTTTAATCTAAAAGATTGACGTAGCTGGTCACTTAAGTGACCTGGCGCAGAACATGACATTCTGGAAGTGGTAGTCATCACAGTTCGAACATGATTGCCTAGTTGTTGTTTGTGGCCATCAAGGATTTTCTTCGTCAGGCTGGATCGAACTGCCGGAGTAATGAAGACTTGTTGCAGATGTTCTTTGGAGGCATTCCAGTTGGGAAAGTCGATCTGGTGATTAGAAAACAATATCTTCGCCACAATGAAAAGGTAGAAAGAGACGTGGCAGAGCTTGTGCGGATCGTCCCAACGTTTCGCTACAATCACTATGTCATATTGGTGTATCCAGTCGTCCACGTCCTCATTTTTGAGTCCATAAAACAAAGGGGGCTTCCGAGAGGGTCCGATGACGATCCAAGAGTGAGTAGCTGCTGCAGTCGTAGCCAGAGGGGTACGTAAAGGGAGAAGCATCTGAAAGTTCGTCCTTCGGTATGCTGGCGGACACGTAGCCCAAACAGCTACCTGAGCGAAGCTCCAGGATGGAAAGTGGGCGAGCAGGGACGGAGAATCGAGAAGCATCCTCCACCAGTCTGAATGTAGTCCTTCACACGCCTTTATTAGGCCTGGAAGACCAAAAACAGTCACCTCCGAGGCACAGACCAGACTCAAGAGCTATATTCACTAACGATGAAGATGAGGAACACTGTGATGATAGTTATGTACAGGTAATGAAGAAGCGTGTTGTAAATGTCCAAAGTATTCTCTAGACCAATCTCTACGACAGCGGTCACCCTGGGGTCTTTCCAGGGAGGAAGGTACGCTGTTACGCCTCTGCATCTTGACGTAGCCGTCACCAATGCCTTCTTATTCAAGGTTGGAATGGCGGACAGCGCGGAGTGCAAAGACTGCAGCGTCAGTGAGACAATTGAACGCCTTATGCGTTAGTGCTCGACATATGCATACGAGAGGCTTCACCTCCAGGCTATTTTAAACGAACTGAAAGAAAGTGATTTCACTGTCCAAACGAAATTGGAACCGTAACACTGCCCATCTCCGTTCTGAAAGGCAACGAAGGAGCTGTTGCGTTTCCTCAAAGACACCGGCCTGATTCATCGTTTGTGATAAGAAATGGGAAATTGTTATGCGTTGGCCCATTCAGTGACTTTTTGGTCGTCCTCTATAGCTTTCCTTCCCCCTTTACCCTTCCGCACTCGAGCGTAGCCTACCCAGGCTCCGCCTTGGTTAATTCTCCAAATTTCTCCTCAATATTTCTCTCTATCTCTCTCTCTTTCTCCATCTCTCTATGGTTTAGATGAGCGGAATGCTGCGAGTTACTACTATATCCAATAGTATGAACTGCTCATCTATGATACGGCCCTTAGGCTGAAGTATGATGGTGAGCTGATAGATTTGCAAGGCAACCGAACTCGGCATCACCGCGACCACAGCAGTGTTTAGCTGCTTTTGGCGATAGCCGACTGGTCTCGAACCATCCTCTACGTTTTGGTAACAAACGGAAGCAGGGAACGCGGGGCATGCCCTACTCGCGTGGAAGTGACTCTGGGCTTGTGTACTTTCGTTCGGACGCAGACAAGAGCAAGCCTCACGCACGTTTCTCTCGATTTGCCGCGGTTGAAACTATGTGCGCTTCAAGGAGAAGTATTATTATACTTGCCTTTATGCTCATATCTTCCTCGAGCTCACGTAGTGGGGCGAATGGTTAGTGTTTGTCACAAGTATGAAATTGACGGTATGGTAACAGCAGCCGTGTCCTTCGTTGATGTCGGTGGTCTGACTGAGACAGTCAGGTTTTTGGCAGCCGGTAGGTCCATATACTCATGTCGGTTTCCTCATATACTCATGTCAGGTCCATATCCTCATGTCGGAGGGCTCTGGAGAAGCCATGAACGCATGAAACTTGGACGGGGTGATACAGCAGCAGTGGCCGCCGGTAGCAAGTCAAGAGGTGAGCCCGCTTACGAGCTCAGAAAACAGCGTCTCAGATATAACTTGCTGGATCCGATAGATAACAAGCGAGCAAGTAGCTAGCACAATGAAAGCTGCGGCGATCGCTTGACAGCTAAGCACCGGCCAAGTAGTAGATATCGTTCCAGCACGCGTTAGAAACACGCCCGCTCACATCGGACGCGGCCAAGCGAAAATAAGACGATACTTTTACGTGAATGGTTTGCAGCGTAGTCTCATTCTGTTTGGCAAACTAGTTTTACAATTGCTACGTTGGTCGTAAAATAGACACTTTCTTGTTTAAATACGAAGCATTTGTTAATCTATCTATCTATCTATCTATCTATCTATCTATCTATCTATCTATCTATCTATCTATCTATCTATCTATCTATCTATCTATCTATCTATCTATCTATCTATCTATCTATCTATCTATCTATCTATCTATCTATCTATCTATCTATCTATCTATCTATCTGCTTCCACCTGGGGGATCTTGTAATCTCCCCCTTAATTTGGCGTGAACCAAAGTTCATAAGGGGCCCCACCGTGGTGGTCTAGTGGCTAAGGTTACGGCTGCTGACCCGCAGGTCGCGGACGGAATGCCGGCTGCGGCAGCTGCATTTTTGACGGAGGCAAAAATGTCGTAGGCCTGTGTGCTCAGATTTGGGTGCGCGTTAAAAAACCCCAGGTGGTAAAAATTTCGGGAATATGGCGTGTCTGATAACCGTATGGTGCTTTTGGGACGTTAAACCTCACATATCAAAATTCATATGGGAGGGTAGGACGGTTTGAGGAATATGACGCACTGGGCAAGACATGAATAATATCACAATCACGTTGCCTACGTCGTCAAACACTTTACCCCAAAAGTTGTATATACCCGCCAATCGGTATGTGCCACTGGTATAGAGGATGTCTGCCACAGGTGATTGACACTCGGTATGTACCCAGGAACGCCGTAACACAGATGCGTTTTTTAACCTGTGAGCGTGAAAAATAAAGCTGACATTGGCTGCGTTGACCAGACAAATGAAAAAAATAAAGTCAGGTTCCAGCAGGATTCGAACCCCAGCATACTGCGTGGCAATTAGGTATTCCGGCACACACGCCCGGTCTTGAAAAATAGACCCTAATATTTGTGTAATGCCATCCGCTTGCAGTGCTGGCAATTCGCATTTATAAACAGTTCATATCACCATACTCTTTTCTGCGATTACCTGTACAACGTAAACGTAACAGTTCTGAAACATACGTGGCCGCTAGTGATAACGCTGGAACATTCAATGGCACATGTATAAATGCCGACGCGCTTGACCATTTGTAAGTTGATCAGTGGCTGAGGCTCTATTCGCCGCTATCGGTGCCAGTTTGTGTTCCTGTAAACTGAGTTTCTGTTTACCGGCCAGAGGCTCACCCCTATACACAGTTTCGTCTTGGCACATACTGACTACTGCCTTCGTCATCGTCATGATTACGTGACAACATGCATTCTTGTGATACAGCCGTGGCGTCGGATAAACGCCAGTTGATGTTAAATGTCATCCGCTGAAGTTTAATTATGCAGCAGTGTCCAGGCCTGCCATCCTTGCTAGCATAAGTGCTACATCGCCATCAGCCCGACTACGTCCACTGCAGGGTAAAGGCCTCTCAATGTTCCGCCAGTCGACTCGGTCCTGTGTTGCTGCTGCCACTTAAAACCCGCAAACTTCCTAATCGCATCTGCCCACCTAACTTTCTGTCTCCCTCTCACCATCTTGCCTTCTCTAGAAATTTTGTCGGTTGAATAACCGGCAGTTATCCTGCGTATAAGTGCTACGTGCCCTGCCCATGACAATTTCTTCTTCTTGATTTTGACTTTGATGTCGTTTACACCTGTTTGTTCTCTGGTACACTCTGCTCTCTTCTTGTCCCTTAGGCTTACACCAATCTTTTTCGTTTTCACGGCTCACTGGGCCATCCTTAAATTCGGCTGAACCCTCTTTGTAAGCCTCGTGGTTTCTGTTCCGTAGGCAAATACCAGCAAGATGCTGTTGGTGTATACCTTACTTTTTTGGGATAGAGGCAATAGACTAGTCATTATTTCAGAATGCTTGCCGAATGTCCTCCACCGCGTTCTGACTCTTCTATTCACTTCGATCTCGCGGTCAGGCTCCACGGACACTTCCTATCCTAAGCCGACGCACTCCTTTACTGCAACATATTTTAATACAGCGTTCTTTTCTTAGGTTGCTGTTCATTATTTTTTGTTTTCTGGAGAATACATTTAAGGCCTACCTTTCTGCTCTCCTTGACTAATTCAGCATTTATGAATATTGATTCGTCTCCTGAGTTACTCAGCAATGTAATTTCATCGGTGACGCGCAAGTTACTAAGGTACTATTCATTAAATCTTACCTCTCACTCTTGTCATTCTAGATCTCTGAAAACCTCCCCTAAGCACGCTGTAAATATCATTGGGAAGATTTCATCCGCAAGACTTACTTCCTTCTTTATTGGTATTAGATCACTTTCTTTATGGGGCACTATGGTGGCAGCTGATCCTCTGGAGATTTGTTAAGGAATTTTTATATGTGCTTCATTGACATCCTGATTGAATGGGGCTTCAAGAAAACATGCATACACTGAAGCGCTACCTATCGGCTTAAAGTAGAAAGTTCCTGGTGTTGCTAATGCCCATGATGCTGTTGGCACCATTCGGCAACTGTAAAGAATTGATTACATAAATCGTATGCGACTGTTGAAGGAATGTCTGTGAGCACAACATTTGTATACATATCCCTAGCGTCACTTCGTAACGTTTCACTCGTTGAAATATGCAACATAATCACATACCTTCCGCAGGCTTCCCATAACGTCGATTCTCAAGGTATGTGACAAGTGCCGAACTTTTTTTTCCTTTTTCTGCAAGAATTCAGCAGTGTTTTACTTTATAGTTCCCCATCGTCTTGCCAGAATTGGACTTACTGCTGTGCAGTTTGAGCCTGGACTGCATGTAGCAAGATTATAGCCTTTGTGTACCTGTGCCCTTTGGTCTCTTCACAGGCTTTAAATGCTAGTGAGAATGGTTTTACATCTTTTATATTTCGCACTTCCTAATTATATCATGTACCTTCCTCGAGATATCGATACATCACTCTGTCACACATGTCCCGTTTATTAGGGAGGTGATTGCCGGGCTAATTCCAAGAGCCGAAGTATCGGCCCCCCGAACCGCACCACGAAAGCGTGGACAATTTAGAAGTGGTCCTTATTGGCGCGCCAGCAGACGCCGGCTGTGGCCCAAAGAACAAGTCAGAGCCGAGAGTTGATAAACAAACAAAATTATATTCTCAATAATCGCAGATCGAAAACAATACACAAGTATGCACACTCCACAATAGTTGAGTACAATATGTCACCAATCAACCAACGCACTACACAGTACAATCAGCTACACTCAAAACAACGGACACAGACAACAATACACACTACAATGCAGTCGCATGCATTTAACAACCAAGACACTTAAAGACTAAAGAAATAGAAAACCTATTCAGTCCAAAGTTCTTCGAACAAAAGTCTGAATGATACTCTTCCGAGAATCACTCACTCAAAGTCCCGCGTTGTTGTCGTTCCGCAACCCTCGAAGTTTCTCTTCCAGGAAACATCGCCGCAGTTTCTCTTCCAGGAAACCTCGCGTCTTCAATTGGCCACTCTCCAAGCTTCAAACTTCTTCGCCAGAAACACGTCGGCCTCACACACGCAGCTGTTGCCACGCGTCTTCGCTCGATAGCGGTAAACACACGCTCTTGCCTGTAGCTCGAGCCTTCACCCCTCAGGTGGAAATCCTCTTCTTCTCCTGCTTTGTCGCTACCGACAAAACCTTCGCCGACAACACGGCGGAATACCCTACGCACTCTGGCGCTAACTTCCGTCTTCTCCTGCTCTCTCGTCTCCGCTGCTCGGTTAAATACCTTCCGCACGATATTCCAGAAAGTTTTCGTCATTTCGTCGGCGCGATACGCAGCGAACTGGGTAGGGGGTGAGACGGTTCGAATGCCCTCCGCGATGGATGACTCAACTCGGCGTGACCACGCCTCTTTCGTTCTAGAATTCTCGCGCGCTTGCTCGGCCACCGATGTGGGGTGAGGAGTTTGGTCGGCGAAGCCACGCTTCCGAGGGGAGAGCGCGCGCCCGGGGAGCCTTGGATGTTTGTTTTCTTTTTTTTTTTGACGTCCCGGCGTCTTCTACGCACGTTATCGCAAGAATTTGGCGGCGCGCCCATTTTTAGCGCTCGTTCTGTGACACACTCTAAGAGAGGCCACAAAATCGTTCAGCGTACATAGAGACGTCAATGAAACACTACACCCCTACTGAGTATGAGAAACAATACCGCACGGAAGCAAGAAAATTCTGTCAACATGCACCGCTCTATATTACTTTAGCGGCATTACTCGATTAACCCATTCGATAGAGTTCCGTGACCGTAACAAGATGTCAGATAAAGAGTTAGAAGAGACACCCTCAACAAACACTGGTACGTTGCAGCCACATGCATACGAACAAGTAAGTATGGCCATCACAACCGCTTTTTCTTTTTTAGGGGCGAAGCTCCTACGCCGTAGGCTGTTAGTCCCGTGTTTGTAGTAGTAGCCACCCCTCAATTAGTGCTCAGAAATTCCACTGAATGGCGGTACTTGCATATGATGAAAATATGATGAAAAGATGCGAGATGGCGGAACGTGGAGTGTTCATTAGATGAATGGACAGACGGATGGATGGATGGACACATTGACGCTTAGCCCCACTCATCGGCACTCACTCAGTGGATATGCGGGGATTTTTTTGTCCTCATTTTGTTTTGACACGCGTTTGAGCAGCGAAGATCTAAGTTACAGGTCACGTAGTGTTTTATCACATTGAGTACAGTTCGTGATGCTAGCAGTGCGTCTGCGTTTAGCTTTCGCAATACAACCTCTTCGGTTGTGTTGATGTGCACGCTCCAAAGGTGCGGCGTGGGCTTTGTTTTCCGTCTGTCTACCTCATCATGGCTGGCCAGACGCGGCGCTTTTGTGTGTCTATTTCCACAGACTAGAGAGATCAGTTTGCAATTCCAGTCATTACGCGACTCATATGCGTGCACAGTGTACGCTCTTCCTTCTACTGCTTAATGTACCAACTCTCCTGGGTGTAACCAACTGAAAATTGGTAAGAATAAAGAAAGAAAAATTGATTGAGTGAAGGCGGAGTAGTTATTTACAGATTTGTTTAGATTCAGTATGCTCTTCGGTGAAGAAAAACGCTCATGGATCTCGAAGAACCGGCCTACAATGCGTAGTAGTAAATAAAGAAGTAGAGCATAGAAATTGTTTAGAAATGAAAGCTGTGCTAGTTCAAGAATCATCCGCTTTTGCGACGACAACTCGTGAGATCATGAAGGTAGTGCAAACTAAGTGGGCGATTCCTGAATCAGCACAGCTTCCATATATATAACAAAAATGGAGTATTCAATCTTAGACAAAACGTGGTAGTTTGGCTCTGCACGTCTCAAGCGAAGTAACAACTGAGACGCTTACACGCGTTTGTCTGCGCCTGTGAGTACGTTTGCTGCGTCACTTGTGCGGTAGAAACGCGGGACACGTTTCGGTCTGCTTGTGATTTCGCACGTGACCTTTGAAATGATTGTTATTGCGTTCATTGTTTCACATTAACGGCAAAGCTGTGCCTTTTTTTCGGAAACTTGAAGTTGACGTTATCGCATTACACCCAAATTTACCGTTAGCTGCTGACATATACAAGAAGTGTATTGGTACCTCTGTGTCATTTTTCGACGTCTAGATAAGTTTTCCCCATTATATCGATCATCATATAGAGAAACGTTGAGCTGTCATTTCTGTGGAATCCTGTTCAGAATTATTATCATTTAATCGTAAGGTGAACAAACTTGCCTCTCTCTTTGCGCCTCGCTCTACAGCCAGCCAACCAACACCGCTTTTCTTCAGAGACCCACCCAAGCGGCAAAAACTTCCCCATTGTATTCATTTCTTCTCTTCACGTTTGAATTGAAATGCACAGCTTTGCGAAATGGGGTGGGCAATTCGAATATACAGTGAACGCGGCCACATCCAAAAATTAAGAGAAAAAAAGCTGTGTCAGTGCGAGGGGACGCTACATTATGGGTCGTAATGCTGCGCATTGCGATAGGCGTCGAATGTTAAAAATATCAAAGAACGTGCTTGTATATGGAAAAAAGCAAACTACTAGATGTAAAGAGCGAACGGCTTCTCCGACTTGTAAAAAAGGAGAAAAAAACAAAGAAATCATTTATTACGAATGGAACTTAAATTGGCATGAAAGTCGAGATTACTGTTGATGGAGAAGCAGTCGACCTGAATAAAGAATGTATAATGCTGCCGTCTGGTAAAAAAAAAAACCGCAAAATGATGCGTCTTCGACCACTTGGAGAAAAAAAAATGACAGCATATTCATGAACTGAATGATGGATAATGGGGCGAAGCATCCGTCCGTCAATTCGTTCTTGCTTCCGCCCGTCCATGCGTGCGTATGAGTGGCCGCCCGTGCGTCCATCCGCCCGTCCGTGCGTCTGTTCGTGCGTCCACACGTTCATCTGTGCGCCCGTCTCTGCTTTTGTCCATGCATTTGCTCCTGCGTCCGTCCATGCGTCCATCCGTCCATGGAGCCATCCGTGTGTCCTTCCATGCATCTGTCTATGTGTCCGTTCGTCCACCTATCCAACACTCCAAGTACCAACATCTCGCATCTTTTCATCATATATTCCTCATATAAAAGCACCGCCATCCAGTGGACATGCCACGGACTGAACGAGACGAGGCACACACACACTTTCTTACGGCTTGCGCTTCGTGTCTATTTCCCACCTTTAAGCACCTCGAGTTTATAGTATATTCTATTTCACTGTATTCATGGCACTGCGGCCCAACGCTCGCTAAAACTTTCCAAAACCTAGAAGGTTACGCCCAGCGAGTATAAGGTAGCAACCCCTTCTTGTTTTCTGTGCGTTGTTGAACTATAAAATTTGCAGCGTGCGCGTTAACTAAAAGCCGAACTTTCCTGTTTCTCATTCCCCCTTAGCAGCCATTGGCTTGTACATTGAACACTATCTTTTATTGTTCAACAATGCACAGAATAAATCTCTTTCTGGCACCACCTTGGTGGTCAGAATGTTATACTTGTTACACACTATTACAACGGTTACGAGGGACGAACGGGTGCCGCTATAAGAAGCTTCGCCCCTGGAATATTGTATTGAATAACTGGAACAAGCTTGAATGAAAACGTGGCCTAACAAGAGAAAAAAAAACTAACGAGAGAACTAAAAAAACCGGCGAAAATGTGAACGAGAAGAACGGGTTGCGAGACACAAAAAGCATCCGACAAAATAAAAAAAAACATTTTTTTGGTGTGACAACGATCTCTTGGATTATGTACAGGAGGCTTATCAGAGCATAACACGGACATGCAAAAAAAAGAATAATTGGCAGATCCCACGTAAAGTGGGAATCCATGATATGCGAAGCACAAATGAGGAAGGTTTATTTATCAGCGCATAATCAGAAGAACGTTACGAGTCGGAGGTAAATTATGCCGTACATAACTTCCATTCATAATTATTACGTGGGCGCATCATGAGCGTGGCATGCGGTCGCGTTGTTACATGACACGCATCTCATGACTATCATGTTTGCACCAGTCACATACCTTCGTCATCCACTCACGTGACGTAATACCCACTTTGGCATATATGCATCTAGCGACACCGCCTCGAGTGCATCATGAGTGTGGCATGTAGTCATGTTGTTGCATGACACGCATGTCATGATTACCATGCTTGGACTTGTAATTTACATATGTCGTCCATTCACGTCCCCTAATAACAACTTTGGTGTATTTGAAGCTAGCGAAATGGCTGCGAAGGCATCATGAGTGTGGCTTGTAGTCATAATGTCACATGGCACGCATCTCATGCTTATCATGTTTATACCAGTCACATACCTGCGTGATCCATTCGCAACACGTAACGCTGAATTTGGTATATATGAAGCTATCGAGGCGGCTGCGAGTGCATCATGAGCGTGGTGTGTAGTCATGACTCACGACTTACATGACATGCAAGTCATGATTTCCACGTTAGGGTCCGCCGCATGTGTTCGCCATGCAATCACGTCATACTATACCAGTTTTGAAATATGTCATGTCAACGAGACTACCGCAAGAGCACCAAGACCATGAAGTGTAAATCATGACATTCATGACATACCTCTCATAATTTTCACGTTGTGACTTGTCAAGTAGGCTCGTCATACAGTCATGTTATGCCATACCAAGTTTGGTATTGGTACCATTATCCAAACGGCCTAGGAGAGCTAAAAGTCGTACGCGGCTAGATAGATAGATAGATAGATAGATAGATAGATAGATAGATAGATAGATAGATAGATAGATAGATAGATAGATAGATAGATAGATAGATAGATAGATAGATAGATACGCTCAAAGTCACCGAAGTTCGCTAAGAAATGCTTCGCATTTGAAAATTCTGCTTTGCATTTTGTGGCCATGCCTCTCTCCTGCGAAAAAAAAGCGTTAGGTTTGTTGTTGACAGTTTGTTCTTTTTTTGTTTAACCTGAGAGTGTGAAAGACAGCATATTGCTTTCTATAATTGAGTTATACGAACTGGGAAATGCACAGACGTCATCTGTATATAAGAAGCGTTTGCTGAAATGAGCTATGCTTTATCGATTTGTGTGCTATCCCTAACCCATTACATTTTCTTTTTCTTACTTTGAAAGCAGCGTCTAATATTTGTTAGACGCAAGGCCTGGCATTACGAAAACCCCGCGATAGTAAAGCTCGGCTAGAGCAGCATCACTTGCAGCAGATTGGGAAGATGACATAAATAGACCAAGAAAACGACATGAGAGCGTTGAAACTCACTCTTTGGTTTAATATATAGAAAGTTGCCTGTACGTTGTCTTCGTGATATTTAGGAGTGATTCAAAATATCATACAATGTTTCAATTCAACGAGACCCAGTGGCAGCTTACTCAGTTGAACCTTTGGGGCACATATATTTGCAAGTAAAGCATATTTGCAGATTTCAATGTTTTGTTGAGGAATGCTGAATTGCATAATCTGTTGAGAAAGCGAAATACGCTTGTTCGTGATAATGATAATTGCTGAGGTTCAACTTCCGATAATCACGGTGTAATCATGAGCAACACCTTATTGAAGGGCTCTGGAAGGTTTGACATCCCTGGGAATATTTAACATGGTTGCCTTTTGATTTATGCATTCAGGTTTCTAGCATTTACACCTGCATGAAAAATTCGGACACTTCAGCCATAATTTATTCTCTTGACCTTCGAGTGAGCAGTAGGGAACCGTAACTCACCCTGCATTGTTGCGACACGATGTATAGCGAGTTACAGTCGTTTCACTCGTGTACCATTATGGGCGTGTACCAACGTGTATTAACTGTATAAAAACAGTGTATGCAGGAGTAGTAAAACTTTATTGTGGAACATATTTTGTAAAGATTCGTAACTGTTGCGCATCGTTATGCTGGAATGCCTAGGCTAACAAGTTTGAAGAATATACGGATGCAGCCACATTAAACAATTTGCTAGCGTTCTGTTTAGAATGGAATAATATGAAGTTAGTTGCCGTTTAGCAATTAAAGTAACCATTTAAAGCAAGTAATCAAAACCTCAGTTACAAGTATCTCAAGCTCTGGATAGGGAGTTTAATAGTGACGCAAGGTTGTAAGAAGGCAGCCGGTACGGACAGAAATGTTCGTGCCGTCTAGCGTCTACAGCTCGTGCACACACTCGCGCTTCGCATTCAGAGAGAGATGGTTCCTCTAGTCAGTGCCTTGCGAATTCCCCACTACAATACCCTGGCGGTAAAGACGAGCCATCCTGGTGACTCAAGATGACGAGAGAACAGGAGGGTCATAGCAGGGCTTGAGGCGACTGACGTGGACCATCTCACGACCAAGGCGGCGCTTGTCCGTGGACGGCTTGAGTGGCTCAATCACATAGGTGACAGAAGAAGGGTGCTGTAAGACGCAGTAAGGGCCAGTATACTTCGGTGCAAACTTGGGAGTCAGTCCACGAGAGTGGAAAGGCAGTCGGAGCCACACGAGAGAACCGATGGCGAAAGTGTCCTGAACAAGATCACGGTCGTAGTGATCTTTTGATAGGGTTTGATTATCGGCTGTGAAGGACCGTGCAAGCTGACGACACTTTTCAGCATGTCCGGCCATTTCAGAAACTTGGCTGAACTTGGAGGCATCAGGATTGTATGGCAGAATTGTGTCGAATGTGCTGCATGGGTCACAACCATATAAAAGAAAAAAATATGGAGAAAAGCCCGTTGTTGAATGAATCGCCGTATTGACGGCATACGTCACGAAAGGAAGGACGTCCCAATTGGAATGGTCGGAATCATTATACATAGCGAACATGTCTCCGAGGGTTCTTTTGAAACGTTCCGTTAGGCCGTTCGTCTGAGGGTGGTAGGCTGTTGATGTGCGGTGTGCCATACGGCATCAATGTAAGAGCTACTGCAGAACTTCGGACAAAAATACGCGGCCCTGTAACTCAGGAGCTCCCGTGGTGCACCATGACGAAGGACGAACCAATGCAAGATGAAGGTTGCAACGTCACGAGCCCCAACCGAAGGTAGCGCTGCCGTTTAGGCGTACCTTGTCAGATGGTCGGCAGCCACAATCACCCATCGATTACCACCAACAAAGCACGGTAGCGGGCTGTATAGGTCAATCCCAACATGGTCAAATGGGTGTGCAGGACATGGTAAAGGCTTCATTTAACCGGGTGAATGAGGAAATGTCTTGTGCTGCTGACACAGGGAACATGAGCGAATGTGTTTGCGTAAAAACGTGTACATACCCCGCCAGTAGTAACGTTGGCGGATCCTCTCATAAGTCTTTAGCGCAGCGGCGTGTGCGTGTTGTGGCTCAGCATAAAAACATTCGCAGATATCAGACCGCATATGGCTGGGTATGAGTAGCAGCCATTTACGACCCACAACTTGATAGTTTCGACGGTATAACAGGCCATCCCGAATGACAAAATGCGTTGCTTGGCGGCAAAGAGCACGCGGCTAACCGGAAGTAGATGCGTCAGAAAGCATATTCAAGAGCGAGACAATCCAAGGATCTTTCTTTGTTCGGATGACATGTCTGTGACGCTGACGGCAGAGATGGGAAGGTCAATGGCTGATATTTCCGTATCATCACATTTAACGGGTGATCGTGAAAGCGCATCTGCGTCAGTGTGCTTTCGCCCCGATCGGTAGACGACGCGTATGTCGAATTCCTCGAGGCGTAGTGCCCAACATCCGAGGCGACCAGAAGGATCTTTCAGTGAAGCCAAACAACAGAGTGCATGATGGTCAGTTAGCACATCAAAAGTTTGACCTTACAAATAGGGGCGAAACTTGTTTAACGCCTACACAATCGCCAGGCACTCTTTTTCCGTAATCGAATAGTTGGCTTCTGCCTTAGTGAGGGCGCGGCTGGCATAGGCGACAAAATACTCCGTAAAACCTGGCTTGCATTGCGCGAGTACTGCACCAAGGCCGACGCCACTTGCATCCGTGTGTACTTCGGTCGGCGCAGTAGGGTCGTAATGACGCAGTACGGGTGGTGAGGTAAAGAGTTGGCGCAGTGTTGCGAAGGATTCGTCACAGGCTGCTGTCCAATTCAAAAGATCTGCAGGGCCAGCAAGGAGTTTGTTGAGCGGAGTGATGATGGAAGCAAAGTTCCGGACAAACCGACAAAAATAGGAGCACAGGCCCACAAAGTTCCGTAGTTCTTTAACTGTAGTCAGCTTAGGAAATTCGGCCACAGAACGAAGCTTGTCAGGGTCGGGAAGGATGCCGGCTTTCGAGACGACATGACCAAGTGTGGTGAGTTGTTTAGCCCCGAAGTGACATTTCTTCGGGTTAAGCTGAAGCCTGGCGTATGGAAGGCACTGTAGAATTTTACGCAGACGAGTGGGATGCGAAGTGAAATTGGGTGAAAAGACCACAACGTAAGCAAGATAGCACAAGCATATGTTCCATTTGAAACCGCGTAAAATGCTGTCCATCATTCGCTCAAATGTGGCGGGCGCATTGCAGAGTCCGAATGGCATTACGGTAAATTCATAGAGACCATCCGGTGTGACGAACGCCGTTTTTGGACGATCAGACAGCCATTGAGACCTGCCAATAACCTGAGCAAAGGTCAAGCGAGGAAAATAATTCTGCACCTTGGAGACAATCGAAAGCGTCGTCTATGTGGGGAAGAGGGTAGCCATCTTTCGTCGTAATGTTGTTTAGGCGCCTGTAGTCTACGCAGAACAGGATCGAACCATCCTTTTTTTTTTGACGAATACAACTGGTGAAGACCAAGGGCTACAAGAAGGCTTGATGACTCCAAGCGGTAGCATGTCGTCTACTTGTTCTGCGATTACGCGACGCTCCGGTGGGGACCCACAATAGGGGCACTGGCGCAAAGGAGTACTCTTACCTGTGTCTATTGTGTGCACAACGGTTTTCGTTCTTCCTAGCACCGCTTGGGGAAAGTCAAACGAACGCCTGAATTCGTGCAACAGGGTAACAAGCTGATCTCGTTGAGCCGGGGCTAGATGGCTGTCAATAGAACTGTGAAATACATCTGACGACACGCTGTTTGAGGCAAATTGAGGAACCAACGCGTTCAGCTCCATATTTGGCTTGGTGTCGAAGATTTCGGCAGGCACGATAGTACCTTCATCAATAAGCTTAATGTGGCCAAGCGTCTCGTTGCGGCTCAAACTGAGAGGGCACGAGTTCGGATTGGAAACAAATATTTCGGTAGTGTCTTGACAAAGCGCAAGAACGGCAAATGGCAGCGATGTGTGGTGGCGGCTACCGAAGATGTCAGATGGCGTGAATAGGACGGTAGCATCAGATAGTGAAGTGCAGCAGGCAGGGACAAATTGGGCGCTGAAATGAGGAAGGCCTATGTCCGTCGAGACGACAAGGTTAGCCACACTAGATATGGCCGCATCAACAGAAGGCGCATCACGAAACGGTAACAGCCCCACTTCGGCGCGAGCGCAGTCCATGACGGCGTGATGACGTGATAAGAAATGCTATCCTAGGATGACATCGTGGGAACATGAAGCCAACACGTGAAATTCAACGATGTACAACACGTCTTGAATAAACACTTTTGCCGTACATGCCGTGACGGGCTCAATTTGTTGGGCGCTCGCAGTGCTAAGAGAAGCTACGGAAGGAATCATCGTCACTTTACGAAGAGAGCTGCAGAGTCTTTGACTAATCACAGATATCGCGGCACCGCAATTGATGAGTGCAAGTGTTCATACACCTTCGACGACTACATCGATAAGGTTAGCGGGAGACAAGCGAGGACAAACGATTAGACAATGACGCAGCTCGTGCCTACGGAGCTACGGCAGTTAGTTTTCCGTCTCAATGGAGGTGGGTCGTCGACGCATAGGCGACACGGAACGACGACTTGTTGAAGGGGAAAGCGAGCGGGAAGTAGAACGTCGAGAAGCGGAGGTTCGGGTGCCGGAAGCAGCTTGGACGTCACGGTCGTGAACTTCAGGTGGCACGTGCGGTGCGTGGTTTGGAGACAAAAACGAGTAGTCAGAGTACCTTGGTCCGTTTACTGCGAAGTGCCGACGACATAGACGTGATACGTGACCTGGAATCCCACAAAAGTTACATATCGGCCGGTTGTCAGCAGTGCGCCAAGGATTTCCGGCGTGCTGCTGTGTAGCTGAAAATGGCGCGGTGGAAGGTCGCACAGTTTGTGGCGTATACAATGGTAGACGAGGCGGAGGCATTGCCGCGACGGCCGCATAAGTCAGTGGTGCGGCAACAGGTGTTGGTGGAGAGGCAAGCGTAGGTAATGGCAACGCCTTAGAGACCTGCTCCTGAATAGCCTGTCTGATTGTCGGCATTAGGCAGTTCATTGGTGCTTCGGTGGTCGGCAGGTACGAGAGACACGAAAGCTGTCGTGTGACCTCTTCGCGTAAATATTCTTTTATAATCTCCAGCAGGGTGTTGTCACCACCGACGGCAAGGGAAGTGAGAGAGTCGTCTGCTGTGGTTGACTTTCGAACTGATGCACGTTGCTTGCGAATCTCTTCCAAGCTCTGGCACAAGGTCACAAGTTCGGACACGGTACTTGGGCCCTTTGCCAGCAACATTTGAAAGGCGTCATCGTCTATTCCTTTCAAAATATGCCTGATATCTTGTCTTGTTCGGTCATCTCAGGGTTAAAGCGCCGGCGTAAATCGGTAACATCTTCAATATAACTAGTGAAGGTTTCGCTCTGCCTTTGTACTAGTCTGTGTAGGCGCTGTTCAGCGCGATGCTTGTGCACTGCGGGGCGATCGAACACAGCTGCAAGAGTGGTCTTGAAAGCGCCCCAAGTGGTAAATTCAGTACGGTGCTTTGTGAACCACAGGCTGGCGACGTCTTTGAGATAAAATGGGACGTACTCCAATTTCGAGGGGTCGTTTCACTTCTTAGCGGCGCTCACCTTTTCAAACAGCTGCAACCAGTCTTCCTCATCTTGGTTCTCGGTGCGGCTGAAGAAGGGGAGATCCCGTTGGCGCAGGGTGATAGGTATGATGACCAGTTGAGATTGGGCCGTGCTTTGCAGGGTGGTGCCTTGCTCGGTCGTCTGATCAGGCATTGCTGATGCAGTGGGCAGCTTCCGGCTTCGAAGTTCCAGGTTTGCGTACCCAGCACCCTTCCACCACTTTGCAAGGCGTAGCGACGCCAGGTATTAGGAGGCAGCCGGTACGGACAGAAATGCTCTAGCGGTCTAGCGTCTACAGCTCGTGCATACACTCGCGCTTCGCACTCAGAGAGAGATGGTCCCACTATCAGTGCTTGCGATTTCCCCACTACAATATATCTGTACTTCTATATATATTTATATATATATATATATATATATATATATATATATATATATATATATATATATATATATATATATATTAAAATAGAGGTGTTGTACGTCGAAATGTTCAGACGGAGCTTGGCAAAATGTGCTTTATCAGGCAGGTTTGGCTAATGGTGAGCGGCGTGCGCGAGCTACTACAACAGCCACACACACACACACACACATATATATATATATATATATATATATATATATATATATTAAAATAGAGGTGTTGTACGTCGAAATGTTCAGACGGAGCTTGGCAAAATGTGCTTTATCAGGCAGGTTTGGCTAATGGCGAGCGGCGTGCGCGAGCTACTACAACAGCCACCGATCGTCATCGTCTTCTTCATTGCCAGCAGAGCGTCCGTTATTCAGATTCATTATTTCAATACAATTACTCCCCGCAAAATAAGGAGCCATCCTGACGACCTAGGGACAAGTAAACACGGGAGGGTCGTAGCAGGGCTTAAGTCTCGAGATGTGGACGATTTCCTGGCCACGACGACGTTGGTCAGAAGATGGTTCCAGTGGCTGAATGAGGTAATTCACTGGTGACGTTTTTGTAGCACATGTTATGTGCCGTGATACTTGAGGACAAACTTGGTAGAAAGGCCAGGTGTAGCAGAAGGGACATGCAGCCAGACGAGTGAACCAGGATCGTAGGAAGTAGTTTTATTTGATGCGTCATGGTGGTGCTTTTGGCGTCCTTGGTCTTGGGTTGTGAATGATCTTGCCAGTTGGCGGCGTTCTTCAGCGTATGTAGCGGCTTAAGACAAAGTCGTGTACTCTAAGGAGTCAGGTTTGTACGAAAGAATGGTGTCCATGGTGCAAGAAGGTTCGCGTCCGTGAAGCGGGAAAAAAGGAGAGAACCCAGTAGTTCTGTCAATCTATTGGTCTGGGGATGATAGGCGCTTGTAGTGCGGTGAACGACGTGGCACTCACGCAGCAATGCTGTGATGACGTCTGACAAGAATACGCAACCACGATCGCTCAGTAACTCCCGAGGTGCTCCATGACGTAATACGACGTTGTGAAGTACGAAAGTCGCAACGTCTTTTGCTGTAGACGAGGGAAGGGATGAAGTTTCGGCATACCGCGTGAGATGGTCGACGGCAACTATGATCCAGCGGTTACCGTCAACAGTGTTGGGAAGGGGACCATAGATATCGATGCCGACGCGGTTGAATGGTCGGAATGGGCATGGTAAGGGTAACAAGGTACCGCTGGCGTGATAAGGGGGAGTTTTTCGTCTCTGGCACGTCAAGCAGGCCCAAACGTATTGTCATATAAAACGGTACATGCCACGCCAGTAATATTGGAGACGTATGCGAGAATAAGTCTTCAGGAAACCTGCGTGGCCACATCGGGGCTCGTCATGAAACGTGGAACAAATTTCGGATCGCAGATGACGTGGAATCACGAGTAGCCACTGACGTCACCGGGTGCGTATTTGCGTCGGTACAGCACGTCGTCGCGAGTGGCGAAGTGCTCGACTTGCCGATGCAACGTGTGAGAAGGAGGGGAAGCCGTCCGCCCAGCCAAGATGTCTAGAATCGAAGCAACCCAAGGGTCCTTGCGTTGCTCAGATGGTATGTCGGCGATGGTGACGGCACTGGAATCACAGCTTAGACTTTCGCAGCAGTCCGGGTCAGGGGGCAGGGGCGAACGGGATAAGGCGTCTGCGTCCGAATGTTTCCGGCCGGAGCGATATACCACGTGAATATTATATTCTTGGAGGCGTAATGCCAATCGGGCGAGGCGACCGCTTGGATCCTTCAGTGACGACAACCAGCAGAGGGCGTGGTGGTCAGTCACAACGTCAAAAGGGCGCCCGTACAAGTAAAGTCGAAATTTATCTATCACCCAAATAATGGCCAGGCATTCCTTTTCAGTGACGGAATACTTGATTTCGGCTTTGCTAAGAGTTCTGCTTGCGTAGACAACCACGTACTCTTGGAAGCCGCCTTTCTTCTGTGCAAGAATAGCGCCTGGCCCGAGACCACTAGTATCGGTGTGGATCTCTGTGGGTGCCAATGGGTCGTAGTGTCGCAGGTGGTGACGTGAGGAGGCTGCGCAGTTCATTGAAAGAATTGTCACAGGTGGCAGAGCAGGCTGAAAGGTCTCTAGAGTCGGCGAGGAGCTTGGTCAAAGGAGCGATGATGGTCGCGAAATTGCGGACGAAGCACCGGAAGTGAGAGCACAGGCCTATAAAGCTTCAGAGCTCTTTCATGGTGGTCGGTTTGGGAAACGCTGAAACGGCTGTAATTTTGGCAGGGTCAGGAAGAATGCCGTTTTTTGAAACCACGTGGCCAAGGATCGTAAGCTTTCGAGCGGCGAAATGGCACTTCTTCAGATTCGGTTGCAGCCCCGCGGCAGAAATACACGTGAGGACTTTTTCGAGGCGGGTTAAATGGGTTGTGATATCAGTTGAAAAGACGACAATGTCATCTAAATAACAAAGGCAAACGTTCCATTTGAGGCCTCGAAGGATAGAGTCCATCATTCGCTCTAAAGTAGCTGGCGCGTTGCAGAGGCCGAAGGGCATGACTTTGAATTCGTAAAGCCCGTCGGGCGTGATGAAAGCTGTTTTCTCGCGATCGGCCTCTGCCATGGGTATCTGCCAGTATTCAGAGCGCAAATCTAAAGAAGAGAAAAATTCGGTTCCCTGTAGGCAGTCCAAGGCATCGTCCATGCGTGGCAGCGGATAGACATCCTTGCGCGTAATTCGGTTGAGACGTCGGTAGTCCACGCAAAACCTGATGGATCCGTCCTTCTTCTTCACCAACACAAATGGAGAGGCCCAGGGACTGCTTGACGGTTTGATTATGCCACGTGTCAGCATGTCGTCAACCTGTTCATTGATGGCACGGCGTTCGGTAGTTGACACATGATATGGACGCTGCCGCAATGGCGTCTCTTGACCGGTATCTATACGGTGAACAACAGATGACGCTCGACCTAAGGAAAGCTTATTGTGGTCAAACGAGGCCCGAAAACGCTGTAGGAGCTCGATCAGCTGTTCCTGCTGCCCAGGCGTGAGGCTGCAATCAATGGACTTGCGGAATACACCCATAGGTTCATTAGCGTCAGTTGCGGGTGTAATAGCACAAGTAGGTAAAAATGGCTTGTCTCGATAGATTGGGTCTTCCAAAATACAATTTAGGGTCTCGAGGCTTCCCAGACACTCGCCGCGTAGCAGGATGTACGGGCAAGCAGAAACGTTGCACGCATAAAGTACCGCCGAACCATTCAAAAAGTTGATGACGGCAAACGGGAGGACGATGGTTTGGGGTTGCACAGTAGCTATAGTTGGTTGCAACAGGAGCGTCGAGTTAGTGGCAGCAGGGGAAAACACAGGCACTAGGACGGTGGACAACGGCGCGATGCGAACGTCAGCTGCAGCAAACGCTTTCGAGGAATTGTGGTGGTCGATATCAAGGCACGGATTCGTCAACGTGAGTTGAGCACGAGCGCAGTCGACGAGGGCCTGATGGGTAGAAAAAAAATCCCATCCTAGTATGACGTCGTAAGATGAACGTTGGAAAACAACAAACTTGACGGCGTACCAAACATCTTGAATAAGAACGCGTGCTGTGCACCGAGCTGTTGGCACGATGAAATGGGAGGTGGCTGTACGCAGAGCAAGATTCGTAAGTGGCGTTGTAACTTTTCTCAAATCGCGACATAGTTTTTCACTAATTACAGAAACGACAGCGCCTGTGTCGACAAGTGCACGTACAGCAACAGCTTCTACTGGCACATCAATTTCGTTGGTCGCACAAAGAGGAGGTCTTAGAAAGTTCGACGACGACGCAGTTCTTGCCTCCGCAACTGCGGCTGTCAGTTTTCTTCTCGAGTGGGGCTCGTGCGCCGAAGCATCGGGGAGACAGATCGGCGACGGGGTGGTAACGACCAGCGAGAATCGACAGGGCGTCGTGGGGACCATGAGTCGGTGATAGGAGAAGATGGTTCCTGGGGATTCTGGGCAGCCTGGTAATTTACAGAATTCCCATGGTCTGGAGGCTGGAAGCTGTGACGGCGACAGTAGCGTGCTATATGTCCCACGAAACCACATGCGAAACACATGGGTCGATTATCCAAGGTGCGCCATGGGTTAACGATACAAGGTGCAGGGAGCGAAACGGGATGGGGTGCCGTGTATGTAGGCAGCGTCGTAGGGTAGGAGGACCCGGTGCCCCGGTATGCTCCAGAGACAGGTGGGGCTGGGGGTCTAGCAACGACGGCAGCGTAGGTCAGCGGCGTAGGGACAGATGGCGATGGAGGCAGTGCCTGCGTGACCTGTGTCTCAATGACCCGGCGTAGATGTGGGTCTAACGAGGTCACTCTCGCGGATGCTTCGGCAACAAGAGAAGGCTGACGCGCCACTTCTTCACGAATGAATGGTTTGATGTGGGGCAGTAAGACGGTGTGATCAGCAGCGACGTCGTGCACGAGGGTGGAAACTTCAGCCGTATCTTCAGCGGCTCTGCGCGTCGAGACATGCTGCTTACGCAACTCGTCGTACTCCAGACAGAGCTGGATTACATCGGTGACGGTCTGTGGATTCCTAGCGACAATCATCTGGAAGGTATCGTCGTGAACTCCTTTGATGATGTGCTTGATTTTGTCGCGTTCGGTTAGAGATTCATCGACGCGCTTGCAAAGGGACAAGACATCTTCAATGTAACTTGTAAAGGTCTCGTCCCTGCGCTGGACTTGACTACGGAGACGCTGTTCCGCGCAAAGCCGGCGCACGGCGGGATGACCGAAGACCGCGGCGATGGTGGTCTTGAAGGCAGACCAGTTGGTGATTTCGCCTTCGTGGTTCTTGAACCAGAGGCTGGCCACATAAGCGAGGTAAAAGCGCACGTTTGTGAGCTGGTCGCAGGCGTTCCACTTGATGGAAGCGCTTACGATTTCGTACTCGACGAGCCAGTCCTCGACGTCTTGTTCGTCATTTCCGCGAAAAATTAGTGGGTCGCGTTGCCGAGGCACGCCCAGTACAGTATAGTGTCGTTGGTATGGTAGCTTGAGAAGGGCCAGGAGCTTCATGGTGAATGGTGAGGGTAGCGTCCGATTGCGAAGTTCCAGGTTGATGGGAACCCCGGCTCCTTCACCACTTGAAATGGAGGTGTTGTACGTCGAAAAAGGTTCAGACGCAGCTTGGCAAAATGTGCTTCATCAGGCAGATCTGGCTAATGGCGAGTGGCGTGCGCGAGCTACTACCACAGCCACCGATCGTCATCGTCTTCTTCATTGCCAGCAGAGCAGCCGTTATTCAGATTCATCAATTCATTACAATATATATATATATATATATATATATATATATATATATATATATATATATATATATATATATATATATATATATATATATATGTATATATATATATATATATATATATATATATATATATATATATATATATACACATATATATATATATATATATATATTAACATCTTTTGAGTGGAGTTTTTTGATGGATGCATCCGGTAGATCCTTGTTCTCAAATTTGATCGTGCGCCAAACAACTTCAGGTGGCCGAAATATGGTAGTTTTGGGACAGTAAACTCTCCTTATCAATCAAATAACGCATGACCATTCAGTCAGCATACACGTACACTAACCACTACTTCTTCACGCTGCAGGACCGTCTGAAATGAAACAGGCTTGTGTAGGCACCGATAAGTTTGCACACGGCGCAAAAACTCCTGCGGGTACCCCAAAGAACGGGTACTTTACTCCGCAAAGACAAAAGTTCCCCTTCTCGAGGTGCCGTGTGCAATCCTTTGTGCAGAATTCGTCTTTCGTAGGAGCAAGGAGTTCTTTTGCGGTAACTGCACAGTTACTCTGGAAATGTTTTTAGAGTGCACGTGCGCATGTACATCTCTATGAGCCCATCCTTGCTGAGAGAAAACTAAGCAGTGCTGCGTGTGTGTGCGTCTTTTCTGTTAGAGTTGTATTTAGAGCTGTAGAAGACGATTCAAGCGGAATAAAAATAACTAACCAGACTCATATTTAGGCCTTCATCGTGCAAAGAACCACACCCGTACTCCTTCTCCCTGGTCCGGTTGCGTTCAAGCTGCGGGGTAAGCTTAGAAGCTGGCCTTCCCATTGTAGTCGAGTCCGCTGCTTTATTCTTTTCCACTTCCTAAACTGCTGCCATCGCTGCTAATTACCGTAAGCAAGGCTGATCAGATTTATCAGAGACTAAAGGGAAACCCTTCTGTGGTGCTTCTAGTACGGCAGAACTGAAGCGTTTAAAAAGATTCGTCACAATTATCGGCTCACAGCAGCTTCGATAAAAGATCCATGACGTTATTCATTGTTAATTAAAGCAAGCAATTTTCCTGAAGCAGCGAATGCTCTGACTGGTCCATAAAAGGATCGCTCGTTTCAATCTATAACAAAGCAAGGAAAAGATGCTTTTACGCCTTGTACTGTAGCCTGCTTTGCAACGCTTAAGCAAAAGGCGCGAAAGAACTGCATAGAGGGCCCACACCACAATAAACATTAAAAGACAATCGTCACAGCAGAAATTTACGAAAACCACTATAATAAAACATTCTCTGGAGACAATTTCATTTTTAGTAACAATATAATTGAGTGATTACTATGATGAAGGAAAACTTCGCCTTAGTGGTTGGTTTCCCCAGCGTGCAGCTGAAAGTGACCACTTTGAAAAGTGGTCACAGCCAGGCCCCCCAACTTTCTCAGTGGTGAAGGCTTGAGCCTCCCTTCCCCCCCCCCTCCAGCTGATACGACTATGCCCACGACAGACATCGAACACGCCGCCTCCACCGGTAATCGGTAGCATTCGTGACCACACAACATCACAAACGTCAGCTTTGGAGGCCCAAATTTCTGCCTTTAACTAGCAAATTCTAGCTAGTTTATCGTGCAGATAAATGGCGAAATTTTGGTCGGGACCACAACCTGGTTTTTTTTCTGCTGTTGGTCTGCGCGGTTGCTGCCCCGCCGTGGTGGTATAATGGCTAAGGTACTCAGCTGCTGACCCGCAGGTCGAGGGTTTGAATCCCGGCTCTGGCGGCTGCCTTTTCGATGGAGGTGGAAATGCTGTAGGCCTATGTGCTCAGATTCGGGTGCACGTTGAAAAACCCACGGTGGTTGAAATTTGCAGAGCCCTGCAATACGGCGTCTCTCATAATTATATGGTGGTCCCGGCACGTTATACCCCCCTTATAATCAAATCAATCTGCGGTTACCGGAGCTATATCGGAGGCGTCTGCTTCGCCTACCATTTTACAACGAAAAGGATGCCACGCATATACTCTCGTTTGCAGTGTATACAAAAAGGTACACGGGCCATCAATGAAACTTTCTAGGATGCCTAATCGAACAGTTCTATGCTCAAGAAGGGACAGATAAATCAAGAACGAACCTTCAAAAGTGAAAATCTATGGGGCCAATCATGCCTGTTGAAGTGTGATTCGCACAACTGATCGCAAGATGCTTTGCTTTTACATGTCCTTCATTTCTTTGGCATCAAATTTATGCACAAACGTATCGCATCAAAGCGTTACGGAACGCACGTTGGGGCTCTTGCCTGAAACTCTGTGTCAAGAAATGCTGACTTCCTTTTCCACTAAGAATGTACAGTACGTTCTACTAATAATGTACAGTGAGCGCTAGTTTACGTTAAACTGTACGATTGCTTTTAAATATGTCTCTCCTCTGTCAATTGCCGTCTTCGGCTGGCGAACGCCAACAAGAAACCGGGCCATTATCTTCGACTCGCCGAGTGCGTCCATCTGCGCTTTCGCCGATGGTGGAGCATCACCAAAACCATTTCATGACTCCGACGCCTGCACGTGTTCCTCGTATGTGGTGGTCGTCGGTTTCATAGGTAATGGTGATGCTTTGATTGACTGTCGCACGTTCGCCCCCCATCGCTAAGTAAGTACGTGTCGTTCATGTAGTTTCAAGGGCGAAGCACTTTATACCAGCACCCGTTCGCCCTCGTAGCCGTTGTAGTAGTGTGTAACAAGTATAACATTTTGAGCTCCAAGGGGATTCCAGTGAGAGATTTTTTTCTGTGCGTTGTTGAACAATAAAGGATGGTGCTTGATGTACATGCCAATGGCTGCTATGGGGGAATGAGAGACAGGAAAATTTGGCTTTTAGTTAGCGCGCACGCTGCGAATTTTTTATTGCTCAACAACGCACAAGAGACAAGAAAGGGTTGCGATATTATACTCGCTGGGCGTATCCTCCTAGGTTTTAGAAAGGTTTAGCGAGCGTTGGGCCGCAGTGCCATGAATACAGTGAACTAGTATATACCATGAACTCGAGGTGGTTAAAGGTGGGAAGTAGACACGAAGCGCAAGCCGTAAGAAAGTGTGCGTGCGCCTCCTCTCTATCAGTCCTTGGAATGTCCGCTGGACGGCGGTGCTTCTATATTAGGAATATATGATGAAATAATGCGAGAGGGTGGTACTTGGAGTGTTGAATAGGTGAACGAACGGACACAGAGACAGATGCATGGACGGACGCGCGAATGGCTGCATGGACGAATGGACGCATAGAGGGACGCAGGAGCGGATGCATCGACGAAAGAAGGGATGGACGCACAGATGAATGTGGGGACGCACGAACAGACGCACGCACGGAAGGACGGATGGACGCACGGGCGGCCACACAGGCACACGCATGGATGTACGGAAACAAGAACGAATGGTCGGACGGAAGCTTCGCCCCACTATTCATCATTCACTCCGTGGATATGCTGCCATTTTTTGCCCTAACCGCAAGCGCACGATTTCCTCGCGACAGCGACAAGCGACAAGAGTTGCTCTCGTAGAGACTTATTCGCCCCCGCCGCTTTTCGCGTCGCACGTTTCTGAAAAACTAGAAAAAAAATGGCAGCATATCCACGGAGTGAATGATGGAGAATGGGGCGAAGCATTCATCCGTCCATTCGTTCGTTCATCTGTCCGTCCGTGCGTCCATCTGTGTTACCGTCCATGCGTCCATCCGCCAGTCCGTGCGTGCGCCTGTTCGTGCGTCCATCGCTGCGTTCGTCCATGCATCCGCCTCTGCGTCCGTTCATGCGTCCATCCATGCATCTGTCTGTGTGTCCGTTTGTCCATCTATTCAACACTCCAAGTAGCACCATCTCGCATCTTTTCATGATATATTCCCCATATAGAAGCACCGCCATCAAGTGGACATTCAAAGGACTGAACGAGAGGAGGCACACGCATACTTTCTTAATGCTTGCGCTTCGTGTCTACTTCTCACCTTTAACCACCTCGAGTTCATGGTATATACTAGTTCTCTGTATTCATGGCACTGCGGCTCAACGTTCGCTAAACCTGTGTAAAACCAAGAAGGTTACGCTCAGCGAGTATAACGTAGCAACCCTTTCTTGTCAGATAGTGCTCAATTTACATGTCAATGGCTGCTAATGGGGATCGCAGCGTGCGCGTTAACTAAAAGCCGAATGCTCCTGTCACTCGTTCCCCCTTAGGAGCCATTGGCATGTACATTGAGCACTATATTTCATTGTTCAACAACGCACAGAAGAAATCTCTCACCGGCACAACTTTGGAGGTCAAAATGGTATACTTGTTACACACTACAACGGCAACGAGGGACGAACAGTTGCCGCTATAAAGAGCTTCGCCCCTAAAGATCCCTCGTTGCCCAGATACCAGCGTGCCGATTTACGGCAACAAGGCTGCGCCCCTGGTCCTCGCCTCGTTTGCAATGTGCTCTCTATGCTTGTTATCTGTGCGTATTTGCTGCTTTCTCACTCTCACGCGGAGACTAAGAGAGCAGCTGTATTTTGTCCTAAATCTCATTATCGTAGGTTTGTTTTTATTTCTCAACGGTAGCTTGTAACAATTTGGGGACTAATTGGACGTTTTTGGAATGAGCTTGATGTGTGTTTGCGCAGACTCGGTGCTTAGTAATTAGAAAAAAAGAAGTGCGTTAAGTTTAACTTTGTTAAATTGATTTGTTTCTAGGTACTGAACAATTTTGTGCACACCTGTGTATGGAAAACTGAGATAGCCATATATATATATAAATAACACTTGGACATGCTGCTAACACGTTAATTGATTCGTCTTTTACCAGAAACAGATTTTTTTTTTGAAATTCAATGTAGAAGTTTCTATTCCCACCAACTCTTGAATCTTGATACTACCCCCTCACCCTCTCTTTCGCACCACGCCAACTCCATAGGTGAGAACACCGGCGTGTCCCCACCAGCGTATTCAGTACCGGCCAAAGGTCTAAAATGCAAAAGCAGTAAAACAAATTACATTTAACATTTGGGTCAAATTCACTATATTATTACACATTACTGACTCCAAAACACATTTTTGTTTGTAGGTTCTTATTCAATCAAACGCTTGCTTACTCTGGACTCCAGGGTATTCAGTGCCCAAAACTATGACCCACGCCCTTCGAAAATCAGTTGTTATTAGCATTTAAGCTCGCATTTTTCGAAAGAAAAACGTTCCGGAGCCTGCCACCTCTGAGTTTATTGTGATTATATTGCGAATTTGGAACGTTAACCCTCTCTGCTTCCGCACACAAAAATTAAATGCTAAGGGCCGTGCGAAACCACGCTCTGTTGATAAATCTTTCGGAGGGCGGCTAGGCAAAACAATACATCACCCGAGAAAGAAAAGAAGTCGACATTCGAACAAGAGATGTTCTAAATGTGTTAAGGGGCCGCATGGTTCTGATTCACTGGCGGAAAACACGAAATGCCCACCGAAAAAACTTTCAGCTTAAACCTCGGAAGCGTTCGTGGTGCGCGTAAAAATCGCGGTGGCTTCATGGAATACAATTTAAGGGTTCAAGCAGGCACCGGGCCCAGGTTATTTTTGTAACATACCGATGTTCCACAGTGCCAGTGCTGGAAATCACTTTGGAAGAATAAAACCATTTAGATGGGTCATGATTCGAGGAATCATGGTTCTAGTTGTGATGCGTGATGAGACAGAAGAACACAATAATTTCAGTCGTCACAACATGCTGGCTGAGCAACGAGTAGTTGCTTTAAAGAAGAATCTTTGTACAGTGACCAGCCACGATTGCTGGTCATTCCCACCTGAATTTTATCATTCTTGTAGAAGGGGTATTACCCAACCTACAACGTCGACAAAGTGCGCTGCGGTGAACTGTGTGTACTGTCTTATGCAAGCGTTATGTACTTCACTCACTTACCAAAGAGAAAACTTCTCATGCACCGGACGCATTCCACCTGCAGTTGCATTGGCCACTTTTAAAAATACTGAAATAAACAACACTACGAGCAAGCATGTTGCTATTCTTTCAGTACAGTATAGGTGTGCACCGAGGAACAGAGCATGGCAAGTGATTGAAAAGGCGATGCGAACATGGCACAATCATTCCGCCTATGATGGTGAAGCGTGAGAAACTCCCAAGAATTTTCAGACCCAAATGGCAAATTTTATGGAAAGATGATATTGGTACACCAAAAGTGCCCTAACGTTGAAGGAAAATAAATTGTTTGAACAAAAATGAAGTGCTGGCAGGCTCCACTTATGAGAGAGAAATTTATTCTTTTTCATATATTCCAACTGAGGTAGTGCTCCTTGATCAGAGTAGATTACACCGTTTGTTATGCAAAGGAAAGTTTATTAAACCAGTATACGCAAACACTACACATTCATACACACTAAATACATCATCATTACGTCAGTAAAATAATACAAACCCCTAGAAGAAGTCTTACTCAGCCTTCCGCCGTCCACAGCTACAAAACTCTGAATATATAAACATGCTTTCTCTCTTAGAGCTGGAGAGAGAGATGTTCAAACTCATTTTTTGACAATTTCGAGTACGGTGTGTTCACCAAAAAGTGTTCGACGATTTAGAGTACGCTTTACTCCTTTATCAAAGGGCAATAAGCTGTCCCAGTATAAGTTGGCAGAAACAAAAAATGGTATTTTTGTTTAGAAAAAGTTACCATGATTCTGAGTACATGGTATTTTACTATGAAAGAGCATAAAGCAGTCCCGTGTACGTCACATACATCGCAACCATCACGACAATTGTGTGTTCAGAAAAAAGATGTTACCAATTTAGAGCGCGGGGTACTCTACAATCGCATAACATTACGCCATCCCGTGGGCCTCTTCAAGCCAGCAACATCTCCCCAAAACTAGTGAGGCGTTCTGTTATTAATTTAGAGTACTTGGTTCTGTACTATGGAGAGCAAAATGCCAACCCACTTTTCTCTGGTTTGCTATTGAGGTGACGGAAATTGTCTGTGCTGGTTGCGTGTTTAAAAAGTTTTCAACGATTGTGTTTAGAAAGAGTTGTTAACGATTAAGAGTACTCGGTACTGTACTACGTAAGAGCATAAAGCCATCTCGAGTTGGCCGGCAAGCGACCGAAGTGACTTGCCAGCGCCGCAATTGTGTTTAGAAAAAAAATATTTAACGATCTCGAGTACTTGGTACTCAACTATGGAAGAGCAGCCGTCAGCAATCTCACTACTTGCCACTGTACATAAAGCCGCTGCATTTATAGCAAGGTGCGTCCTACTCATCTTGCACGAGCGGTGTAGATGCGCTTGTTTGTGGTATATATATTTGTTAGAGGTACTCAAAATTGTCTTCAGCAGGGGACAGTCGATCACTGTGGCTGACTGAAAATGTTATTACTCAACGTCTTTATGTATTTTCTACATTTTGTGAAAAAAGAAGCAGTTTTCAACATTTTTTGAACGTCAGGATTCATGCTACGTAAGGCCAGATGCTAAAATAATCACAGCACATCCTCGCAGTGAAAGATGATAAGTGGGGCGCAGTTTCGAAGGGTTTTATCACTTAGCCGCGAGTCGTCCACTGGCCGCGTCCGTTCGTCCATCTGTATTATGTATGTATGTATGTATGTATGTATGTATGTATGTAAGTATGTATGTATGTATGTATGTATGTATGTATGTATGTATGTATGTATGTATGTATGTATGTAGGTAAGGCAGAGCTTTATTCGAGACGAGCTCGAGCGGGCACACACTGATGATGATATCTACAGATGAGGAATTATACAAATGATGATGACACGTTGAATTGATAAAGAAAAACAGTGACTACGCTCACACTAATTCCCCGTTACGCTGGAAGCGGCCTCCTGGCCGCGCCAAAGACCATATTAAGAATTGCGTAGGGTATACAGCTTCAGTCGAGAAACGTGCACAATTTCTATCCCACGACAACGATGGTTGGAAGGAGGGTTAAGTGGTGAGATACGGTAATTAACGGGGGACCATATAAGGTCCCATAACGCCATATAAGGTCCTATAACCAATGGTTCAATCACCATATAAGGTCCTATAACACGACTGAGGAATTTTTCACATTAACCGGGCACAAGCACGGGAGTCCAGAGAAGAACTTCGTCTTCTGGAAAAAAGGTGTCAGCACGGTAAGTTGAGTCGTAGCGAGACTTGCGAGCTTCCAGAGAGATGCCGGTGTTGATTCGGGCCAGATGACGGCAGTGCTCGAGCCGAGACAAAAATTGTGCGGATAAGGGGCCTGCTGAGGTAGCAGAAGCCGAAAGAAAGGAGACGTCCAGAGTTACACTTGGAGAGCGGCCATGGACCAGAATATAGGGAGAAACGCCGGTGGTGCGTTGCGTAGCTGTATTGTAGGCGAACGTTACGAATGGCAAAAAGGCGTCCCAGTTCATGTGGTCAGGGTTGACGTACATGGCAATCATGTCCAAGAGGGTACGATGAAAGCGTTCCGTCAAGCCATTTGTTTGTGGATGATAAGTAGAAGTTGTCTTGTGGATGGTTTTGGTGGCATGAAACCTCAGCAACAATAGAGGAAACAAAGACCTCCCCGCGGTCACTGAGCAGAACACGTGGAGCTACGTGGCGTAAAATTATGTTACGCAGAAAAAAATCACCTACTTCAGTGGCTGTACCAGCGTGCAGCGAGGCTGTTTCCGCGTAACGAGTGAGGCGGTAAGAGCCGTCACAAACCAACTATTTCCACTGGAGGTCACGGGAAGGGGGCCGTACAAGTCTATCCCGACGACTTCGAATGGCAAAGCGGGACAAGGAAGAGGTTAGAGAAAGCCAGAAGGAGCAGTAGTGGGACGTTTCCGCCGTTTACATAAGGCACACGAAGAAATATATTTGGCAATGGCGGATGAGAGGCCAGGCAAGGGAAAAGATTGCTTATTTTGTCGTACGTTTTGTTAACCGAGATGTCCAGCAGCAGGATCATCATTAAATGTCTCAAGAATTTGGCGGTTTTGACAACGCGGTATAACGGAGAATCATTTGTTTCCTTCAACGTGGCAAATATAGCGATGTAAAACACCATCGTGAAGCTTGAATTGTTTCAGTTGTCGACGAATTCGGGCGTTCGGAGGAGCGGATGTGCCTTCTAAGCATGCTGATAGGGAGCGGCAGTAAGGGTCAATGCGTTGATGCGACACAAGGGTAGATGGGCGTCCGGATCTTAGCCAACTGAGACCCGCGATGGGTAATGCCACCATGGAAATTAGTGACAGTGGGCTATCACGGTTGGGTAGAGGGCAGCATGAGAGAACATTAGCATCTTGGTGCTTCTTACCAGACCTTTATACGACCTCAAATTTGTGCTCTTGTAAACGAAGCACCCAGCGGCTAAGACGGCCTGATAAGTTCTTTAGCGACAAAAGCCAGCAAAATGCGTTGTGGTCGGTGACGAGTGTGAAGTGGCGGCAGTGGAGGTACGGACGAAATGTGTGGACTTCCTATACAACAGCGGTGCACACTTGTTCGGTTATTGCGTAATTTTTCTCGGCAGCAGTCAAAGCACGACTGGCGTAAGCGATGACATATTCGCGTGCGGTGATGTCACGCTGCAGTAGAATGGCACCGAGACCATGACCACTGACGTCAGTGTGAAGAATGGTGGGTGCACCTGGATCGAAGTGACATAGTACCGGGTCGGTTGTCAGGGCTTGCTTCAACGCCAGGAAAGCCTTTTCAGAGTTTTCGGACCAGACGAATGTCGTGTTACTTGCGAGCAGTTGATGGAGCGGAGAAGCAAGCCTTGCGAAATCGTGTATGAAATGCCAAAACTAGGATGCCAAGCCGAGAAAACTGCGCAGGTCTTTTTGACGCAACGAACGGGAAAACTAGAGGACAGCAGCAGGCTTTCCAGGATTTACTAAGTGCCCTATTACCTTGATCGTCTTGCTTGCGAAGGTGCATTTTTTCGCATTCAGCTGTCAACCAGCTTTTGCAAGGCAACCTAGAACTTCTTCGAGACGTTGCAGATGTTGCGAAAAGGTAGACGGAAACACTACGATGTCGTCGAGGTAGTACTAGCAAGTTTACCACTTCAGACCATGCAGTACGCTATCGACCATACCATAGTCCCTCAATACTTTTTTCTGGTCACGAAACTTCAGGCAAAGTTTGGTATAGGGACAGAGCCTCCCGCCAGAGGGCGTTACTGCAGACATGGAGGCGTTCAGTTCGGCCTGTCATGGTGGATGGAAGTGTTTTTTGAGCGCTCCGGATCGACTGCGCAGATAAGTGTTTTTGCATGTTTTGAGCTTGTCTTTATACTTAGAAGGCAGCGGTTGAAATTTTCGTAGCACTTATTTTATGGCACGGCTTTTTCTGGGGCCAGTCACCAGGTACTTATTAGTTAGTGCGGGTGTGTGTGTTTCAATTTTTTGTTGCTTTTTTTTGCCACCCCGTTGGGGAGATGCCCGTACATTGAACACGCAAATTTTTGTAGTAGAGCTTAGACTGTCTTTTTTTCGTAGTGCAGGGCTCGAGTTTAGTAATTATCGAGTATAGGGACAATTGGTAAAAGAAAGACATGGTTAAAAAGACTGTAGAGTGTTCAGGATGTGGAGTGGGTTTGAAAGTGGACCCAAGCATAGAGGCGGATGGAGAAGAGGCTGACGCGAGGTGTAGGCAATGTGAGGTCGAGGAAAAAATGGAGAAAGTGATGGTTGCCCAGAGTGAACTGCTGAAGAGAATCGCCGAGCTCGAGACTGCATTGGCGACAGAGCAAGAGAAAACGAGGGCAATGGGAGAAAGACTGAAGTCCGCCGAGGAAGCACTAGCGAAGCTGAACAAAGAAGCGGCCTACGGAGAGAACAGTAGGGAACCGGCAACCAGAACGGTGAAGAAGGAAGAGCAAGCAAGTTTGGAAAAAAACAGGTTTAGCCGGTTCAATTCTCGCAAGGCCCAGCTTCAGCGAGGTAGTGGTGGGGCTGGGAGGGGACAAAGCAGCCGGCGTCAAAGTGCAAGTAGCCCCCAGGTGCAGGATGCTCCAGCAGAAAAGTCACAGCATGTGGTAATCGCCGGGACTCGAATTTAAATCGATGAACAGAAGCCATAAAAGAGAGGGTAAGAGGTGACAAGAGGGTTGCAGTAGGGGCGTTCCCGGGACGTAAGCTTGAAGCAGTCATGAGGCAAGCGAGTGCAAAACTCAATACTACAGCTGATAGACGAAGTCTCGTGATAATTTCAGGCGGTTTAAACGATATCTTGAATGAAGATACAGCAGGGCTAGCAACCACACTGGCGGAAGGCGTCGATCACATGCGCGCCACTTTTCGGAAGGTACAGGTAGTGATATGCACAATACCGGAGGTACCAGTGCGTGATAGCAACCTGCAAAGAGCGGTTGTCACCGCAAACTAAGAGATATGGCGGATGAGTCGAGAGAAAGGCTTTGAGGTGGTGGAAATAAACAGAGAGGTGCATAGGTGGGGTGGTTTTCAATGAGACAGAAGTCACTTCGATAGGCGGGTAGGTCATGAGGTGGGTTGGCAACTTGCAGGACGCGCAGTAGCTTTTTTGGGGGGCAAGCAAGCCCTTCGGGGTGCAGGATAGCTAGTAAGGAGGAAAACAACCAGGGAGACTCTTCGACGCGTGGTATGGACAGATAGTATTCCAAAGTGGCACCAATATCTAAGATAGGTAGAGTCCGGGGCAGAAATAGACGTAGCCACGAGCGCCGAGCCCATTCAGACATAGGGTATATTAACATGCAGGGTGGTAGGAACAGGCTGAAGTGGAAAGAGATAGAAGAACAGCTAAGGGAAGAGAGGCCGATGGTATACGGTTTTGTAGAAACACATCTCAGGGACATGGAACAACCTCCGAACAATCCGGACTACGCTATAGAATATTGTAATAGAACAGAAAGCAACAGAAAGGGGGGTGGAATTGGGGCATTCATTTATAAAAGTACAGACTGGCAAAGGGTCAAGCAGGAGTGCAAGGAACATTTATGGCTAAAAGGGAAAGTGGCTGGTCAATTGACACTCCTTGTTTTTGCGTACTTGTGGACGGGAGCAAAGGCCAGAGAGGAAAACCAGGCAATGGTAGAGTGTATATCAAAAGACATTCAGGAGTTAGGAAGAGAGTGCGAGATAATTATACTAGGAGGCACCAATGCGCACATAGAAGATATAGATGGGTATGCCGACCCGACAGGCAAAATGATCATGGATATGTGTGAAAGGCTTAATTTGATCTTATGCAACAGTACCGAGAAGTGTGAAGGGCAAAACCCATGGGAGGTAGGAAGGCTCCAGTCGATGATAGATTATGCACTGATGTCACATAGGACGTATGATAAGCTCAGGAGAATGCACATAGATGAAGGTGGCTCCAGAAATCTGAGTAGTGATGACAAACGCATCAAGCTAAGTTTCGGAAGAGCAGTGAAAGTGGAAAGGAGGGAAGATGACCAACTACAGGGAAATTTTTATCCAGAACAGCAAATTGAAATAGCCACTAAACAAAACTAGAAAGTAATCAGGAAGGATAATAAGACAGTGTGGACACACACGAATCTAATTAGAATCTTTGAGCTAGAGATTGCTAAGACGCGTGGCAAGTTACCACGGAAAAGAAGACACAAACCCAAAAGTTGGTGGGATGAGGAAGTTAAGAGAGCCATAGCAAAAAGGCAGGAAGCCTCTAAGGAACACAGGCATGCTAAGCAACGGGGTGAACGGACAGATGATGTTGAAAAGAAAAGGGACACCTTTCTAAGCTGTAGAAGGAATGCATTCCTTCTGATCAATGAAAAGATTAGAAGAAAGGGAGCTCAGTGGCTGGCAGAAGTGCATAAAAAAGATAGAAAGGAAGCTGCGAACTTTGGGAACCATCTAATCTCCCTAAGAAATGAGACCAGCCTAGAGCAGAGCTTTATAACTATAGCCCAAGGTGCTAGGCTAGAAGGGGACGAAGCTGTTGAATATATAAGAACAAGGGTGACAGAAAAATTTCAACAAGGAAGTACTTTATCCACCACAATAGACAAGGACGAGTCAAGTGGTGCAATAGCTCTATTTTCACAACGAGAGTGGGAAAGGGCTGAGAAAAGGGTTCCTAGTAGTACATCAACAGGCCCAGATGGCATTCCAATCATGCTGATAAAGATATAGGGTCCGAAGTCTAAGCAGGCTTTGAGAGAGGCAGTGAGCAAAATAATAATCGATGGAGAAGTTCCCGACGGATGGAAACTTAGCAGGATGAGCATGATCTATAAAGGAAAGGGGGACAAAGCTGACATAAACATCTACCGTCCAATAACAGTGACATCACTGGTCTACCGGCTGGCGATGCAGATTATAAAGGAAAGACTGCAGGCATGGATACAGTATGAGGGGGTGCTGGGGGAACTGCAGAATGGGTTTCGGAAACACAGGAGGTTGGAAGACAATCTGTTCTCACTGACTCAGTGCATCGAAATAGCAGAAAAGGAACACAGGCCCCTGTGGCTAGCACTTTGGATATCAAGGGAGCGTACGAAAGCGTGGTTCAAGAGGAATTGTGGGGAATACTGGACAGACTAGGCGTGGAACATGTAGTCACAAATCTTTTAAAGGGTATCTCTAAAGGTAACAAGGTAGTTATAAAGTGGGAAAACAGGTATCTAGGCCTGCAGAGGTAAAACGGGGGCTTAGGCAGGGGTGTCCCCTGTCACCCTTATTATTCATAATGTACCTACAAAGATTAGAAGCCAAATTAGAGGGAAGTGGACTGAGCTTGAACCTCTCTTTAGTCTAACAAGGAAAACGTATTGATCAGGCACCACCAGCATTATTGTACGCAGATGATATAGTGCTAATGGCCAACAACAAGGAAGATTTGCAGACATTGATGGACATCTGCGGTAATGAGGGAGATAGGTTAGGTTTAAGATTCAGCAAGGAAAAATCAGCAGTCATAATTTTCAATGACAACGAAGACAGTGAGCTTAGAATACAGGAGGTCACGCTAGAGATAACAGATAAATACAAATATCTGGGCGTATTGATAAGCAATGGGACCGAGTACCTGAGGGAACACGAAATATACGTGACGACTAAAGGTAACAGGAATGCAGCAGTGATGAAAAATAGGGCACTGTGGAATTACAATAGGTATGATGTTGTGAGAGGAAAATGGAAAGGGGTCATGGTTCCTGGGCTGACGTTCGGCAATGCGGTCTTGTGCATGAGATCAGAAGTTCAAGCAAGATTAGAAATTAGGAAACGTGGAATAGGTAGGCTTGCTTTAGGAGCTCACGGGAATACACCAAATTAGGGAGTACAAGGTGAAATGGGATGGACATCATTTGAGGGTAGGGAAGCTAGCAGCAAGATAAAATTTGAGAAGCGATTTAGAGAAATGGGGGAGGAGCGTTGGGCTAGGAAGGTTTTCAGCTACTTGTACATGAAGAATGTCGATACGAAATGGAGGAAGACAACCAGGAAATTGACTGGTAAATACTTAGAAAATAGCAGGTGGCCAAACCAAAAAGATTTATCGGTTAAGAAGAAAAGGAAGGAAACGGAGACTGACATCTGGAGAATGGGCATGATTAAGAAGTCTGCAATAGAGATCTATCGAACTTTTAAGCAGGAAATTGCCAAGGAAAGGATCTATGATAATACTCGGGGTAGTTCTCAACTGTTTGAGGCCAGGACGGGAGCACTGTGAACCAAGACATACTGGGCCAAATACGAAGGGGTAGACACAGTGTGTAGTGCGTGTGGAGAGGAAAAAAAACTGCCGAACACATGATAATGTTCTGTAAAGGGCTTCACCCTATAGTTCAGGATGATGGCGAAGAGTTTTTCAAAGCACTGGGGTTTAGGGACCGGGAGGCCAAATGGTCTTTAAGCGGGTAAACTTAAATAGAAGGAGGTTATCTGATTGGTGGCTTAAGTCAAGGCACGAGTGAAAATAAACTCTTCAGTGCAAAGTACGAATCCTCAAACTCACTTTTTAAAGAAAAAAATTCAATCTAGCTTTTGTTTCGTTGAGTATTACGGCTTGGTGGCGCTAGCCACCGCCCGATCTAAAGGGTACAGCCATATCCATCCATCCATCCATCCATCCATCCATCCATCCATCCATCCATCCATCCATCCATCCATCCATCCATCCATCCATCCATCCATCCATCCATCCATCCATCCGTCCGTCCATCCATCCATCCATCCATCCATCCATCCATCGATCCATTCATCCATCCATCCATCCATCCATCCATCCATCCATCCATCCATCCATCCATCCATCCATCCATCCATCCATCCATCCATCCATCCATCCATCTATCCATCCATCCATCCAGGCGTTCATCGCGGCGCTTAAACGGCGTTTTTTGGCGTGCCAAGAAGCTTTCGTGGCGAAAAGTCGCTTTGCTGGCTTCACGGACATATTTCCGTGGGTTTTCATATACTGATCACCCATCGCGTATAGGCGGCGTACTCGTACCTGCGGTTATAAATGTCTGTTCGGTTGCGGCAGTGTTGTAATCATTTCGATTGCGAAGAAATCGGCATGCAGCCACCCCCTGCACGCTCATTAAGCAAAGACTGCTTCGCCATGCCTCTTTGACGCTTTTTATTTTCCTCGAGGCTGCAGCCGACCGTCAGCGGAAAAACCGTGACTAACATTGCCAGTATGCAGCAGTACGTGCGACGGGCGCGAATCCCGATTCTTCACCGATAAGCATACTGACGCGTGCAACTTACGCAAAGATACTTCCTCCCGGCGATTTATCCTTGCTTCGAAATAAGACTTAGTTTAAATTCCTCTGAATGTACATGACCGAGTTAATTATGTTAGTTTAGGGTGTCATTGCGTGCGCCACCGACGCTCGGCGTAGGAAATACCAAGTTAGAAAAAAAAGATTGTAGCTCTCCCGTGCGTCGCTAAGTTCTGTCTCGGGCAGACTGCACGTACAAGACTCTGAAGTGAATATCACAACATTATTGTAGTAATACGAGTAAAAACCCTGATAAAGTTCTTTTAAATGCCTCTGAATGCCTCCGTGTCTAAGCAGGTAAAGTGTGTTGCTAAACATGCTTGATGAAGCGCTCGCATTCCAGGAAGATGAGGCGCAAGATGGGTACTTAGATTTACAAGCCCATTGAAGAGCCACATGAGGTACTTTTTTCCAATGCGAAATGTGTAAGGGCCCTCGCACTCTGCAAAGTGCTGAGCGATTGTATAATGTATTTTCCCAGCAATTCTCTACAGCAGCTCCTTTCACTTGGATGAAAGTTGAACAGAGGTCTTGTGCAGCTGTTGATCTTCAAGAAATATTCAATACTTTTAGCACTCTACTAAAGAGTGAAAGTCAGTGGGCTTCATTTATTCTATATATTCATAACAAACAGTAAATTGCTGGCTATAAGCATTTTCTTTCGAAAACAGAAAGTTAAAGCAAACAACTGCCAAAGTACTGAACTGTAGAGTAAGGTTTAAGTTCAGCAGACATATTTTCGAGGATAGGCAAACTAGGCATAGGACACTATCAACAAAACAGCACACACACAGTAAAATGCTCATGCGGTGAGAGTACGAAGCTCGTAAAGATTACACATGCAATTAAAAATCCATATGAGTGTTCACGAATACAGAAGCGAGAAGACGGGCCTCATCAACATGAATGCCCACCAAACAAAGTCAATGCAATTACCACTTCTGCATTACGTAAGCTATGGTTTCTAAAAAGAAAACTAGCATCTGCACCCTCGCGTACTAAAATTCTAGCCTATAATGCCTGTGTTCGTTCTAAGCTTGAGTATGCTTCTATTATCTGGGATCCGCATACCAAGAAAGATATTATGAATCTGGAACGTATTAACAGAAAGGCTGTAAGGTTTATTTTTGGCAAATATCGTAGGTTTGATTCCCCGACCACCTTGATGCAATTAAACGACATTTCTACTTTAGAAGCTCGGAGACAGTTCAGTCGTCTTTCCTTTCTTTACAATTGTTTGTGTGGTATTGTAAAAATTGGTCTCCCTGACTGTGTTAAACCGCTCTCAGTACGACGTACTCGTCATGGTCATGAACATGCTCTAACCCCAATTTTTGCCCGATCAAATGCTTTTAAATATAGTTTTTTTCCTAGAAATGTCGATGACTGTAATTGTTTGCCATGTGACATCTTTCATTCTAATAAGTTTCTTGGTGACCTTGAGCGTCACATTCTTTCTTAACCTTTTGTTTCTTTTGTATTGTTGTCTGTTGTTTTCTTCAATTACGTTTTGATGTATCCACTCCTGCTTGGGCCAGTACATTGGCCTGCAGTATTGTGAAATAAATTAAATAAATAAGTAAATTATGGAAGTAAACCGAAACCTCCTGTCATAATCCTTGTACTAATACAAGCAGGCTCCGGACGCTCATTCACTTGGCTTTTTTTCCTCCAGATTCAGGGCATACTGAATGCTTGGCTGCTCTTGAAGCCTTATTTTTTTCCCTAGCGAAAAAATGCAGCTGGCACCTCAGAAAGAAGTAGACAATTTCAGCTGTTGTAGCTACAAAATGTGATTGGCACCCCACACTTGCATGCACAGTCAGATCATCACTAAGTATACTGTCTACGATGTCCATGTACGCAGTTCCAGATGCAACCTTCTACACAGTAAACCTCTCCACATGGTCTTCAACAACCTGCAAAAGTCCAAGAAGGCGGGCTGAGGGGACCTGCAAGTAGCCTTTAGACTTAGTAGCTGTCAAGTCACTTGGCAGTCTTGATGATGTCTTTAACGTTTCGATGCAGGCAGTGCACGTCTGTGTAGAAAACTTTACAACATAGCCACTAAGGTATTCTAAGATGCTCCGCTTTGTTGTCAAGGGCTGGAAAGTGGCCACGCTAAATTCATCATTTGCATGCTCTAAATGTATTTCATGAACCAGCACCGCAAGAATGTCAGCCTGTAATGTAAAAGGATCACAGTGCAAATGAGACTCACAAAATACAGAATGGAAGAGGTAATCGAGTGTACCTGATTTGCTGTTGGTCCATTTTTGCAAGAAATGTCCTGCAACCTCAGAAGTAGGTTTGGACCTTCGCAATCTCTTGAAGCTCGTTTTGGTGACTAAACAATGTTATATACAGACAACATACGATAAATGAATAAAAATTGCAGCACAGTTGGCTGTACTCCATCTCCAGCGACATGCCTGGTAATGCCAAAAAAACCTCTGAAAAAATGTCAGTGTTGATTAGCGCTCTAAAAGAGATTGGAACACAAATTTTACCTCCAAGGGGTCTTGTCCGAAGTTTCATACGAGAACATACTGAAAACCAGACTTCAGGAGATCGTCAATCAGAGCAACCACACTGTGTAGCGTCAACCTCAAGGCCCCACTGGTTGGCCTGCTTAGAATAAAGATTTGCCGCTGCTTTGGAAGGGTCTGAATATATTTGTACCACCTTTCTAGCCATTTATTGTTTTTCTTTAGCGTCTGAAAAACATGCACGTATTTTCAGACACGGCAACAATGACAAAAGATATTTTCTTTCCTAAGCCAATGAAGATGGCCTCTCACACTGATGTGCTGCGCTTTATTGTAGTGCACTTGCTCATCCTATTAGTCTTAAGACAATCAAACAACGCGTTCATTCTTCTGATGAATTGTACAGTTGCAGAAGACGTGTGCAGTTTTTTACATTAATCTTTTTTGGCATAGAATTCCGTTCCCGAGGCAGTAGTTTCACTGAACAGCTGTAAGAAAGATGAATTCGTAAGGTTC